>NC_089318.1:14661127-15033627 GCF_036669915.1 Pocillopora verrucosa | reverse complement strand
CTCTTTCGTGGGTGGCGAGCAAAATTGCTACTCTCTCAGATCAAGTTAAGGGCCTCCTGAACCTCGTTTTGAGTGAAAAATATCTTACTTTTACATGTGACTTCGAGAAAGACTGTGGAAATAACAATTAAGTACGCCATTTATGGGGAGATATACTGCCTCACTGATGATTGGTGCGCAAAAACTGCATTGATTGTCTGAATTGCACAAGTGCTGTGTCCATTTATTGTTTGTTTCTCTTAGAATGCTTTTACACCCGCTTTTTTTCTTGAAGAGGGTGGAGGAGGGTTGGAAAATATATGAGATTCTAATAACAGATCAACATTCTGGAGCTCAAAGTCGCGCATAGTAGCGTTCTCTCTAATGATTTTTTCCTCTTTCGTGTTTCAGGCAACGGCCCAAAGAGCGAAGATGAAGAGGACCAAGATCCAGATTTTGAAGAAGCTGTTAATGAATTAGTGCCAGTCCTCGCTACTGAAGATGATGAATCTTATTTGAACATGTCACTGGAGGAAGAAACATCTATTATTGTCGAATACAGGACAATGATTTTATCTTCTGGCTACAATGCAAATTCTGCTTCATTTAAATCCTAATTCCGAATAACTCTCTTAAACCTCTCTTTTGAAGTTTTATCCAATCGCGGCCTTTTATTGCTAGGTGGAGTAAACGTGAGATTTGAGTTACATGCTTATCTTCGCTTCGATTATAAAAACTTGTATTTAAGCGTGCTGGCCTGAAACCTACTTTTAACATAATAGCGGAGCTCGCAGAGCGTAGCCCCATAATTATACCAAGTAGTAGTAACCCATCAAGCCGAAACAATTTGGACTTACGACCTTACGACCGTACGACCGACCGAACAAGACACTACTTTTAACATGCGTGGTCAACTGTACCGCGGGCACACCAACGCCACGGCTTTGTCCAGTAGTCTAGTGGCCAGTGCACTTAGCTCCGAGTCGGACAACCCGGGTTCTAGTTCTGGCCGGGGCAAGGCGTTATGTCCTTAAGACATGCGGGAAAAAAATGCGAGCTCTGCTTTTAGGCTTGGCTAAATCTATATATTATGGTCAAACTAGTTTAACAAAAAAAAAATTATTACCGAGCTAAACATTTACCATGTTTCTAATACTATTTACAAAGATGACACGATCGAAATTGTTGATCTCAGCTATACAGGACGCGTGTCATGTATGAACTTCGTGGATCAATATTTGTTCCTGGGAAACCGAGCTCGACATCGATACCAACGTTGAGTAATTCGTAAGTCTTTGTTAGGAAGTGGGGGAAATGTATTGAAAAGATAAATTATCCCATTCTATCGTTTTTCGTTGAGGCGTTTCTCTTGCTCCACTCTGATTGATTCGCGTTCACACTGGCAATAATTTTACTTCCAACATTAAGGCCCCGACCACACTTCGCGGTTGCTTTGAAAAACGTCATTGCGCTCTCACAACGCAACAAAAGTGTTGTCTCCACGCATGAAAATGAATGAATTGTTTTAGCAAATATTATTATAATGATCACCTACGGCAAAAAACTCAATGCATCCAGGTCATACGTAAAGCCCTTCTCATCCGCGAATTCGAAAAGATCTGTATTCAAAATGAGGTAAAATTCGAGTTAAAATCGCATTTAGAATTCTTCTTTTCGTTAGAAAATCTTCTCAGACCAGAGTGGACAGTACACTTAACATACGAAAATCTATTCAACGAAGTCATGGATGTAGCTTGATTGTTTCTCGTTCTTATCGTTACCGAAATTCAAAGTAAACTGATAGAAACTTAAAAAGGGTGTTGCGTATTTAGAAAAACGGATTATTAACTAAATATCGATTGGCTAACACGGCCAAAAAGTTCTGCATGGCTTGCTGAGGGGTTCCCGCTCTCCACTGCCGCCACTTTTGCTCGTCGAGGTAGGACAGCAAGTCTTCCCTTCTTATTCCCCGGCGTGTTTTCTGGCCCAGTTTTCAACTGTTCCAGTAGGACTCGATTTCTTGAGTGTGCACCCCAGTGACTGGATTCACGAAGTTGAGTCGGTGGACCACTACTTGTTGTACACTTACGTTGTTTACTTTTCGATCCATCTGTCGGTAAGAGGCCCAGTCATCTGAGTGCACTTCCGTTCCAGGGCGAACACACCTTGAAATGATGGGATGGAGGGCAGTCATATCCCGTCTTTCCATTACCTGGAATAATGAAATGAATGATATTTACCTGGATAATTTTTGTCCTTCTAATGTCTGTCTCGGGCTTTATCCCAGCTGTGTGCGATTATCATTCAGCTGTATGAACTAATTGCTATTCAGAGCGATCTGAGTACTTTTTGTTGTCACATTCCCATCTATTTCGCTTTCGAACAATATATTCCACAGGATCAAGGCTTTGTAAGTAGTTCTAGTATATACTAAAACAATGACATAATATAGAACAAAAAAATGATCTTTTTAAAATTCATTTCATCTTGTAACGATTACAATAATTTTTTTCACAGTCCCAGGTCCAACCGAGGGCGTGATTAGCCTGGCCTGGAGGTCTCTCGAGCAGACATCCTGTAAGCGCCCACAAATCTTGCTTACCTAGCTTGCATTCAAACCAAGGTGCCTGGAAATTCGTCGCTTAGAGTCCACGGCACAGAAAAAAATACACCGTCAGCAGGAGTTTATCAAGTAGAACTCTTGGGAACTCCTCGAAAAACTGTTTGATCTCACACTTCTTTTTCTGCATCCTCTGCAGCGCCTGTACAGTGTTGAAAAGAAAAGACCCTTTATCACTTTTGGACATATTGAAATGGCCGGTTTCAACTTTGGTCATAAATTGAATAATATGAAAGTTGTTACAATATTAGATGAAAAAGAAAAGGATTGTAGGGCATTCGTGCCAATACACACCCACGACAAAAGAGGCACTAAAGCTAGTAATCGATAGTAAGCTCCCTTATAATTTATTTCAGAAGAGCGCCTCTTTCCTTACTTTATTGTTGTTTGATGAAATACGAAGTACATTTGTCTCAGCCCTTTCATTAATGAAATAGAGTACAAAAGATGCACCAAATAGGGAGGGTCCCAATGGGGAGATGGTAATTGAGATTAAAAAGTTAAAATTTTAGCAAGGTTACGTTGGGCGCATCCTGATGGATTGACTAAAAGGTTCTTGTTCTAGTGCCATTGTATAAAATTGATCGTGGGACCTTGCTCTAAGGCGGCATACTAACGTAAGGGCATGTTTTTTTTCTCTTTTCCTTTGTAATTTAGTCAGACAGCTCTTGCAAATATAGTTCTAAATCTCGATGATTCTGCCAGGTTCCCACTTCCAAACTGAGGATACATCACACTAATATGCGTTACTTCTTTTTCCTACGGTTGTTGAAAACAAAGGAATAAAACACCACAGTGTGACCTCATTTTTGAACAAAAGCAACTTAATTATTCCCTAGTGCAAGGTAAGTGTGATATTAAATAAATAAAAAACGCGTCGAGTGTATTGTTGAGTTGTATAAGCACGCGAGAATTTTAAGAACACGAGAGAAGTGCACTTCTCGAATGTTCTTAAAAATTCCCAAGTGTTAATACAACTCAATAGTGCTCGAGGAACAAGTTTTTTTTTCCTTGGTAGAATGTATCGTGAATTGTGCGCGTTCGTACCGATGGCGTAGGCTGCGCGCATTATATCTCAACAGTGCACTTGTGTGACGTAAGCCGTGTGCTTTTGGAAAGATAATGAACTAGTTCTGACCAATCACCGCGCGCGCATTTCTCTAAGCATTTTATAATTCAATATAACCGCCTATTGTTTATACTTGCGACTCTCTCAACAAAATAAGTGCCTCGCGCAAAGTAAGTATAATTTTTTTCACTCTTTGTTATAATTGACGAAGTATATTTGCCCATAAAATAGAAAACAAAACAGATTGAACTTCTAGTTATTTCTATGATTTCTAAATGTTAGGTTTTGGTTATAAAAAAATATGGACGCCCGTAAACAAAACTTTGTCGACGGTGGTGAAATTACAAGAAAGAAACGGGCGTTACTTAAAACATACCTAAATGGAAAGCATACATTATTAGTAAGGATGGGAAAAGACGTAGCTGACTGACCTGACTGGCAAATTGGCTACCGGCAGAACTACGAAAACGTCAAGGCTAGCCTTTTGTATTTCTAACGCTGTCAAATTTACCAGATCAAATCTGTTGATATAAACAGTCACTTTATCTTTATTAAGCAAAAAACTTGTGAAGAAACAAAGTCTTCGTTTATTGATTCGCAACAGTTAGCGCTAATCGTATGGCCCCGAAATTATAATAATCCGCAACAAATTGGGGCGTTTCTTGTAACATCCGTTCACAGCGTGTTTCAGTTATTATTCACTTCCGTGGGAAGTTAAACTGATGCGCATGAATGTGTTTATATACTGTCCAATATTAGTTTTAATCATTCCCTGAAGAAGTCTCAGCTAGAGACGAAAGAAGCGTCGGAAGAAATTTACGAGAAATTATAACAAGAAGTCCGTTAACAAAAAAAACTTATTCATGTGATTGAAGATTTTAGATATATGAAAATTCATATATTTGCACTGCGGTGGAGAGATGAAATTAAGAGATCCTCGGAGCTAAGAACACTACTGAAACGAGTAGTTGTAAATAGGACCTGAAAAAATTCAGGCCGGTACGGGATTTGAACCCATGACCTCTGCGATACCGGTGCATTGGTAGAGCGCTGCACCGGTATCGCAGAGGTCATGGGTTCAAATCCCGTACGGGCCTGAATTTTTTTCAGGTCCTATTTACAGCTACTCGTTTCAGTAGTGTTCTTAGCTGCGAGGATCTCTTAATTTCATTATTCACGTGATGTTGGGAAACGTGCTTTTTTTCAGGTACAGGTGACGATGGTGCGATTTAGAACTCTCAGGGAGAAACAAGTCTTTGTTTATTGAATCACAACAATTAAAACACAATATACCTAACCAAGTCATAATTTATTGAATCACAACAATTAAAACACAGTACACCTAACCAAGTCATAAAGTGACCCATTTCATTCATGTTTTCTACTGGGCCGTAAGGTTACAACAAAGTCAAACACGTGTCAGACTCAGTTGGTGATAGGCTACGTGTTGGCGTTCATTCTGGGTGGGATGCCTTTGGTTATGTTATCAAACATTAGACTGAGACAATTCAGATGACTGGGAAAAAAGGTATTAATCTAATCATTCAATATCACTTGAAACACGCTGAAGTTGAAGAACTACTCGAACTTACATTTGACCAAAATCGGTACATTTACCAAAATGTTCTTACATTTTGGTAAGTGCAAAACGCCCTCAGTCGCCTTATTTCGCACGATGTAATAAGAGCCTAGTATCTGTAGTTGGGAACAGAAATTCGGATTCAAATTTCCGCCATTTTAGGGAGGATAAAAAACATTGGAGCGAACCGAACAAAAACCATTGAAAAAAATTCATGCCCGTACGGTATTTGAACCTATGACATTTGCGATACCGGTGCAGCGCTCTACCAACTGAGCTAACAAGCCAACTTGGCTAGGCCAATTTCATCTTTTCACCGCAGTGCAAATATATGAATTTCATACATCTAAAATCATCATTCATCGTTTATTAGGACCCAACACATTGACCAGCTCCCAGTTGGCTTGTTAGCTCAGTTGGTAGAGCGTTGCACCGGTATCGCAGAGGTCATGGGTTCAAATCCCGTACGAGGCTGAATTTTTTTCAGCTCCTATTTTCAACTACTCGTTTCAGTAGTGTTCTTAGCTGCGAGGATCTCTTAATTTCATCGTGCTTATTTATTCCAAATTGCATTCGAAATCACGTGATTACCTATACAAACATGATATATTGGTCTCAAACCTAAACTTAAATTTACAAAAGCAGAACGATCTCTTAATTGGGGTAGTTTTACATGGCTTGTACATTTTGGAGAACATAACCAAATCTTTCTTCTAGCTTAGTAGAGGCTAAAAAGCGAGTGGCAAATTCGACTACCATCTTCACGTAATTTTGATACAAACATCTGGCTACTTGTAATATTGTGAACAAACATGACAGTATCATCTCCTGGTAACATTTCAGCTAAAAACTGTTAGAAGACAGGATCTTGGTCTCCAGCTAAGGCTTTGTTCCATTCATAATTTCTAAAGTACATGAAGTGGGCTGCTGCTCACCATGGTCGTATATTTGGATTTTCTTAGTTTTGCACTAGTCTGTCGGCCAGACCTTCTAGCAGATTGGCTGTTGGTTCACCTTTTGGGAAGGGGTAAGTAGGCGTATGTCCACAGATTTCCTGCATTTCATACCATCATCTTAAACAGGTTTCTAGATGAATAGGCTGTCGGAAACATTTTCTTATTGTTTGAGAGCGTCGCACAGATCTACAGTCGTTGTCTGAAATAAAAAAAAGAACCATTGTTTGTTTGATGCTTTCTTACTTATTTTAAAACAATACACATACAATAAGATACTTACCGTCTGGAAATTCACTAGCACCAATCATTTTCACACTTTTTTGGAAAAAGCTAAACACAACAACAAGTTGTGATAGAGGGTTACAACATTGCTCTTTTACGGTTTAAGACCTTACATGAATTTGAATAAATGAAGTCTCATTCATGAAGAACCAGTCATGTTTGGACTCTTTGCTCAATCAAAGAAAGGGTCCATGCTTTTCAAAGGTATCAAAACAGTCCCTTTACTCAATCAAAGAAAGGGTTCATGCTATTCAAAGGTATCGATACAGTCTCTTTGCTCAATTAAAGAAAGGGTTCATACTATTCAACGGTATAAATTCAGTCTCTTTGCTCAATCAAAGAAAGGGTCCATGCTATTCAAAGAATTCGATATAAACAAATGTATAAAGTAAAGTACGATCTAGTACCTAGCTACATATCTGAGATATTTACTCGAAAGGGTACTCGTTATAACCTTAGGAATAGTGACTTTGAAATACCACGATTTAATACTATACGCTATGGTAAACACACACTTGGGTATCAAGGACCATATATCTGATCCACATTAGAAAATGGTATGCGTGAACTACCAAGCCTTAGCATCTTTAAAACTAAAATCCGTAGAGTTGACCTGGCCAGCCTAGTGGAAGACAGTGGCAACTGCTGCAATCTTTGCAGCACGTGATTTTTTCTAATTATCTGCATTGTACAAGTATTTTTATGTTATCTGAACATTGTTAATATTTCTAAATATTTTTAGATTTTAATGCATAGTTTATCGGCTATATTGTTACCTATTATGATACTGTACATAGTTTTTGATTAATTTTGTAATAGTAGGTGTCCCCAATTAGCTCTATGAGCTAAGTACATTGACACGGTAATAAGGATTTTATTATTATTATTTATTATTAAATATTCTGAAGGGATTACCCTAGTTAAATAAAGGTTTCCTACTGCTATTGTGTTCGTTGAAGTTGTTAGTTTTACTTAGTAAGTCCGCTTGCGATCATATTTCATATTCTATTTCTTCTGATCATATTTCATCATGTCGCACGTCATGCAGCTTCTTCGCCGTTTGGCATTAATTCAGCACTAGAGCATTCTAGCAAATGTGAGTTTTGGTATTTTGTAAGCTTCATCATTATTTTCATTGTAATTTTACTAAGTGTATTTAGTTTAATTTAAATTGTAATAGGTTTTCACTTTTTGTTTTGTTTACAGTTTTAAATGATGCTACCAACTGGTATCAGAGATTGTTATATGTCCAGTGCACCCTGGTCTGTTGTGGAAGTATTTGACGACGGTGATGACAAATTACACGCATTTGACCTGTTGTTCAATGAAATTCTCGATCGTCACGCTCCGATTAGATCAATTAAAGTTCGTGGAAAACCAAATCCCTGCATAACGGAGGAGATACGTGAACTTATGAAATCTAGGAATGTCTGGCGCAAAACAGCTCGTAGAACTAATGATCCACATGCCTGGTCTACCTATAAAAACCTTAAACACCAAGTCAGGAAGTCAATCAGAGCAGCGGAGAGTGAATTCATCAAAGATCAGATCCAAAACAACCCACGGAACACAAATTGTATTTGGAAGGCAATCCGGCTCTGCATCCCTAAAAGATCAGTCTCCCCTAAAGTTTACAGCAAAGAGGACAAGATCGTGGCGGATACTTTCAATAATGTTTTTGCGTCAGTTGGAAAATCAACCAATTCCAAAATAGAATCTTTGGCTGAAGAGAACAACTTCAACTTGAATAACAGCATCTTTACTCCTAGAAGTTTTCCGACATCTGAGCAATTTACATTTCATTCTGTTGAATGTAAACAAGTCGAGGACATTTTAAATGCAATGCCTTCTAATAAGGCTCCTGGGATCTTGTCATGTCACCATTACAAACAGTTCACAAGTGCATTTCCTCCGAATGGCACGTTGTGATGGATCTATGTTTCCAATATGCAGCATCTGTTAGTAGCAGCATTCTTAAAGATCACTATTTAGATTAAGTTCGGAATTAATTGGTTGCCAGAATTTATTATAAACAAAGGAACTGCTTGTTACATATAGAAGAAAGACAAAACGAGCATACCAGGAATTCCCAATCAATCCAAAAGAATATAAATATCTTGGCTTTCGGTGGGACAGTTTTTTGCATTTCTTCATTTCTTTCTAGGTGCCTCTTCAGTATGTGTTTATCTGCCCTGTCAATTAAAGAGGTATTTGGCAAACTGGGTCTATAATCATTTCCTGAAAAAGACTGTCCCTTACGTGGACGATTTGCCTAAGGCTTCTCATAGATACGTAACAAATCCTCTCAGAGGTACCTAATGATCGTTTATTGGAACTTCATGCGGAGTTTTTGCAGTGGCTCCACCTTTCCACCTTCACAAGGCGTAAATTGCAGTTATCACTGGGAAAACGTTTCTTTGTCACTGCTTGCATCTGGCTAGGTGTGGGAAAGGAGAGGCAAATCAGGTCAATAAGAAACATCATGAACAGTCTTATGAAAGAACATGCCAATCATCTAGACAAAGAATCGCTGAAGACGTTCCTGTGTGAAGCTGAGTTCGAAATCAACAACAGACATTTGAGCATGGAAACAATAAATGACCTTCTTTCAAACCACCTTTATCACCAAGTATTCTGCTCACAGGAAAGACAAGGCTTACCCTGCCTCCACCTGGCGAGATCAAGAGAGAAGACCTTTACTGTAGCAAGAAAGGGAGATGCACACAGCATTTAGCACAAGAGTGCTGGTTAAGGTGGAGTAAAGAATATTTCCAGCAGTTGCAAGCAAAAACTAAGTGGGCAAGGTAGTGTCTGATCTGTCACAAGTAACAGCTCAAAATTGGAAAGATCCGTTAGCAAGCTTGTGCTGCTCATGGAAATGCAACAGGGATCGGGATTCCCCAAAGAGGAGCTGCAATTTTTCAGTATCCCAGGAAGAAGTGAAGCAGTGATGATGAGGTTTGCAAAATTTCAGCAACTTTAAATTCCATCTTGACAAAATTTTTTAATGAGCATGTGGTATTTCAAAGCTAGGGAGACCGCACATGGCAGGGTAAGCTTTGTATGCCTAAGAACAATCTCTTGCCTCTCTTTCACTAGCAACAACTCTGCATCAATAATTTCAAGGCGTTGATATTTGACCAACACACTTTAAAAGCAATCAATATGAGTAATCTTAAGTTTCTACAGGAAAAATAATGATAAATGCTGTCACTGAACAGTGCCCAGCCCTGTTTGGTTAATTTCAAAACGATAAAAGTGAGTACCATGCCAAAGAGGACTTTTTCACTTTGTAATTTAATGTCTCAGTGCAGAAATTGGTGTATCAGGCAACACAGGGGAGTCTGGAGCGACTGTCATCACTGTGATATACCAATGAGTGTGCACGTAGTTGGGGGATCTTTATCTCTTGCTTATTTACTTCTCCCACTGGTACTTTAGATGAGACAGAACAAAGAGAACTTCCTCTCAAAGTTCTTCATTCCTGTTTCTCAGCTGCACACTTAATACAAAGTTCACAAAGAAATTTATCCAGGTGACTTATTCACATTTGGAATATCAAGAGCCATGTGAATTTTTGTTCAAGATTTGTAAACCGAAACTCCCTGTACTTGATTATGGGTGTATAGTTAGGGGGTATCCAGTCATTTCGTACCCATGGATCTTTCTTATCCACACGATTTGTACCCAGGCTCAGACGTTTCGTACCCACTTTCGATCAGTTCACACCCAACCCTCTGGGCGTTCGTACCCAACAAAATTATGACACAAAATGTTTAAAACAAACGTAAACATTCATTTCATTTATCCCAGTAATCGAAAAATAATTAAGATGCACGCTCGCATGCGCAAGGTATATGTGTGATCTTATTTGTTATATTGTTGAACTTTACTTAACGATAAAAGTGTCAGTGACCCGCATAAGGTAAGTGTTATTTGCTTTTCTATTGTTTATACTTCCGAGTTTCTTGACAATAACAGCTAATTATTATCGTGCGCAAGATAGGTGTGATTTTTTCTCTATCATTTCAAAAGTATTAAATTAGAATATTGTAACAAAGCGAGTAAACAACACTAGCATTAACTAACGAAATGGTCAGAATTTCGATCGTTTTGGTCTGAGGGTCCACTTATAAACATTTTTGAAGGTTTTGCTTGCGAAACTTCTTAAAACGATTAAAATGCAAATAATATGAGCATTGACCGATGAAATGAATAGAATTTCGATCTATTTGGTGCAAGGGTCCAGCTATAAAAAGCTCCGAGAAAACTTTCTCAATATTCGTTCACTTTTATCGCTTAGAAAAACTTTCAAGGAAAATGGTATATCAGTGTATCACGTGTAAAAAAGTATGCAACCTTCGACAGCCTAAAACCAGAAGCCAAGATGGAACCTCTACAGAAATTTGTCAGTTACATCGAAGAAAACTGGATTTGCAGCACAGTTTGGCCGCCCAAGTGCTGGAGCGTATTTATGCAATCAATCAGAACAAACAATGATATTGAGGGCTGGCATCATAGCCTAAACAGAAGAGCTGCTGGTTGATGGGGTCTGCCCCTCTACATGTTTGTGGCCCTATTGCACAAAGAAGCTAAACTAGTGTTGCTACAAATTTATCTGGTCTCTGAGTGCTATTTTGATCGAATGCAGAGGTCCACCTATCATGAAGTGCAGAGGTGGCTCTTCAAACTTTGGGAGGCCGTCAACAAGAAGGAGATGTCACTCAGGAAGCTGCTCAAAGGATGTGCCAATATAAACAGGCCAGTGATGCACTGAACTGAACTGAAGTTACCACTAGGATTTTTATTTATTTATTTTTTATTTATTACTGAGTAGAATAAGTACGGTTATTCATATAGGTGCTCTGTGGTAATGGGCAAACATATTAGGACAGGTCAGGCTAGTGCAACTATTTCATGATTGTTTAAGAGTAAGATAACTTTTCAACATTACTATGATTTAGAAATTAGCTTTTTTACTGAGTAGAGAAAGTACGTTTAGTCGTAAGCGCTGCATGGTAGTAGGCAAAATATATTAAGATGGGTCAACAAGGTCACTATTTTTTTAGAGTATTAACTAAAAGATAACTTTTCAATGTTTCTGTGATTAGAAATTAGCTTTTTTGCGATTACTAGGATAAATGAAATAAGTGTTTATGTTTGTTTTAAACATTTTGTCTCATAATTTGTTGGGTACAAATCGACCAGAGGGTTGGGTACGAACTGATCAAAAGTGGGTACGAAATGTCTGAGCCTGGTACAAATCGTCTGGGTACAAAAGATCCATGCACACAAAACGACTGGTAAGCG
Source organism: Pocillopora verrucosa (assembly GCF_036669915.1). NCBI lineage: Eukaryota > Metazoa > Cnidaria > Anthozoa > Scleractinia > Pocilloporidae > Pocillopora > Pocillopora verrucosa. The sequence continues at coordinate 15,021,832 of NC_089318.1, read as the reverse complement.
ATTGGGGAGATTGGGGAGATTGAGGCAAACAGAGTTCTCGGTAACTGTGAAGAATAGCTCCCCTCCACTGACAGTCCCGACACTTAACTGACAGGCCACCGACAGGTAACCAACAGGTTAGCGACAGGCAGTGAAATAACTTTACTAGTGCATTTTTGCATTCAAAAATCGATGTAAAACTTACTGTAAATGCTTAAAATTTTTCAAAATGCCACTTAAACTTAAAGGCACACGAAAATTCCCTGTGCATTAAACGAAAGTATGTTAATATTCTCCATCGAAAAGTGCAGTTAAGAAGCGCCCTATAATGCACTGCAATCCTAATTTTTGGTATATTGGTACTTCATATATGTATAATACGTTGTGCGATTCTAGACAATTTTGGTCTTCTTATCAATCCAATCAGGGGGGATGCCTTTGTGAAGAGAAATACAATCATTACGTATTTATTCACAAACAAGAAACAATGTCTCAGCGACTTTTGAAATGTACTATCTGCAGCGGCGACCACTCGATTTTTCATTGCATCAACAAGTGTGGTGTCTGTTCTGGTGATAACCGGCAATGTTCTCGTCCAGCTCAGCCACCTCAAAAAAAGAAGAGGAAGGCCCCCCCAGAGCAATCAACAGCCTAAGGATAAGCCAAGCTACTAAGAGCTTAAAAAAAGTACGACACTTTGTGAAAGACCACGAGAGGGTGGGCCGGTCCTTCCAAAACCAACAACCACAGAATCAAGAGCTTGCTGCCGAGTTGGAGGAACAAGAAAAAGATGCGGAAGAGTTGGCCAATCTAGTGCAAACAAAGTCAGAGGCCATCAAGACTCTGAAAACTAAGTTGGTGGATGCCAAAAGGACTATTGCTGAGCTCAAGGCCGAGCTTAAGGCTCTCTGACGAACCTCAACAGCAACCTCAACAGAAAGACGCCACTCGCGCCAGCACCCACAGTCTGGCCACAATCCAAACAAGATACCACAGGGTGCTACAAATCCTTAAGGAAAACAATTGTAGCATGGCAAATGCGTTTTGGCCGGCCAGTTGCCCCCGCAGCACCCTCGGAGATTTCATCGCCATCGCTGAATTATGAATTGTAGATGAGCATGAATTCGAATCGGCATCACGAGAAATATGCGTGGGCTCTGTTAAAGACCTATAAACAGTCTGCTGGAGAAGACTTCGGCGACACCTACCAGCTATGGCAAACGTGCGACGAGATGGAAAGCTGTAGCCATTCAAATTCGATGATCGATTTTACAATTAAAGTTGTCTCTCCTAACACACAAACGGCTCCTTTAGGAGCCAACAATAAAAATAAGTCATAACAACGTGAACTGATGTACTTAAGACCGTGCAAACTTCAGAAGAGGTATAATTTTGCTTATGTAATTTCTATTTGTATGCTTTTGCATTTTGTTTGTTATCGCACACAAAATGTTTGATTCAAATCTAAAAATAGTATTATCGATTCAAAACCAAAGACGAGTGCTCAAAATCAGTAGGTCTCCAACTCCAGACAAGATATGTTTGTTTAAGAATCCAAACCCCCCACAGTTGAAACTGCAACTGCAACGATTGGAGGGCATTTAGGTAAATTTTCTATCCTGGAAAAGACAGTTAATTAGATCCAAGTCGAGGTCTACTCGCTGGCAGATAGAACTAAGGGTCTAAATGAGAAAGTTTTGGATAAAAATAGGAAATGAATTTTGCATATAATGCATTAAAGGAATTAAAATAAAATATAAGGGCTGGCGGACTAACTTCTGCACCTCTTTGGAAACACTAAGGACCACAAATTCATCTTCCAAAGAGCAAGAGAAATGAAAGAGGAAATTAAAATAAGTACCTATGTGGAAATAAGAGAGAAAGGAACAAGCAGTGGCAAAAGTTAAAGGCAAGAGAAGGAGGTAGGAAGGATTCTTTCTTATACTAAGCCTTTGCCAGACAAGTTATCCATTGTGCACCACTTTTTTGCAGTATCTAAAGAAAAACAACATAGCAAAAGGTGCAGGATAGTACAAAGCTCGACCGCTTGAAATACACAGCCTATGAAAATCGGGCCTTGATCACATTTGGGGCAGTCACCCGTAGTACCTTCATGATATGAGGATTATGTCTTCTGAGATATCTGATCACCTCCCAGTTATTGTTAACAGGAAATTTAAACGCTCAAAGAACAAAGAGATCAACACACCACAATAACTTATAAAGACATCAAGAGTCTTAATAAGGAGCAGCTTGTTTCATCCCTGTATGAAGCCCTCTGGGACTGCGCCTTTGTATTTGAGGATGCAAATGATGTAGTTGACACCTGGTATAAAATTTTCAATGGTATTATTGATGAGCATCTCCCTTTGAAGCAAAAGAGAGTGAAGCGTAAAATCCAGCCAAAATGGTTCAATGCCAAAATCCTGAAAGGGATAAAGGCTCGTGACAAGCTTCTCAAGAAAGCCAGAAAAACCAAGCAGAGAGCAACTGGAATTTTTTTGAGCGAGGAAAAAACAGTGTGACCAAACTTATCAGGAATACAAAACAATTCTACATTAAAACTAAAATTGCTGAAAACAAGAACAATTCTTGGAAACTCTGGAACCTGAGTAAGTGTCTATCAAATGAGAATAAAAGTGCCGAACACGGATTAAATAATCTAGTAGGAAACGAGAAAGAAATCAAAAAATGGTTGTGGTTATTCATTGTAGTGAATAACAATAAAAGCTAGGTTTTTCATTTGCGTCACCATGTAGTCACACGTGATGTGGATCGCAACATTTCGACTGCATACTGCTAGTCTTCTTCAGGTGATGAGGTCGACTGGTCTTGCGTCATCTTATAAAGCATGATGCTCTGCTGTGATTAGTTGTTTTTCAACAGCTCTAATTGGTGCATTTCTATCCTTGCTGTTTCATTCAGTAACTTGCTCCCTAGGCTGTCCGCTGTCGCACGGCTCTCCTGTTGTCTTGTTTTTTGATCGTGGGCATCCATGCTTCTTGAATTTCTATTCCACCCTCCTACTATTGAAAGTTAGGATAGTCTATGCAAGTAGTTCACACAGAGAATGGCTATACTGCGGAAAATAAGATGCTTCCTGCTTCTTGATCAAAGGAAACTTTATTTTAATGCAAAGGTCAAGTAGACAAAGCTGTATGCCTCAACCGTGTGGACATCCTACTCTGCAGAAAATATTCTAAAAGTTTTCAGGCTACAGAAACACACAGCTGGGTGCTGATACGAAATCAAAGAGTGTTTAACTTTTTAAACAATTAGGTTAGGTCCCTTTTTATGATGAAGCAAGAATATATAAGTCAATTTTGGTATTTCACAGACTGCTGGCGATTGCCCATCCATATGAATCAGATGTTAATAAGAAATGCAGATGTTACTGAATGAGTGATTAAACATGGACAATTAAACCTTGTCTACCCCCAATTCAAATGGGAGTCTGAGAGGGTGGAGGGGGTCCTCCACAGTATCAACTATCCGCCTCTGGAATAAGATCCCCAGCGAGATGAGAAAGAAACAGAATCTTATAGGCTTCAAGAAATCCATGCTAGAACATTTACTGAATACTTTTTGTCATGTATTTTTAAATTTTACATTTTATTAAGTGACCTTATCTTTGCCCTGTTTTAATATACCAGATAGTTTAAATTTTAACTTTTATATCATAATTGTATTTTAATAACTCCTTACAAAGTAAGTCTTGAATGCTTTTATGTAATGTCATTAGTTTTTTAATTTGTACTATTTATAGGGCCAGGAGTTCTTCAGTATATTTACTGCTTTGTGTAGCCCTTGTTAAATATAGTTGATTACTATATTATTATTATTACATATAAGTCAACTAAAATGAAAAAAAATGTCAGTGAAGAAGCTGGTTTATCCAAAGTTTACATCAATCATTGTGTGGGAGCTACTGCCATCACTCTCAGCTTCAACGCCAGGATTTCAATAGGCCTATTTGTGGCCATTTCAGGACACCAAAGTGAGCAGTCTGGTGATCTACAACTCATCATTCGACCTCTTAACTCCACAAATGCAGCCAAATCTTTTGAGAGCCTTGCCTACTTCCATCAGAAGTTTCTCAGCAATTGATGTCGTTCCAAACCAAACAAGTGACGACAAAATAGCTCTCTCAAATTGGTTTTTACCCTGAAATTCAGTCCATTTCAGAATGACATCAAAGGATGGTTTTCTACTTTCATCTCACACTTTCCTCATGATTGAACAATGGCACTAGTTGTTTACACATACAAAGCTCAGATACAGCTTTTTTTCGGTGAATTTCATGAAACGTGATTACATTTACTTTGATTGCATTGTTGAGTAAGGTCGTATCACAGGTTGTGCAATGGCTGGTTTTTATACCATTGTTTCTTTCGTTGTCTGGTCAAGTAAGACTATATAAACATTTTTGGTTCAATAAAAGGGGACTCTTTCGATAATTGCCAGGAGCATCCACTATTTGTCATCCCTGAAACTGCAAAGGTGTTGCCTAAAATGTAATATTTACATCTGAATGATAACTCTTACATGCCAGCTTGCGACTCTGCTCAGACAGATACACTATACCAACTAAGACCATTCCTAGCAAGGTTAACAGCCAATTTGTCTCACCGTTATAACCCCAATAGCAAGCAGGCAGTGGAAGAAGCAAGGATCAAGTATAAAGGGGTACACTTCTCTCAAACAGTATATGCCACTGATATCCATCAAACGTCCAATGAAAAGGTGGAGTAGAGCTGATAGTTACTCTGGATACTAAGATAACTTTGACATTGACACAGGACATCATGATACCATTGTGGAGAAGGGTCTGTTTAACCTGTCGTTAGTCGCCTCTGCCTGGGAATAAGGGGAAAGTGGTAAAACGACCAAATACCTCAAAAAACTTGTCATTAAAGTGATGCTAAACTGTGGAGCTCACTTTCTTTAAACATTTGACTATGCTAATCTTTACTTCCATTTAAAACATGATACAGTCTTCTCATTGTGGTGTAGTGTTTTATATGAAACATAGCTAAATTAGAGTAGATATTGCAGATTAGATTATCACTTAATGTATTTTAATACTTTTGATGTACTTCTTAAGATACAGTTATTTAGATTTTACTTGTTTTCATTTTTCTTTTAAATACAGCCTTTATGTCTTATTTTAGGCCACTTCCACTCAGTAATGAATATGCCTCCACCTGGAACTGAGAAATCTTTCCACAGCAACCTGGGGACAAATTGCAGAAGACAGGCTACTTATTACACAATGGTCGTGTCACCATGTGGAAGCTAAGCCAAGGACGTAAACAATGTAAGCTTCAAAATCGCATGGAAATGACTTTTCTAGAATATCAGGCATTGTTATTGCCATGCTAAAGCCTGAATCTTAGACTTATTGAGGATGAGTTACTGCAGAAGTGCTTACATGGCAAGAAACAGGATCAAAACAGATCTTTGAATGGGATGGTGTGGCTGAGAAATTCAAAAGAAATTAACATTGGAAGTGATACATTTCAACATTGGTGCAGTTGCTGTTGTTAAGCTTTTCCAAGCGCTAGACATCCCTCTTTGCAAATATACTGAAGAGGGTTACAGACTTCAAGATCTGCTTAGTGCAGATGTAGTGCAACATAAAAGCAAGTACCAAGAGGAGATGAAAAGTGATCAAAGGCCACAGAAGGTAGTTCATGGTAGTTCATGCAGCGAGGTTGCTTTACAGACAATGTTTCTTTGTTTAATCAACCTAATATTACAGATAAACAGTTCTTCGAAGTTGATTGCAACTTGGGGTTTATGCCATACTTCACCCCTGAATTGTCTCCCAAACACTTTAGAAAATGGGCAAATGTAGTCTCTTAGCACACAAAGCAGCTATTCCAGAAGTATCACCAAGAACTAACTACAGTGAAAATAGAGGGGTGAGAGGTAAGGCATGTTGAGCTCAGGAAACTTTCAGAGAACAGCTTATGTCAGTGCAGAGCAAGTGAAGATGATTCAAAGTTGGATTGCATATGAACTGATAGTTTCCTCAATAACCAAGGCAGGGAAGTATGACAATATTACAAACAAAAGAGGTGATGCAAAACCTAGAGAAATCACCTTCAGACACACCTCTGACTATGAAAGAAGTTGAAATACTATTTTCCCTTTCAACAGACATTATCATATACAACTTATACAAGTATGCTAGACACCATTTCTAGCACATATCGACTCACAAAAAATCTCAGCTTAGGTCTGGACATGAGAGATTTTTGCACAACTGGTTGTTCCAGAAGAGCCTAAACACTTGCAAGAAGGAGAAGGAATGTTTTGCTTCTTATGCAAGCAACACAAAATGTTCACACCACACCCTGTGAACAGTTTACGATATGATCCAGCAACACAAAGATCCCATTGAGTCTGAAATACAGGGACAAGTCTCTATATTTTGTTAACAAAAATTGCGAACTCTACATTACATTAAAAAAAAGTGCAGGAAAAGAAACTCCACAAAAATGACCTCATGCTTAAGGCATATAGCGCAGCATACTGGCTTGTCAAAGAGAAAGTCTGAAATCAAAATTTCTCATCATTGGCTAATCTGCAAACATATTTTGGTTTTCATGAGATGAAGAATTTCCAGTACTGAGCACAGAGTTCCATTGGGGCAATATTTTTGGTAATTAGGAGCTCTTTTGATGACAACTTGTTGGGGAAGGTATAGAGAGCAAATTGCTTTGGTCTCCTAACTGCTGAGGTCACAGATGTATCTTTCCTGGAAACGAAACAAAGAAAATTGAAACACGTTCATTGCGGATTGAAATGTTCTGAAAAACTACACAAAGCCAATGCAAAAACCACCTTAAGCCTCCTCACAACTCAAAGAAATCACGCTCTGAGTAAAGGTGAAAGACTGTAGCTCTCTGGTTTCTAATGGTGCAACACTGATAACTGGTCACTTTAGTGGCATGGCTAGTCATCGAAAGAAAATAAATCCACTGTCACCTCACTGCACTGTTTGTACCACAAGCTTGCATCAAAGTACAACAACAGCTTTCATCAAAAATTGGCAATGGGTAGGCTTTGTCAGATGACAAGTTTTATGGCAAGAGGCAACATCAGAGGGTCCATTTAGGTAGCATGTGTACAGGACAACTAGATTCTGCTATTAAGGTTCTCTGCCACTGCTTGAACTTTCCAATTCAATGAGGTAATAACAAGAAAAGGAATGGTCGTAAAATTATGAGAAATGACCAAAATTAAATTTAACTTTTTTTGGTCCACCATTCCTTACCAACACCTTTTGAAAGATTTGGACGCCCTCAGAGCATTAAAACAATACAGCAGCCAACAGTAACACTATGACCACCATTGTCACCATCAAAATTTCACAATAGCTAAAAGGGAAGAGATGAGAAGCAGAGGCCATTTAAAGTATTAACAGTTTGTTACTTGCACTCAAGTTTCATCTTCTCAGTTACTAATTTATTTGAAATACATCTCTAGCAAAACAACTGTGAAATTTCTTCAACAACAGTTACACAAAGCTAATTATTGAAAGGAAAATTCTGACAGATTAAAGTGATACTTTCTGAGTTTTGTCAAGAGAGGCTTGTGTTGCTGATTTTAAAACACGTACAAACAACTGCAGTTACTAATTTAACACATCAGACTACAGAATAATTAAGGAAAGTAACAAAAATGTATTGCTGCACGGTCTAGCAAGTTTAAAATATAAATACCACCAACATCATGAATGCATCCTATCTAAAGTATCTGTGCATCTCTAATGATGCAGTCTGTTACACAACAGTCTATTGACATGTTGCCAGATGGATGTATCTATTTACCACTCAGTTTTATCTCATTTGATCTTTCCAAATTTTTTCACAATATAAAGAGAGAGGAAAACATAAAGCTAACCTAAACTAGGTTTTATAGAATAAGGAAGGCCATATTAACCACCACCACAAGCTCAGCCTGTTAAAAGGAATACATTATCCATGACCCATGCTCGACTTTTTTCGACATGGTTGTCAGTATGGTGAACTGCCTCAATTTAGGAAGAAAATTTGGACAGGATCAGATGCATTGCAAAAGTGCGAGTAATCATCAATTCCAACCTCACCCTAAATACTATACAAACAACTGACTACACTATAATGGTTTGGTTAGTTTTTGTCATCATTGAAAAATCTCTGCGAGCATTATTACCCACAGTGCTTATGCCAAACCTCGCCATCATCTGAGCAATGTAAATTTTAAGTTCCTAGCTTGTAAACTTGGTCTAACCAACTCTTTAGCAAATTATACTGGTTGATTTGCCTAATTAATGATTTATTTACAAATTCTGAATCCAGAGAGGATCAAAAAACATATAAATACCCCCTTTGGTGTGTAACAAGAGTATTTGTGTAATCAATGCGAACAGTACCAGGAGAAGGGCGGACCAGAATATTTTACTTTTCGTCAATATAAAGAGCAAACATCGACTCTTCCGTTTCTTGTGTCAACACCTGGTCTTCTTATTCTTCACCTTCGACCACGAGTTCAAATCAGTCAAAAAATCTGCACTTGCCGAGAAGGGAAGAGCAAACAAATGCTGACAAATAGCCAGGACTGCGAAGAGAACAAGTCACAAGTCACGAGGCTCAACAAAAAGGTATTTGAAAGCTCAAGACTTCAGAAACACACAAGCTGACAGAACCCAACTAAACAGGTAAATTTGACAGCTGAAAGGTAAAACAATTCCTTATTTACCACCAACCTCGTTTTTCCAAGTTTAAGTTCAAGAGTTTAAGAATTCAGATATCACTTCTAATGTTATTGTAAAAACTTTACTCTTGTCAACAATTGACCAAGTATTCACATACTTAATTCAACTGTTTACATTCAAGCAAAAGATACCTGTCTATTTAAAGGAATCCAAGAAGCATTGATGCTATGTTTTAGGAAGTGTGTAAATAAACTTTTATGCTAGTAACTAAAATTTATATTTATTATATGCGGATAGTAGTATATTATGCCTCCTAAAATATATTTTTTAACACTTATTGCAAAAAGAGACAGCACAATAGCTTCATTAAATGATTTATTTGAATTCCATGTGTTTTACCAAGTTGAACCACTCTTGAGTGGTACCCTAAGCAATGTATAGAAACAAGTTAAATCTAAATAGAGAAGTGTTAAAAAGCAGCAAGACACAATTGCCAACAGACTTACTGAATCAGCGTCAGAAGAATTACAAACAAAGAATCAAATAGTTGGTGATGAAGCCAAAGCTAAGTTTTTAAAATACCCAGAGCAATTCGCAATTTATCAGAAATCATTTGTGACTGAAAAGCCGCTGTTTAAACAGGAAGTGCTTGAAGCAATGACATCAGTAGTAACAAAAATGACCGATGTTTTGAGTTTGCAAAAGTACACAGGCTAGGGAAATTGTCAGTTCCCACGTGGGATGGTGTTAGAAAATCTTACACAACTTAGGAGCACGAATTTCAGTATTGAATGAATAAGTGCAAACAAGACAAAGATTAACAATTGCAAAGGCTTCAGAAAGCGTTACCTAAAAACTGTTTTGGTTGGATCAAGTAAGGCAAAATGATTGAGCAGGCGTGGAAAATTCTCTATACCAAATTTTGAGATCAAAGGAAATTAATGAATATGCGCTTAACCGAAATTACAAATCTCCAGCCAGTAAAGTGCAACTCTAAATTCCTTTCTCACTAAGTGACTAGAATTCTTGGTTTCATAAACAGCATGGATCAAACGGCTGAGCAGTGACCAATGCCTCAGAAGCACCCTTTGTAATGTCTCAGCTTTTATCAAAGTTAGATCCAAAAGATAACATTGACTTTGGCTAAGAAATGCATTTCTCAGCCAAAAACGAGAAATGCATTGAGTTGTTGGATTGCCAGAGGAGAGAAAGCCTATGGTTGAGCCATATTCCTCAGATGGAAACTCACACATGGCAGTTATTCCTGCATATTGCACATGGTTAAAGCATTTGTTGCCCCTTCAAAGAAAACGTCAATACCATGCTTGGAGTTGACGGGGTGCTTCCCAATTGCAAGATTATACAGTACATGTAAAGAAGCACTAGAATTTGCTGAGATCATCAATTGCAAGAAAGAGTTCTGAATTGATTCTCAGACCATGTTAACCCGGCGTAAAACCTCTCCAAGACTGTTTGTTTTGGTAAGAGTAGCTAAAATCCAGTAAAAACAATGAGCTCTGAAGCGTGTAAATACATCAGATCTGATCGTAATCCTGATGAGAGGAACTCAGCTAGAAAAGTTGAAGACCTGGTATGAAGGTCCTCCATTCCTGAAATGCATAGAAGAAGAATCACCCAAGTTTAAAGAGAATCCCAAGGGATGTGGTGAAGAATTGTCAGAGGAAATGAAGCCGCTCAACAAGTTCAAAGCTGTGAACACCCTAAAACAAGTAGATTGCTCAGCTACATCAATGGAGTCAAAAGGAAACCATATTTTGGAATATTTGATGAAATATTGTTTGACGTTCGCCAAGGCAAGGAAAACTTTGGCCTACGTTCTACGATTCACCAACAACACAAGGTTGAAAATAAAAAAGAGACACCATTTTACAGAAGAATTGAGAGAATCTAAACTGTGGTTATTCAAATGGAGTTGACAGACAATCAATGTATATACTGTAGACAAGAAGCTGATTCCAGCATCAGATAAACAAGGTGTTTTATGTGCATATGGGAGACTAGAGAACATCGGATCATTACCAGATGAGATGAGCTTGTAACAGACAGAAGCTCATATACATTTCTCATGGCTTTTCAGAGATTTGCCTAACTCAGAGGATATCCCAGTAACTGTTGATTGGATCAAGGTACAAATTTTGTTGGCGCACAAAGTTATTTGAACAAAACTTTGCAAGGCTGGGATATTCCCAAACTTTTCTACAAGCTAGCCATCAAAACAGAGTGATAGAAAGTCTCATCAAATCAGGAAGACAAGCCTAAGATGTTTCATCAAAGAATCAAACGGTTACAGAGGAACAGGGAAGAATGTATCTGGCAGAAATGACCTATTTGATCAATGGGTGTCCTCTCTGTCCTAGCTCTGTCTAGATCCGGGAAAATCTGCCTGTCACGACAAATGACCTCTCAATTGAACACCACTTTCAGCCTCCTTTGCTGGAGCCAAAACAGAGTGTTAGCCCAAAACACCTCATGAAAAGCTCTGAGAAAGGAGTACAAGAGTTCTGGAGTTGTTGGACGAAATATTTTGCCCCAAATTTACTATTAAGGAATAGATGGTACAAGAAATGCAAAAACCTTTAAGAAAAAGACTTGGTTTTGGAGATGGAATCCACCCCAAGGAGAACATGGTAGAGTGGCTTAGTAATTCAGACATATCCTAGACAAGGTGGACTCACAAGGAAAGCCAGGATGTAGACTGCTACATCAGTTTATGATCTTCCAATTCACAAGCTCTGCCTAAATCGCAACCAAACAGGAACTAAATGTAGTATAAAAATTGAAATTTATTTGGTTGCTCAATCTATTCACAAGTACAAGTAAATATTTGCTCAACAATAATTTATTTACGCAAGGACTGTGACTAATCCCGATAGGATTCAGAAACATTGAAATATGCTCCTTGGTGTGTAACGGGGTTAATTGTGTAATCAATGCGAACATTACCAGGAGAAGAGCGGACCAGAATTCTTGACTTTTTGTCAACATAAAGTGCAAACTTTAAACTCTTCTGTTTCCTGTGCTGACACCTGGTCTTCTAATTATTTACCTTCCACTATGATTTGGAATCAACAGTTAAACAACTTTTATATTGCAATACAAAATATATAATAATAGTAATAATAGAATAAGTAAAGGCTATGGTTTAGTAAAGATATCTCTATAACTTGATGTAAAATATTATTGTGACAATTCTTTGTAACCTTACAGGTAGTGACTCGTGTTGCTGTTTAGGGTTTCAAATAATTTCTGATGACTTCATTGCTCAGTCATTTGTCATATTTCTGAAGATGTCACCAATTTTGATTAGGACTTCTTTATAGAAGTCCTAATCAAAATTGGAGTAGTTAGTGTCCTTGCAGATTATAGGCTTCCCATGAAATTGATAGCAAGGATTGTGAGGAATGTTTCCTTGAGTTGTAATTACTTTTCTCAACAGATAAATGGAAAAATAAAGAAACCAAACTCTCACCATCAACTAATTAGGATGCATACAGATACATACTTAAATACTTGTTACTTTATTTATGACCAGTTTTCTTTTTTCAGAGCGATTACAAGATGAGAGCGATAAAGGGACCTTACTTTCCATGGTGCAATAGCTGGTATTTCTTAATTGGCCTTAGAGATATATTCCAACATCTAAGAACCGTTTATTACAGGAGAAGGGGAATTGACTAAAGATGACATCAACCCATGTATCTTCCTTATGACTTTTGCCATGATAATATTAGGGCATCAATGTCATTAAATTTACAGGCAACAAGCAAAATGTTTTTTGAATAAAAGAGACAGCACCCTTTGTTTTACTGTTGCTGTATTACCTATTAACGATATATAGTCATGTATACATACCAATAACAGTGATAATTCACGAAAGGTGACCGTGCAAAAAACATTTTGGGGCTACTGACAATAAATTTCAGGTTACTTAGTAAATAAAATCCTTTCTGTCTTACTGGTATGTCAACTGATGATATCAGCATCTGAGAGTGTCCAAAAAATTAATATTTGGCTGAGAATTAGTAAAGCTTCAGGGGGAAATCTGTCAGTCAAGAACATTAACAGCCCAAAATTAGTGCCCCTGACTTTCTATACATTGGCAAAGCTTTACAATATAGACCTTTTTCTCTGAGCCATTTGCCTGCAAAACTGAACTATTTACCTTAAACACCATATTTAGTTTAGGTAATGACATGATTTTGAATGCAATTTGTGGTCTTTGAAATAATTATGAGTGTTTGTTTACACTAAATTGTATTTGAAATTATGTTATTGAGTAAATTTTTTTAACGACAACAAATGGGTAAGTGGAAGTTGTAGTCTGTAAGATTTACAAGTGCTTATCTACACCAAGTGCCGCTTGAAATTAACTCATTACCTATTAATAGTTTACGTGAAAAAAGGATCACAGAAAGTCAAGACAGCATAAATGTTAAAAATTTCAACCAAATTGTTTGACAGATATGGTCCCAAATTGACAGACCCTGTTGAGGTCCATGGTAGGGATCCACATCCGTCAACTCTTCTACCTTATCATCCTCCATAGGCTTGTGTAACTGCACAGCAATTTTGTCCAACACTGCACAAGCACCCACAATCATGCAAATATTTTCAGGTGCCATTATACCTTTTGCATACAATACACAAAATCGCCTTTTCTATTGGCCGAATGTCCGCTCAATCACCACTCAATCAATCAATCAATCACCACTCTGGCTTTTTTTTTAACAGTTAGAATACTTTAACAGTATATTAAAGGAGTGTCTCAAGAGACATGCCCCTCTTTAAAGAGTTCAAAATACAGTCACTACAATAGCCACAGAATAAATTCAGGAATGAAGCCCACCAGACTGACTGTCGGAAACCAGTTGAAGGCAGGTATTCGTCGGGCTCACGAGACCTTCACAAGGCAGGCGTTATCCTCTTATAACCCAAAGGAGGAGTGGTGTATCATCCACCCCATACTGAAACCTAACCAGCAACCGCAGGATCCTGATAAGTTAACCTCATTCTTTGCTTGTACTGCCAAGAGAACTTTACCTGTTAGTAGTGACTTACCTTCCTGTCTTGAAGAACTAATAGAATCTCTACCTGATGATAGCCCTGCTAATTTCAAACTATGAGAATTGCTCCACGGCAAGGTCCGGTGTATGCTGAAATTGTTAAGATCTGATACATCTACTTGCCCCAGCGGTATCCCTGTCAAATTCTTTAAAATGGTGGCTGAATCCATTGCTGACCCCCTCACAACTATTATCAACAACTGTATCAGGAAGTACAATTTTCCTGAGGCATGGAAAGATGCAAGGATCAGTCCAATTCCTAAAGTTGATCAACTGAAGTCTGAGGAACACTTTCATCCCATTTCAGTTATCCCCACACCATCAAAACTCTTTGAGAAACTTGTTTTGTTTCAGATGACCATTTTGTAAAATATAACTTATAACTATGTTATCAATGCTTGGTTTCTCTAAGGCATATCTGCACTGGTTGAATAGCTACTTGAGTGACCAGTCACATTTTGTACAGATCAATGATCGTATATCTGAATCAGTGAAAGTACGGTTTGGCATGCCACAAGGGTCGATCCTTGGCCCAATGTTATTTAACCTCTATGTTTCTGATCTGCAAGATCATCTCCCTTCCTCAATTGGTTCATTTCAATACGCTGATGATACTACAATATACTCCAGCTGTCCAGCTCCTGAGCTACAAAGATGTGCACAAGAACTAAACTTCACACTAAACACTGTGAGATCCTGATCTAAAGACTCCCATCCTGCACTTAACTTGAAAAAGAAAAAGATGATGTTTCTGTCCACTAGCCTCTAAAATAACATTTGTAAATAGTTTGTAAATTGCATATAGGGTTGTATTTCTATTACCAATCTCTGTTACATTTTTATACAATATCCCTTTATAGTCCAATGTTATTGCTTTTTATATTGTAAAGTATATTATATAAAGTTTTTATATTGTTGGTCACTGGGAGTCTGGCAAGTAATGGCGGACGCTCCCCATGTGGCTCCGCTTATTTCATTTCTCCTGGCGCCGTTTTTTGTCAACGTGTTGCTGAAAAGCTCAAGAGATGATATTATCTATCAGAGGCCTTCATTCGCAAAAGGTATTATCGTCCTGGCCACTACATTCCCAAGGATAAGTCACCGAAAGTTCGTCAAATATGGAAAATCCATCCTTCGCCACCGCTATTCTACCAGAAAATATCTATTCATTCTTTTCCTTCTATTATCTAACGACATTCAACTGAACCCTGGGCCTCTCAATTCCTCGACTCTCAAATCATGCAGTCTAAATGCCCGTAGAATTGTCAACAAGAGAACTGAGCTGCAAGCTATGGTCGCTACAAAGGAATTAGACATCATCGCTATAACCGAAACATGGCTGAACCCTGAAATAATGGATCAAGAAATTCTGTCATCTGATTATAATATCTACCAAAGAGATCGCCTAGGAAAAGTTGGTGGTGTATTGTTAGCTCTAAGGGATAACATTTGTTGTTATAGACGTTGTGACCTCGAAACGGACTGTGAAATCCTTTGGCGTGAAGTTCATTTCAATCCCTGCTCAACATACTTTATTGGAGTATAATACCGCTCTCCTAGCAGCAACATGGCCTACCTACCTAAACTGGTCCAGTCGCTTGAAAAATTTTCACCATCATGTAACATCCTTTTTCTTGGGAATTTTAATCTACCCAATGTTAACATGAACCTTGTAGCTACATGGCAGCCGGACATTATCAGCGATTTCTTCTGCGACTCTGTTATTAATCGTTTTGGCCTCTCACAACCTGTGAATGAACCTACCAGAGGAGATGCTTTATTGGATTTAATCTAAACCAACACTCCTGCTCATTTGGCTAACGTTGAGATAGACTGTGGCCTTGGAAATTCAGATCATAACGTTGTTTGTTTCGACTTTAATGTCTTTATCTCCCGTCCAAATCAAGCTCCAAAGATCGTTTACGATTACAAAAATGCAAATTGGGAAGGTTTTCGCTCTGATCTTTCCAATGCCCCATGGGGTAATGTATTCTTAGAGAACAATGTTGATCAAATGTGGACTAAATGGAAAGAATTGTTCTTTGCTGCTGTTAATAAAAACATCAATACACATCATTTGAAAAGAAAAAGAAATGTTTCTTGGTTAACATCTGCAATTCTTCGCCTTTTTCACAAACGGAAACGCTTATGGGAAAAAGCTAAATCATCTCAACTTCAATCTGACTGGGAAAAATATAAGCAGTGTAGAAACAAGGTCAAATCTGAAATAAACAAGAGCTAATTGCACCATGTTCAGTCTCTTCAAAACAGTAACAATCCTAAACGTTTCTGGACTTTCATAAAATCTAAGACGAAATCACGATCTATTCCACCTGAAGTATCCCTGGAGAACCAAAAGGCTTCAAACAGCTTCGATAAAGCACAGCTATTCAACAACTTCTTCTCATCGGTTTTTATAGAGAGTCCTGGTATTCCTGAGAAGTTACGTGACGATCTTCAACCTTTTACTGGTCAAGTTATCTCAAGTCTACTTTGCTCTAAATCTGAGGTCGAGAAATTGCTCATTGGTTTAAACGTTACAAAAGCTCATGGTCCGGATGGGATCAAACGTCCATCACTGCCCAGGAGAGTCTTAATAAAGTCACTGATCGGTGTGGCTCGTGGCTTTTAGGAACAAATGCTGACAAATGCGAGTCCATGAAGTTCACCAGGGCTAGAACTCCCTCTCCGTGCAACTATACTATTAATAGCAAGCTACTTACCCAAGTACCTACACACAAACATCTTGGGGTAGTTCTTTCCAGTGATTTATCTTGGGAACCCCACGTAGTGTCTGTTGTTGCAAGATCGAACAGATTATTGGGCTTACTCAAGCGGACATTTGGATCTCACTCTAAGGCTCTATTTACTGGTTATAGATCCATGATCCTTCCAATACTCGAGTACGCTTGTCAAGCGTGGTATCCTCACCAAGCATATCTGATTGAAAAACTTGAATGCGTGCAAAGGAACGTTAGAAGATGGATCATTGGTAAAGACACTCCGTATGAAGACCGACTGAAATCCTTGAAACTAGCGACACTAGTTCAGCGCAGAGAGTTTCTTAGTTTGGTTCACCTTTTTAAGTTCATTAAAGGACACTCTAATAATTACATATCCTTCAGTAACAGGCAATCAAGAAAAAGTCATCAGTTTAAACTATATAAACTATTTTGCCGTACAGACATCTATAAGTACTCTTTTTGGCACAGACATATCGACAACAGTTTACCGTCATTAGTAGTTGAACTTGACTCAATTAATGCTTTTAAGAAAGCTCTTAAATCAACATTTTTTAACTAGGCCTGTAACTAAAAATTAAATTATTCTATGTATTATACATTATTAAATTATAATTTTAAACAAAATTTTTATGTTATATATGTCTTCTTTGTTTAGATTTTATATTTATATAGATATATGCCTGTATGTAAAATGGTTCAGTATGTATATGTATATTGCATGGTATTAAATTTCCTCCCTTCTATAACCCTTTTTTAATAATAATATGTTATATGTTATTATTTAAATAAAGTTGTTATATATAATTTTATTGTAGATTTCACACTTTTTTATTTGCAGTTTTCCATTTTTATATTGTAGTTCTTAACAGGTAAAGAGCCATTAGCTGGATAAACTGTTAATAAACCATTATTATTATAACTTATGTGTGTGTGTGTGTGTGCACTATTGTAAGCTTCTTGGGATGGAGTTCTTGTTGTTGTGAATGGTGTCCTTAGGAATGGGCTGCAGGCATACCCACTGTCTATAAGAAGAACACCATCATCGAGAGAGCGATGGTTGTTTTGCAATTAACTGCAAATGTTACTGGTCCAGAATACGTGGCTATCATGAGTACTTCCTGGCCAGAGGGAAAGAACATTGGTAAATATGCCTTCAAATTAAAAAATATTTTTGTTGAGGTTAGAGCTTGGTCCTCCTTAAATGTTTTGGTTTGTGTATGAATTTTATCTCAAATGTCTAAAATTTTGTTTTCTTTAGGAAGTCTTGGTACTCAAATTTGAAAGTGCCTGACAAGTCTTATCCAGGAATGACTCCCACAGGAGAGAGAGTTACCCCGCAGCAGTCGGGAAGACTTAGCTGGCCCCCCAAGAGCTTTAGCTGGTTATGTACTGTCTTAACAACCTAAGAAACTGTGTAACAGTTGAACTTTGGCCTGATGCCTACTGGGCCACTTTCACTTACAGAGTGCAGAACGTTTAGTTACTGGAGTAAAAGTCTAAGCACCTGTTTAGGTACACCAGGATTCCTGTTTATTTTCTCTTGGACCTTTTAGTAGCTTGATTGTTTGTTTGTTTTTTTTTTTGAAAAAGAAAGAGATTGTGGTAGTGGTAACTAGATTCAGGACCTTCTGATTGTGTGGAGGAGAGCAGAATACAGTATGGCAGTTTGTATTGACTTTGTATCCATGACTTTGTGTAACATATACATATAATTATCAATCAATTATCATGTACAAGGGGAGTAAAAATCCTTTAAACAACACCAGACAGTCACCCAACTACACCAAAGCACTCTGTGTCTATAGGAAACTATTTAGAGTCCATCGAAAAATTATCAACTTAAATCTACTTCAAATCCCATTTCTGGTCAATATCCCCAGAAATGTTAGAGACTGATTTTACGCACATCTTTATTTTCCTAAACATTTTTACACCTACATGCAATCCCCTAGAACTTGTGAAAATTTTATTGGACCTCTGTGTGTAGGATAAGGGATTGCATTTCTAGATTCAGTGAAACCTCAGAGAGATGTAAGGAAAAAAGGACAAGTACAATAAAAGTTAGCAATCTTTAAAAAAATTTCTCAACTTAGCACAATAAGCAAAGTTACGAGGATCTCCATGTGGTACCCTTGGAAAATGTTGAAATATTCTACCACATGATCAACCCTTGATCTTCTTTAGGCCAACACCTACCTCAGCAGAGTTAACAATTTCAGTAGCCGAAATGAAAGCATTGTAATCTGGATAAGTGCACCTGACCAGGAGAGTCCAAATTGTGTTTGGATCCCAAACATATGCAAGTTCTGCAAACCTTGTCCCATCCCCAATTTCATGCTTCACTGTGCTTGAGGGAAGATCTGCCTACTTCAGTTCTTGGCTATGAATCTTGACACTTAAGGGCTTTGCAAAGTGATAGGTAGTCTCAGGTTTAACTATTAAGTAATTGAGGGATTCGACACTGTTTTCATAATAGATATTATTTGTGATAACGGTAATGTTCATGATAGGTCAGTGGTTATATAGTTAAGTGATCCGGGCATTTGTTTTTCTTTAAGAGATATATAACAAGATCACATGTGGTAACCAAGTTTTCTGTTAACCGAAATTAAAGCTGTTTTGTGGAGTAGTTCTTGCCTGTTTTTGCCGTGGACATTATAATAACTAAAAGTCTTTTGATTTAAAATGAAGTTATAAAATTTCCAGTGTAGAGCATTCATGATATCATCACAATGGATATTATAGGGTAGATTGTAAATAATTCTGTTTGCTAGTAAATGAACTCGATCAATATCATCTATTAATACTGAAAAACAAAACCCCTAAATTACAATGAGGTACAAAACACTAGGGATAATTGTTTTGTAATAAACAGTTTCAAAGATTGGTTTCCGTAAAAACTTTATCTGTTTTAAAAATGCCTCTTTCTTGCTGGACGATCTAAAAACATTCACAATGTGCTCTTAGCATGCCCATGAAAGCTTGTTGTAGATTGTTAACCCAAGACATTTAGATGATAGTTTTTACTCAATGGTACCATTACTGTATTTCCAGTGTGGCGAGGGGTCAATAAAGTTCTGATTAAAAGTCCTCAGTGCTTCAGACTTCAATTTGTGGGCTATTAATCTGTCAGACTGACACCAATGTTCACAAGCCTCTCCCATCACCTATTGTGCAAGACACTGCCCGAAAAGTAAACAAACTGGTTAATAAACTACACTACTTGGGACACATCAACCAAAAGACTCACAATTAGCTTTAAACAACCACGTATACCAGAATTTTACATGCTCACTAAAATCCGTAAGAAAACACCCGTTGGCACACCAATCGTCTCTGGGAGTAGGGGTCCAACAGAACATATTTCTAGTTTTGTAGACTCAACCTATTGCCATAAAATAAAGGTCCTATATAAAAACACTATGGACTTTCTCAATTTTATTGAAAACACGCAAATTCCAGATGATGTGGTCCTAACCACACTTGATGTTAGTCTTTCTACACAGTCATCAAGAAGAAGGATTTGATATTGTTTGCCACTATTAAAAAGATCACTATGAGCAGAAATTACCTTTCCCTACAAGTAATTTATGGGAACTAATGTAGGTTATGCTTAAAGAAAATTCTCTCAATTTGAATGAAAAACACTTCATACAAACTCACGGCAACGCTATGGGAACTAAAATGGCAGTCACTTTTTCTGTTATTTTCTTGGCCGACCTAGAGAAATGACTGGTATTAGCTAGTCCACTTAGACCATTCATCTGCAAGAGGTGGAACATTCCAATACTGGAAATTTTTATTTTTGTAGACTTCGCCAACTCATTCCACCCCACAATCAAGTTTACTTCTGAAATGTCACCTGAACACACTGTTTTTCTTAGCACAGAGATATTCAAAGGACCTCAACTCTTAAAATTCTCGATTCACAAACCCACATCAAGCTCACTGAAACTTTTCAGAATACTCACTTCTCATACTGTCACCCTTTTAAAACAAAAAAGGGTTTTATCAAAGGAGAAGCACTGTCTGTTAAGAACCAACTCAGTAAAGGAGAATTTTGATAAACACAAACGAGATCTTCAGCAAAGACTCAGAGGCTATCCTGTGACGTTTATGCATAAAATCCATACTGGAGTTCAGTTCTTCAGAACAAAGACCCTTTGTAACAAAACAAAGAATGTGAAAGAAATTTTACCGTTTGTTACCATGTATAACCCGGCCACACCAAATCTTTAAAAGGTTCTCATGGAACACTGGCACATCATTCAACAGGAGCCTAGACTTGCACATATCTTTTAACCAGCCACCCATTGTATCTTACAGGAAGGAAAAATCAATCATGCCACAATCATAAAAACATGTAATCAAAGAAGCACCTTCAAAAGGTTTGTTTTCAACTCAGAGGAAATTTACACATGATCGTTTTCTGCTAGCAACAAGCTCAGCTGACCGCAATTCAACTGAGCCAACAAAGTTAGCCCCTGACCATTCCTTTGAACCTTTTCAGTTGATCATTCATGGCGACAGGGGAAGTTGACGACTCGTAGACTTTATTGAAAACTAATATAGCTTGTAATGTCAAGATGATGTTGTCAATGTTCTTGCCAATTGTATTGTAAGAATAAATAAGCTAGCAATAAATAAGCTTGTATTGTAACAATTGTGGTATCATCAGCAAACATGAATAAATCACCACTCGTTATCAATTCTGGAAGGTTGTTTGCAACAATTTGGGCCCAAATATTGAACCCTGGGAAACTCCTTATGTGATGGTTTTGGACCTGGACTGATATCCTGATACTTGGAAAAACTGTTTACGTGCAGACATGTAATCATCAAGCCATGAGAGCAGGTCACCAGCACAAGGAAAAGCCGAGGGGAGAGCCGAGGGATTGCTGAAGTAGAGTAGAGGGAGAGTCCATTCAAATGTTAAATACTTGAGCAAACTATGCTAGTATTTTTTTAAAGTTTATTTTATAACTAACCTAAAGAGGGGAGAGCCCAGGGAGGACCTATCCACATGCTAAATGCCTGAGCAAACAACACTAGTATTTCTTTCAAAGCTTTATTTCAACACTGACCCAGGAGTACAGTATCTAAACTGACTAAAATATAATGTTCAAAATCTAAACTGAAACGATGGATGAACAATAGTAGTAGCAGTAAAAGAAAATAAATCTTTGATTACAAAAAAGAATCAACAAACATACTATGTAACGAATAATTATTTTCTGCATTTCTCCACCAACCTTGATCTGTAACGGTTGAAACAGAAAAAATAAATTTACAAATGTAGAAAGCGGAAAACTACTACCAATGAAAAGATTAAGAATGTGGTCATCTTGTTGACGTTTCCACGGACTAAAAAAGTTGGCTAAAAATTTCTGTTTATGGATAATTACTCTAATGGAGCTTTTATCTTTTAAGGCCCTGATACGTTCACGCTGCAATACCGCATGTGGTGGTATTCCGCAAATCAGTATCAACCATCATCAGACAAATCGTACAGTATTCAACTATCTCTTCAGTTTTTGGTTGAAGGCCATATTGCCATCAAGGATAACAGGGTGCTTATTGTTTTCAGCGATTTCCAGACATTTCTTCCTTGTGTAGTAAAATACGCCTCCACAACTTACCGGTAAATAATAGCGGTAACTAAAATCAAATCATATTTTTCTTTTATGTGATAAGCATAGACCTTGTCATTGCATCACCAACAATTCTGATTTTGTAACCACAATAGAAACTCAAGGTCCTCTGATACCATTTAATACTGCCTCCTTTATTCAATAAAAAAGGTAAATTGATTTATTAGCTAATGTTTGGTACATGCAGAGCGTTGTTTACAAACGTTTTCGAATTCTTTGTTGTATCAGTGTTCTATGGGTAACAATACTGTATCTTTTGTTAATTAAAGGAGGAGGTAAATTTAAGCACTGGTTTATTAACTAAAGTCTTGGTATACGCGAAACGTCATTTACAGACATGTAGATACATTTTTTAAAATTCTTTGCCCCATTAATGTAAACGTTTGCGAATTCTTTGCCGTATCAGTGTTTCATGGTAAAAATACAGTATCTTTTGTTAATTAAAGAAAAAGATAAAAAAAAGAGTTGGATCATTAGCGAATGTTTTGGTATACGCGAAGCGTTGGTTACAAACGTTTTCAAATTCTTTGCCTTATCAGTGTTCCAGGGTGAGAATACCATTTCTTAATCAACAAAAGGATCCCTACATTTCATTTACCAACATGAGATTGTTAGTGAATATTAAATAAAGAGATGGTACACTTGATTTTTCAGTTGAATAATTTGCATAAAAGAAGAACCATGATGGCTGAACCTGAACAAATTCCGTAAGTAAATAAGGTCAATTCACGAATTAGATTTTTTATACAAACTAATAGATATTATTTGTTTCCTTTTAGAACCATGCTTTTTCATACATCTTTTTGAGGACGACTAACAGAAAAAACCTGAGGTAATGGTTTATTTAGCTTACAGCAAAAAAGAAACTGTTGCAAGGGCACATTTTGTAAATCATGTTATATCGACTTTTTAAGTTTACTCTTGTATGTAGTTCTTGTTATCTTAGTTAATCTCAACAAAGGAGAGGTAAGTCCCATTTGTAAATGAGGTTTTATGTAATAAACATTTTTTGTAAATCAAAATTTTTGCAAAGCTGCCCATACATGCCCTCCCTTTCCCAAACTTGTCCAAAAGTCAATAGCATAACATAGGCAAAATCCAATCCTTGCCCGATCATGTCCAGAATTCATTAGTATAATGTCTATAAAAGCAAACTCACAAGTATTGCTTTATTCTACACCAGCAGTTGCACCTAACTGACTTTGAGATAACATCTTCCTGCTTTTTTAGTACAAAGAAGACATTATGGTCACGAAAAGTCCATACCATGACGATGTTATGGACGAAGAAATGATACCGATTGTTGAAGCCGTTGAAGCCATAGAAGAAGAAGAAACAAAGGCTCCCTCAATTGAATTACAGTTTACCCCACAAGGATCCCAACGTACGTGGAAGAATATTCTTCAAAATAAAAGATATTCTGCTGCGCTTAGAAACTGTGCACCCCACGTGGAAAGGTAAGACAGGAATCATTAAATCATGCAACGTTATGTGACATAGAATATTATGACTGAAAAAAGGATCATTTGTTTGAGAGATAATACAATGAACACAAAAAACTGAGAGACAACCAAGCAAAAAGCGAGAGAGATGCAAGTGAAAACCTAGCAAAAACCGAGAGAAATTAAATATTCACTCACTTAACTAAAATGATTCCTTAAGGATTTAAAACAGAAATGAATGTGATGCAATTTTTGTTATAGGTCGCTATGTGACACTCTTTGAGATGCAGAACCGCATCACCATGTGCATTTAAATATGCAGTCCAACGAATTTACAATTTACCAATTTTGATGTGGGGGAAATGCGTGTGGGTTTGGAACGTTTTAACGCATATCTAGTATCCCTGGCCAAGAAGTAAATTCAAGTAATCTTTCGATAATTGAAATTCTATTTTTATCTAATACTAAGCTGTAATGATAAATTTTACATGGTATTTGTTTCAAACGTGAATCCTTTAAAATAAACCGATCAAACCATAACAAAGGTTCCCAAACCAGATGGGAAGCCAAGATCAAAATCCAATTTTAATCTTGGGAAGAAAGCTAAACAGACTCTCTTGCAGAACAAACATTGCATACTTCAAATAAAGAACCCTGAAGACCAACTATGTTGTGCCTGGGCCATCATCCTTACTATGGCTCATCTGCATAAAGACAAGAATTATATGACCTGGAACCATTATGAAAACATACGCCTTTATCCTTATGTCCAACTGTGATAAGCCCATAAGTTACATCAGGACACAGGTATGTATTTAAAAAAATCTATTTTATATTGTTAGTATTACTAGTAAACTTCATTTTCATTTTTACAGGTGTACCTGAAGGTCCCTGTAGATTGAATGAGATTCAAAAATTTCAAACCATTTCTGCTCCACATACAACATTAAGGTGTGTGGTGGAAAAGTCGTATTTCTGCCACGAATACAACTGTGGTCATGACCAAGAAAAGTTCCGCCATCACCCATCTGAGGGGTGCAGATGCCCCGCCTGTAATGACTGGATCTGCAGACGGAAGAGTGAACAGATACCTATCATCACCTGTGAAGATTATAACAGGAAGTTTTAAGACCTACATTATCTGGCTATCCACAAAGATGAAGGCATCCACAAGTTTCTTCAGAAATGTTTAAAGTGTTTCAACCCCAAAAAATATATATAAAAAAATTAAAAGAAAGATAAAAGATCGACCCAAATGCAAGTACTTATAAAGATCCTCCAATCCAGAATGAGGCCATGATTGATGAAAACAGTGTCCACTACCCCATCCTAATCTGTGCCAAACACACGTTGGTGGTTGAAGACAACCACCAACGTGTGTTTCACGGTGACAATTGTAGTGCAGAGCTCCTTGACTTCCTGAATGAGCATACCATCAACCAATTCAGTGAAGACCGAAAAGTGATATGTGTATTTCACAATTTCAAAGGGTATGATGGAATGTTTATCCAGGAAGAAATCACCAAACAGAAATGCGTCATCGACAACATAATCACCAATTGAACAAAAGTCAAGTCAATGTCCGTGGGTGACATCACCTTCAAGGACTTATAATGTTTCTTACCAATGGCCCTTGCCTCCTTTCCCCGCAACCTTCGGATTAACTGAGCTCAAAAAGAGGATACTTCTCTCATTTGTTTAATCGCCTTGAAAACCAAACCTATGTGAGAACTATTCCAGAAGTCAAGTACTATGATCTGGGGGGTATGGCACCCAGGAAAAAAGCTGGGTTTGCATCCTGGCACACAAACCAAGTGACAATGAATATTGAGTTTAGTATGAAGAACAAGATAATTGCTATGATCAGAAGTTCATAGCTGAATTCTGGGTAAAGGCTGATTTTCACCTCATTGAGAAGTGCATCACCATCGCCACAGCCTGTCATCGGCACTGGCATAAGCTTCATCTCACCCCCAAGACCAAGGCCGGCAGCCATTCTACATGTAGGAAATGGTGATCAACAAAACATTATTCTACCCCCTGGTCAGGAAACCAGACACAGACCCATGTTTGTGGATAGTTCTGACCCCATTTCGCAAACAGTCTATGAATTTCATGGCCGTTTGTGGCACAGGTGTTGTAACTGTTTCCCTGTTTGCAAAAAAATTGCTTGGAATCTTGGGGACAGGATGATGGAGGCCCTTTACCAGGAAACAAATGAGAAGACTGCCACCTTGAAGGAATGGGGATATAGAGTTGTTGAGACGTGGGAGTGTCCATGGCACACCCAGATCAATGCCAACTTCCACATCTCAGACTATATCCAAACTCAGCAGGGTACCACCTCTAAATCCTCATGATGCTTTCTTAGGTGGTCACTAGAAGTACCAGGAGACCGAGTCCTCTATTATGACATAGACTCCATGATATATTCATGTAAACCTGGTCAATCTGAGATCCCTCTGGGAGATTATTTGGGTGACATGATCAACGAGCTTGATGATAACAATTATATCACGGAGTTTGTGTCAGGCAGAGCAAAAAATTATGGGTACCACGCTAAACATGGGAAAGTATGTTGCAAAGTCAGCAACACCAAAGTGAGAAAAGCCCAGTGACATTAGATGAATACATCAACAATCACTCTGTTCCCTACTCCCGGCACTGATTCCTGTAAATAATGCAAGAAGTCAAAGCAAAGTTAGGAATGAACTATCCAATATTCCAGACAAAAGCGATGAGGATGCAAATGTTGCATGCGATGAAGCTGATTAATTTGACCCTCTGCTTTGTGAACCAAACTTTCAGTTGGTGAGAGAAGCATTAGCAGATGCTGATGACTTTGCTACATTTGCTGAGTTTCACGGGAATGAGGAACTCATTGAAGCTACAAGCAAAGTGGCCACTTTGCTTAGCAAAATGCGTGACATCTCGCTCAAGGAGACAATACTTGACAGCTTTTTTTTTTCTTAAAAGAAAATAAAATGTCTGCAGCTCGACACGAGAATGTTGTACAAACTAGTGCAGTAATCAACATTTGTCATCGGAACGTAACGTTTCTGTTTCTATTTTACATGTAATGATGTAACGAGTCCTCTTGACGAGCATTTTGTCCCTTGAAGTACATCTTGAAGCAGCAGCATCACTTACGACGGACTCCTTCCTAAATCCCTATCTCTGTTCTATTGGACATCGAGGTCCTGTGAGAAAACTGAGGTCAGATCAAGGAACAAACTTCGTTGGCACTAGTAACGAGTTAAAGGCAGCATTAGCAGAGATGAATCAAGATATGGTAAACAAAGAGATGGCAGGCAATTCTTGTGATTGGTTGCATTTTGATGTATTCAAGTCACAATATTACTTATATCATCTTGACAGCTATCTGTGGGTCACCATGTCTTCAAACCCTTCAAGGAAATTTATTGTACATTTTCTTAAAAAGGGTGAGTTGAGGTGGGCATTTAGTGAGCAAGCAAAAGACGTTGCAGAACTTGTAAGGAAGCAGAAAAGTGAAGAAGCTTTTGGAGCACAATTTTCAAAAGAACAGGTACTTAAAACAAGTTTAACTTCATTAATTATCAAATCAACATAATTTTAGAGCCCATAATTAATTTTTGATGTTTTACTATGATAAATGTATTATTCATTGAACCACATGTTTTTAATACTAGGTGGAGAAAGAAGCTAAGAGGAGGGTCATTGAGGCGAAAGGGGATCCTAATGATGCTGAATGGGTCACATCTGTGAAATGGTAGGTGAATATGTACCTTACACCACAAGGTGATACATAAAGGAAGGCAAAAAGAGCATCAGAGTATTTCACCTGGGTACCCACACATGCCCACTGTTGTCATAGCCAGGAGAACCAAAACAAAAAGTGAAAGAAATATTCAAGAAAAATTCCAAACTAACACCAAGTGAAATACAGTCTCCTTTAGTTATGTCATCATTGAGAAGAGGGAAGATGGGGAACGATGAAGAGCACAGCAGCAAAAATAGTGGACAGTGTTCTATGGTCTTCTAAAACATTTAGTTCATAGACTGCAATTAGCCCAGAATTGTGCGGCACGGCTGATCTTATGTGGTCGCAAGCATGATTACGTTACTCCTTTACTGAGGAACTGCACTGGTTTTCCCTAGAGCAGAGGATTATTTTTAAAATCCTATTTTTTACTTTTAAAGCTTTAATAATTTATGCCTGAGTTATATCAGTGACTTGTTAGAAACTTGTAAGCCTACTAGACTTTTACGATCATCCAGTAGGAACTTGTTAGTGATTCCTCACTCCAAGTTGAAATCTCATGGCGATTACGCCTTTTCTGTCTCTGCACCTAAGCTGTGGAGAATGACATTCCTGAATACATAAAATGTAGTCTTAAAACTTATCTTTTAACCGTTATTTTTATGAATGATTACGTTTGATTATTATTTTTATCTTTTTACTTTGATTGTGAAGCGCCTTAGAGCTTTTGGATAGGGCGCTATATAAATTGTCATTTATTATCATTATTATATATTATTATTGACAGAAAGTGGATCTCGAACCAAAAACAAAATTCCAAGAAAGAAATTCATCCCAGGAGCAAAAACTTCGAGGCTGTTGTAGCTTTTAAATTATACTGCGATGAAAAAGATAATCTTCTATTGAACAAGGTCAATGACAGTCATTGTAATACAGACATGCCTTATTTTCTTTTTTAAGATGAGCCATGAAAGAATAGATATTGCTATGAAGACGAGCAAGGACGGGTATCACTTTCTACAGGAAGAGTATTGTTACTTGGACGGGGAAGTAAAGTGACGCAGAAATTACGTCACCTTGAAAGGCTGGTGTATGAACATGGCTAGTGCCAACATGAACAGCTTGCAAAAGGTGTTTGGAGACAACATCCTTACATGCAACAAGACTTGCGAATTTCATTTTAAGAAAAGCAGGAATATAGTGGCAAGGAAACTCAATGATGGCAATGGAAAGGTTGTCGATCAAACACTATCTTTTAACTTAGAGACAACCTATCTCAATTCTAAAAAAATCTGAAAGAATTTATTGAAGCAAAGTCTGAGCTGCAATTTCTAAATTCCTAGATTAAGTGATGGTACAGTCAAAGAGTATTTATTCTCAGTGTGTTCACACCCAAGAATGCACCCAAAATGAGCATGGCCAAGGTAATCCATGCTGGATGGAGCAATTGTGACTCCCCCAACCTTCCTCTATTAAACGCAGCTCAGATCGTTGCAGAAGACAGTATTTTGCTCACTGCTGAGTCAAAGGCTACTGAAAAGGGAAGCTCCATGTCATTTGGGCGCGGCCCCTCTTTCCAGTAAAAGAAAGCCAGAAGTCACCTTCAGAAACTAGCCAGGGCAGCACAACTCTAAAAAGATATTGTCTCCTTAAGTGATTTCCAAATCAACCTTAACTTGGGCCACCACCTGCAGAGAACGAAACAGTACAGCAAAAGGAATGCGAAGGAAAAAAAATGAACGAAGCTCCTCACAGCAACCATTCACATACCCTCAAGATGCCTATATGTTCATGCAACAACCTTTTGCCTCAACACCACTGCCACTCACTCAGCTGCAAAACACAACTGATGTGACAGATGATCAGTCTCAACTCAAAAAGATTTCTGAAGTATACTCAAGCTACTCGTTAATAGTTCTTATCATTTTATTCCCGCACGTGACTTGCAGTGGGCCGTACATTAGCGATGAGAGATCCCTCACGCCATTTGTCTGATCCAGGCACCTTAAGTCAGTTTCTATACAATGCAAGAATTTTCAGCTACAGCAACAACTCTCGTCTACTTTGAGTAACCTTCAACCCTCTGCAGCAGCTACAACTAGTCCAAAAATCTGTGATCAGCCTCTTTCATACCGACAACGAGCAGGAACTAATCCACACAATGGATTCGGTGCCCCCTTATGGGTCTCAGCCAGCTGCACAGGTGGCATTCTGGTCACTCCCCTTATAGGTACAGACTGGCAAGACTTCACAAGACAAAAAGTTTTATGGCTGTAGCTTGGAATTTCTGAAAAGTTTCGACAAGACAGGAGACTTATAAGGAGCGGACTTGTTGGTGATAATTTATCAGAACATAGTATACTCGCCATGATGAACAACACCAACCCTTTTTACAGTACATGATTATTGTCATAATTGCTATGAACTCATGCGCATTTTGAGTTTACTTTTTCTCCGCATGCTATTTAACTGTTGTGTATGGAAAGTCTTTTTGTTTCCATTGTGATGATTTTTATCCTTCTGCAATGATCATTTTCACTGTTGCGCATCAAGAGAAGATGCTCAGTGGATCAGGTTAAGAAATGGCAATGTTATGGGAGATAGCTTGAGGAAGCGCTTCTCCAATTTTTAGGTCACGTTGTTTTCCCCAACTTTAGATATTCGTGAAATGTTTTATGCAAATCTTTTAAACTATGGGAATAAATTAGCACTTCCTGGGAAAAAGAGATTGTAAGTGAATTTGTGATATTTTTCTAGCAATAAAAGACAAAAGGTTTACATATTAAATAACATACCCATGACTAATAGAGGATTTAAAAAAATAATTAGGCCAGTTGTCTTTCTAACATGAGAGAAATGCGGCTCCTTCAATAGGAATTTGACCAACTAGATTTATGTTTTGTGTTTGTTATAACTCCGAGTTATGAATCATTGCTCCACGATTGAATTCCACTTTCCTTCAACAACTTTTACGATTGTAGCTGTTTTGAACTGAATTCCTTGCTAGCAGGGGCCTCTTTGAAGGGCATTACTTGATGTATCAATACTAGTTTTGAGAGGGAATGTACTAATGTAATGTAATCTTTTACATTGAAGCATATCAACAATGGTGAAGCCTGTGACTCTAGCATTTGAACATTCAGGCTGTCGACACTGCCTGGTGAAACTCATAGACATTGAAACTGTCCCCAAATGCCCACTTTGCAAGGCTCCCATCGGAATAGGTACTCTTCACGTCAACATTGCACTCAACGACATCATAGGAAAGTTTGATGTCAAGTGTGAAAGTAGTGGTTGTCTATGACAGGGATGTTTCACGAGCACAAGCAACACTTAAAAGCATATGGAAAGTTCACAATGCAGTGTGCAAATGAAGGGTGTGGAGAGATGGTGGCAAGGGAGGGGATGGCAGCATACCTTGCCTAATATGCAAAGCACAAGGTCCCTTGCCAGGAATGCGGTAGGAAAGTAACAAGGAATGGTTAGAGGAGCAGGCTGCTCCCTTTGTTCTAATAAGAGAATAGTATGTCCACTAGGCTGCGGAACAAGCTACAGCTCAAAAGATTCTCTCATTGGAGAAGGAACAAGCAGAAGTTGAAATTCCGAATGAACTATGCGATTTAAGAGATCTTAGTTTAGACGAAGCCAATAGTCCTCGTGGCAGGAAATACGATCCTCCAAATTTGAGAGAACCGCACGAGCGGACTTTGACTGACAAAGGCAGAGTCTATTCAATTGGAAATTCGCGCTCTAAGAAACAAGAAGTGGAAAAACAAATTGCGGTAAACATTTTGGAAGAATTTACTCATTGCTCGAATCCCACCCGGTTACCGAAGAATTAGAAAAGGAAAGACCAATCCTGGATGTAATTAAAGAGGAACTTAACCAGGCATACCGATCGTATGACGAGTTACTTGCTGATGAAAGCGCTAAAGGTGCCGCTTACCGATATTTCGATTTGTGCGATCAGGAGTTTATCGAATGTCGAGTGCGACTATCCGAAATCCTTCGTTCAGTTGAACAACGAGAGCATGAAAAATTCGAATCTAATAGGCAAGAAAATCAAGATCAAGGGTTTCAGGTTCTTCAAGATCTTCTAGGTCGTCGGTCATGTCAAAGAGAGTAGAGGCGGCGACCAGAGCAGCGAAGCTAAAGGTCGAAATGAAGTACCTGGATCAGGAAACCAATTTATTTATTTATTTATTTATTTATTAACAGCTTTATTGGGTACGTCTACATGGATAGAAATACGCCAAAGGGTCAGTGCGACGGGACGTGGAGTCCATGCGGGGCACTACCCTTAACAATAAGATCCACCCAACCCAACCCAGGGGAGGACATCCATCACACAGTAATCTCGTGCGTGGGAAATTAACGTCTCTACCCCAAACCCTGCAGGAGACAGGACCTCCGGCTTAACGTCTTATCCGAGAAGACGAAGCAAGGTGAGTGAAGCGACTTGCTTAAGGCCACAACGTAGTGCCCCATCCAGGACTCGAACCCGGGCCATCCGACCCAGAGTCCAGTGCTTGACCACTGGGCCACTCACGCCTCTAAAGAAGAAAAATTAAGAAGAATTCAGATGGAAAGGGAGATAGCCTTAGCAGATACTGAAGAGGAAGCTATCAAATTGGTTATGAACGAAAGAAGTGAAAAATGGCATAGTTCGCGAAGATAGGAAATCTGATGAGAGATTCGAACGAAATTTCCGCGAAGCTAAATTCGATGTCGAAAAAACTGTCATAAAACACGAACCTTCATTGTTGAGACCGGAAGCACTTCCTTTCGCGCCGTTGACGCGCTAATAAGACCAGCCGCTAGTCGAGTAAACAATTTCGCTCCAGAGCGAGGCGAGCCAACAACACATCAAGAAGCGACTCTTAAAAAATAGTCAGTCTCCAAGCGAAACAAACGGAAATTAAGCGCTCTAATTGTCAACCAGCAAAGAGCCAGTACGCTTCCTTCTCAAGAACCGCCTGTCTTTAAAGGAAGTTATTTCGACTATCCGAAATTCATAGCTGCTTTCAATGCTATGATAGATAAGAAAGTTGACTCAGAAAA
Organism: Pocillopora verrucosa; assembly: GCF_036669915.1. Taxonomy (NCBI): domain Eukaryota; kingdom Metazoa; phylum Cnidaria; class Anthozoa; order Scleractinia; family Pocilloporidae; genus Pocillopora; species Pocillopora verrucosa. The sequence goes on along the minus strand of NC_089318.1, from coordinate 14,989,425 downwards.
GGAAATAAACTTATTTTTTGAGCAAGTATACTTCCGGCGAAGCCCACGAAGTCGTGAAAGGTTTCTTGACCTGGGATTATGACCAAGGTTATGAAGAAGCTCGTAAGCTCTTGGCTCAGCGCTTCGGCAACCCATTTTGAGTAGCGGAAGCTATTAAGGCTAAATTGCGAAATTGGCCACAGATCGTCGAAGGAGATAGCTCCGGTCTTCAAGATCTCTCTGATTTTCTTGTCTGTTGTGAAGGAGCCATGAAGTACATGGAAGATCTAAATTCAACAAGGTTACTACAGGGAGTAAGCACAAAACTACCCTTCAAGTCAGGCTCCAGATGGTGTCGCCAAGCACGTGATGTCCTGAAGAATACGGAGAACGGTATCTTTCCACGATCTAGTAGAATTTGTCAGAGAAGAAGCAGATCTCGCAAATGATCCGGTTTTTCTCTCCGAAGCGTTGAAAAGTAAAAAAAAAAAGGCGCCTGACAGAAGCCGAATAATGAGAAGTCAGGGAGCAAACAGTTTTGCATCGTTTTCCTCTCGTACCCCCACTAGGGAGAGCAGAGGAAGGCCTAATGCAGAGCAAGAGTAGAAACAGCAAAGTTCGTGCGTCTTCTGCGGCGGTAACCACCCACCTCACAAGTGTGGAGAAATAAGCAGGAAGAGCATTGACGAGCGCCTGGCACTGGTTATATCGAAAGGCCTCTGCTTTGGATGCCTGAAAATGGGTCATCAATCGAAGAACTGTCGAGCTAGGTTAAATTGCGAGAAAAGCGGTAGGCAGCATCCGACTCCACTTCATGACCCTACGTATAAAGAAGGATCTAGCCACCAGAATACTCCTGAATCATATCGGCCCGATCTGGTCCAAAGTCATCAAGTAAGTTCAGAGGTCGCGAACGACGACAGTACAATCTCCAACCCCAATGTCAGTGTGTGTAGCGCTGTGAGTGGGCAAGGCATTGTAACGAACTCTTTAATCATCCCAGTCTATGTGTTTCGTAAGAGTCACCCGACCTTAAAGTCAAGGTTTAGGCGTTATTGGATCACGCTAGTGAACACGACGTTTATCAAAACGGACGTGAAAGATAAAGCTTGGAATTCCTGGAGTTAATTCGAAACTTATCCTCAGTACCATGCTTGGAATTGAAGAAATCAACGTTTGCAGAGTGGATGGGCTGGTAGTTGAGAGGATAGACCAGCGCGTTCAAGTCGAGCTACGCAGGACGTACTCCAGAGACCAGATACCATCAAGAAGAGACCAGATTCCTAGTCCTGAAGTTGCAGCTGTGTGGCCACATCTCCAAAAGATCAAAGACAAGATTATACCGTATCAAGAAAGCTTGGAAATCGGATTGCTAATTGGCGGCAACTGTCGAAGGTGATCAAGCCTAAAGAAGTTATTTTGGGTAAGGGAGAAGACCCTTATGCCGTCCGCACTCTCCTAGGATGGGGAATAAGTGGTCCGTCAGTAAATTAGAAGGTATCCAGCCGAACTGTGGAGAAAACTTAGCATGGTCTTGTAATCGAATCCTTGCGAATGAAGTTGATACTGGCCGCTGTAGCAACTGCAGCTTCGTTCTCAATTCCCAAACTAAAGAAGAAATAAATCCTTTCGCAGTGACACAAATGTTCGAACGGGACTTCTCAGAGAATTCTATTCCTTGAGCGGGGCTTTCAAAAGAAGACAGAAGATTCCTCGCCATCGCCAGGAAAGGAATTACCCCAACTAGGAAAATGGCCACTATGAACTGCCCTGCCCCTGAAGAATCCGAATGTGTTCTTCCTAACAACCGTGAGTTAGCCTTTCGTCGCTTGTTACACTCAAAAGAAGATTCATGACCGGACAGAAGATACGGTGACGACTATGTCACCTTCATGGAGAATATGATAGAGAAGGGTTTTGCCGAAAGGTGAAACAAAGCGCCTCTTCGTCGTCATATACGGAACAACGAACGTCTGGTATATCCCACACCATGGAGTATACCATCCGAAGAAACCAACTAAGATTCGCGTTGTTTTCGGACTGTGCCGCAGAGTTCAAGGGAGAGTCTCTGAATAAAAACCCATGTTCAACAAGGGCACGGACCTAACGGGAACAACACTCTTTAAAAGGGTTTGCCTACTACGAACAGGTTCCGTCGAAGAGCATGGTAGGGGATAATGTGTGACATTGAGTCCATGTTTTATCAAGTGTACGTCGCACGAACGAGTACCGGGATCTACTGCTGATTCCTGTGGTGGGAGAGATGGAGACCTTTTCGAAGGATCCATATTGAGTATCCGAATGGACTGTGCACCCGTTTTCCGGTGCAACCTCGTCTCCTGGTTGCGCCAATTTTCGCTTTGAAAGAATAGAAGACTGCGCAAGATAACTGAGCGGTGAATTGGGATCAGCTGCCGCTTCGCACTTTCTGCGGAACGACAACTTCTATGTGGATGATGGCTTAAAGTCACTGTGCCACGCATTGAGGAGGCAAAACCATTTGATCAAGTCGGTTTTAAAGAAATGGTGCAGAAGAGGAGGTTTCAACCGTGCAGAGGACACAAGTTCGTTTCCAACAAAAAGGTCATAAAGAACATCCCAGTAATTGATCGGATGCTTGGATGGACCTCAAGAGACATAAACCTCGATCTTGGACAAGTTACACCGTGGACACGAGCCACTGCCCGGTGTTCAGTGCGTGTATTCAGTCAGATCACTTTATAATTTCAGTATAGCATGAAAGTATCGTCCGTGTACAAGAAGGGGGAATCCTCTCCACCGTGGCAGTTCCTGATTTTGATCCGCTTTGGTTTTATTGCACCAGTGCTATTAGAAAGGAAAGATGGGTATTCTACAAGATTTGTGCCCGAAATGGAGTGGATTGGGACGACCCCAATAATACCTGAGAGGATTCAGAGCAAAGATGCGAAACGGAAAAGATGCGAGGACAGAGTTTCATGTAATCTTCTAGCAAACGTTTTCGATTCCCAGATGTTTTAAACGCTGTGGATGACTGCGGTAAATAGTAGTAAAGAAAGAGCTGCACCATTATCTCTGACGCCCAGCATAAGGGTTCACCATGGTCAATGTAGCTATCTGAGGCTTCAAAGATAGATGGATCTAGGCAGAATCCATTGTAGGCCTTTGGTAGCTGGCAAAGTCGCGAGCGTGACCCCCTCAAGGCCTGTCACACAATTCCAAGCCTTGGGGGGAAAAAACTAAAAAATTAAACCCCCAAGCCGCAGTTGCCTTCTGTGAAAGATAAGCCAACAGATACGTCAGAGAGCTTATAGACTTGGTGACGCTCCAAAGAGTTCTTCTGGTCTGACAGCAAGGTTGTTTTGGCCTACATCGCCAATGGGGAAAGTCGTAGTTTCCATGTGTCGTGGCCAATCGAGTTCAGGCTCATTCAAGGCCTCGACCTTCAGTGGATCAGTGGGAAATACGTTGAAACATAATGTATAAAACCGGCAAGATGACGCCTCCCGCGGTCTCAGTCCAAATGCGTCCATTGTTACTCGAAGTGGCTTAACGAGACCTGCATTCTTTATGCAGAAGAAGGAGAATAAAATGTGCCCTTCGTATGAGGAAAGTTTTGCAGCCAGATCACCACGCAAGTACTGCCATGATATGACCCTGAGGTCAGGAAAAGTCACCGCTTAGCTACAATGTCGACCGAAGAAGGGCGGCCTGAAGAATTTACAGACCGTTTTTGGAGTAACTTTTTCGAATTGGTTCCTGTGCCGAGAAGAGCCATTGCCTTAACGTCTTCTGTATCTTCAAAGGCTACGAGAGCAAGCCTTTGCAGCGGCCAAGGCAGCATAAGAAGGCAATGCTTAAAGGCAAGATCTTCAAGAAAGCAGAGAAGGTAATCATAAAGTCCGTCCAGTGTACCGCCTTTCCTGAGGACGCTTAAGTCATTGAAGTGCCTCCAAAACATGTTAAATCCTCGAAGACAAGATTGGTTCGCGACACCAGAGATAAAGTTTAGTCCGAGAGCCAATCCTCCCATATAAGGCTTACCCCTTCCTTGACTGCGCAGGGACATCTAAGTAGTTGGCGGGCCGCCTTAGAACTTGCTCTAACTCCCGTTTTGAAGTCAAGTTCCCTGTGATCCTAGCCTCGAAGAAGCCATCGTGAATACCCTCATTATTCAGGTACTTTCACGAGAAAGATAAAGCATCAAGGGGACGGGGCATGACTGTTGAATGAGATAAGAGCCAATGGTTACTGGATCGTGTGGGGAACAAAGTTGCAGTTGGAAGCTACATCTGGAGACTGGTGTGTACTGTAGAGGAGATGCGTTCGCTGCATGGTGGTAGAGCAGAAATGATGGCAGGATCTGCCTTAAAGGACAGACTAGAGCAACCTGCTCCACCTTTCACGTTGTTGTGCAATGGACCTACTTTGGCCCTTTGCCATCAAAGAAGGCAGACAGTGAAAAGGAAAATTGAAGAAGTACGGAGCGTTACTGTTCACATGTCTCGTAGGGCTTTAAGAGCCATCCGGATTTGCGAGCACTACTCCATCACTGGTTGAAACGGACTGCCTTTTAAATGCGCTTCGCTGTTTTATCGCTTATGCAGCGTCAATTTGCGGGCCGATTAGCCAATCCTACAGAAGCGACCCAGGGAAGACGTTTGGTTGCGCCAAGCATGAGTTGAGGCTGCGCGTGCAGAACTACGACCGATGGAAACGCATCAAAGCAGAATTATTCAGATAGAAATGTGATTGTTCGCCTTCGCTATGAATGTTCCATCGTCAAGCCACCCTCATGGGTGGAGTGTGCGCGGAGCGGCAGATAACGTACAGTCAGAAGTGTCCTGTCCCCACGCTTCTTCGAATAATGGCCTACAGCTGGACGACGAGTCGCTTAGACATGTTCAAGTTGTTCATTTCTTTGTTGATGTTTCAAGCTACTGTATAAAATGACTACTGCTATCAATTAGCTTTGTTCACCTTTGCTTTTTGTTATTCATTTGCTTTGGAAATGCATTGTAGAAGAAACTCTACCAGGTATTGCTGCTGATTGCGAAGATAGCTGTGGTGCTTTGCTTGAGACATAAGCGATATAATGAAGTCATATCTAAAGGGAAGGAGCTCAGTGATGGTACATCCGAGCATCAACCGACCAAGGACACCTCTGCTAACACAGGACCCAGTGCTGTCAACTTAAAGGAAGCCAAAGTAGAGATAATAAAGGAATTGCAAAGAACGTATTTCCTTCAGAAATAAAAAGTCTCCAAAACATCCAAGTGATGATCGCCAAGTACGGTAGTTGTGCACTGGACAAAAAAAAAAGAAAACTGTGTCAAGGAAGACAAGTTCTCTTCACAAACTGGATCCATTTCTAGACAGAGACAGCATCACGAGAGTTGGTGGACAAATACGGAAGGCAGACCTGTCAGAGGCTCTGAAGAACCTGATCATCCTGCCAAAGTCAAGCCATGTCACAAACATGGAAGAAACACACCATAGTGGAAAAGGGATCACTGTGAGCGAAACTTGTGCCATTGGCTACTGGATTATCAGCGGAAATACAATGGTGAGACAGTTTGTTTCCAAATTTGTCACACGTCGTTATCTCCTAGATACCATGGGAAAAAAGATGGCTAACTTATCAAATCACAGCAGTACTTATAAAGCTAGCAGATCTCCTTAAAACCAATTCTGTCATTCAAGCACTGAGATGATTCATTGGTCAAAGAGGACCTGTCAGAGAAATCCACAGCAATAGAGGAACAAATTTCATTCACGCAAAAACCAAACTTAAAAGGACTATAGAAGAAATTAATGATCAGAAGATCAAGGCAGACCTTGTTAAAGCCAAGGTGTGGGCAAGGAGAGGCAAATCAGGTCAATAAGAAACATCATGAACAGTCTTACGAAAGAACATCTAATCATGCTAATCACCTAGACAAAGAATCGCTGTAGAAGTTCCTGTGTGAAGCCGAGTTCGAAATCAACAATAGACATTTGAGCACGAGTGACTTTGAGCGCAACAATTATCATGCCTGGCAACTCAGAGTTTACCGGTCACTGTTGGGGAAATTTATTCGGAATGGCGTGATCATAAAAATGTCGTACTGCAGGCGTTGTTTACGAGCTTTATCGATGTGAAGGTTTTTTTCAACAATGAAATATGGCCTCCCTAACTTTTCGAGTACTTTCAAACGTTCGAATTCCCTGTGGAAGTCTACTAAATAAAATTAGTTCTTTAGATGCTTAAAAAAACAAATGATGAGCTGTACTTTTCATAAGTTTTTAAACAGAGAAGTGCTGATTACAATGCGAATCTTGGAATGTACATTTTAATTTGTTGTCATCTTTTATTATTATTTTATATAAGCATATTTAACATTATCCTTTATTCGTTCTATTCTTTATAGTTCTTTATATTTATTTTGTTTATTTCGTACATCTCCTTGTACCACTTTCTGAAAATCCACTCCAAGACGGAGCCAATAAAGTTGTTATAGAAAAAATGCCCCCCCCCCCCTACATAATTACCTACCATAAGACCCCTACCTTTTTCATTTTCTGGCGCTGTCCTTCCCAATCAAAAATGAACTGATAGTGTATCGCAGGCTTTCTGCAGATGATCCTGGAACCTTACGCCAAGAAGCGGTGACTATTCCGGTCAACATCTCTCGACCGTCAGTAATTACTTATACACCATTTTATGCATAAAAATTTAAGGAAAAACTAAAACCAACCAGTCAAAATTTTAAAAAAAGCTTTAAACCAACGAGTTAAAAATTTCAAAAAAAGCTTAAAATTTATAGTTAATTTACGCTTACTATCAGTCCAGTTGTTTATTTCTGAAAGGTGAGGGCCCAACATCTTTCTTCCTGACATCCTTTTTTGTTTCAACTTGAAGACTATCCCTTTTTTTTTCCTCCAGGCGAGAGAACCATTCTAAGAAAGTAAAGACAAAGTGTACAAATACATGCGCCAAGTTGGTAAAATCATCCTATATGTGAAATAATTTATTAAGAATGGCTGCCTGTTAGGATCGAGAATCGTTCGTCAACAACCATTTTAGTGAATTGCTTATATTTTTCCCAAAGAAACTCTGGTAAACTATTTTCAAATACAAAGTTTGCGAAAATCTGAAAACGCGGTAAAAAGTAACCGCGAAAATCAAGCCTCGTTGAAAGCTTTTTTTTCAAAGAACATTGATGGCAGTGAAAAACGGATAATATTTCACGCGATGAGAATGTACCAGAGGCTCTTTTGCCTCAGTAAATTGACTTTCCCGCTGGGCTGCTTGGATATCAGCCTCGTCGGGATTTCTCTGGCCTACTGAGTTACTCTGTTCAGAAGAAAGAAGCGATTTGGGAAGTTGCGAGGAATTCCGATGATTGAAATAGCCATGTACCATCGGTTACTCGGGCGCGCCACATATTATCGAAAAACTACCTCTTCATTAAGCTTGTGGCCAGTCGTCCGCCCTATTCGAATTTCGATTTTCGCCAAGTGTAGGCCTTCTTTACTACTCTAAGAGCTTAACCTTCTTTCAGAGAAGCACGAGGCTCTTCCTTTCACGCAGGGCTTGAGGTGATAGTCATAGTCTTCGGTAATATACCACTATTCGTGACATTTTACCCTCCTTTTTTCACCCGAAAAAAATATTATTGGGACACGTAAACATTGACATTGTTACCGAAGGGTAAAAATGGTCAATTTCAAAAAAAATAATGTTACCTCGAAAATAACTTGTTTGCGAAATGAATAAAAATCGTTATTATTATATGAAAATGACTGCAAAAATCCTCGTGAAAGTCAGCTTACTTTTTTGCATGAATAACGCATTATTTCTCGTTCTATCTTGCCTGGTTTTATTTCGTTTCGCAAAATAGAATAAGCCCAATAATTAAAACATGGGTTTTTACTCTCGTAACTACCATAACTCTTTTACAACAAAAAAAAAAAATGAGCAATACTGTTTGGTTCGAGAATTAAACTTTATTATTTTTTTACGAAGTATCTCAGAAGACTGGGGTATACTCGAACACCTAAATTTGTAAAAAAAAAAATATTTAACCTTTCTGCTCTTGTTGCTCAGACGTTTTAAAGTTTATACTGAAATTCTACCAGGTTCACGATCACGTCTGAAAATATGATGACGCTTCTGAAGATGCTTTTTATCAAGTTTAGATTTGATAGCTCATTTAGAATAACATGATTCTCGATAGGTTCACTCATGAATGTTCGCTCGTAAATTGATCTCTCGTAAGGCTTGCGGACTGACTTGTTCCGAAAACGCTCAACGTCTTTTATTGTGAGTCTATACCGCAAGCGGTGTGTTCGTTTGTTTGTAATTTCATCGCCCTAGAAATCATGGACGCCGTGCTAACTTTCGTCGACGACCACTTCTGTTATCCTTTCCATGTGCTCAGCTGCCTACTCTACGCATGTGCAGGTCTGATAAGCACATGACGCATGTGCTGTAGCCCGGACGGCGATTTGTGACTGAACGACAAACAGAAATAAAAAGAATGCCGAAATTTAAACTTAGGCCTTACTGCCTGAGTAATCACACCATCCTGGTGAAGATGGTGCAAAATTCAAGAGATCAATGAAAGAAAATCTAAGGTTGGATTATGAAAGGTATATCAGACCTCGAGTTAGGGCTTTGTTTTCAGTCTTTGGAATTATTACAGCCCCCTTAGGGTCTCATATGTGTGGGGGGTGCTTGTTGAGACCGAACGTCGGTAATCATAAGTTGGAACAACTCGCGGTTAGTACACTGAAATGCTAATAAAGAATGCTGTTCCTCTCTTTAACAAAAGCCTTGCCGTGGAAATGATTAAGAGTCATCAAACTGACTGATCACGAAATTATCACATTTTGCTATAGCTAGAGTCGTAATGCGCATGATGGTGATCGGTGTAATGGGTGTATTAGGTACATTTAGAGCCCTAATTATATTTTTCTCTCAGCTCTAACGCTACTCTGAATATATTTTCCCAGTAACTCAATATTTTTGAGGAATACGGGCAAAAAATTTCCAAGATTAAGGTTGGTTTCAAAAACTTTTTCCACCTAGAGAGGGGATGATTAGACAATACTTATAATTTTACGTGCTCAGGACGCAAACATTTTATGGTATTGGAAGGGAAACGTTCCGATTCAGAGCATCAAATGTTCCTCAGGAAATGAAAAGTGTTGTCATATTACGAATACACAGTTAAAGACTCAAACATGAGCTACCAGGTACACTTTTTCCGTGTTAAATTTCACACATCTTTCGCCTCCATTTTATGCGGTCTTTTTGGTGCCTAAAAAAGACTTAGAAAATCGTAATATCAATGTGCCTGAAATATTAACAGAATAAAGCTGGATAAGAATAGTTGTATTTCTATCGTGTGAAGTTTCGTTTCGTGTTAAGAAGTTCATTTTAAGCCTCAGTGGTGCCTTCCTTTTCGCAATAAATTTTGGACAATTTCTCAGGCAGAAAACTGCATTCAAACTGCATTTTCAAATTTTCGCAGATTTCTAATTATTTAATAACTTCTGGAACTCTTAAACTCGACTTTTTAAAATAGTTTACGAAAGGAAATCTTGTGCAAATATGAGCAATTCAACAAATCATCGTTGATAGACAATTATCGATCCTGAAAGGCTTAAACCAGTTTTTTTTTTTTCAACATCCGTATTTATAATTACTCGAAGATTAATGAGTTGTCATTCATATTAGAAAGAAAGCCTCCTGTCGTTCATATCCTGGTAAGGCAGCCTTGTTTGTCAACTTGCCTTGTAAGCTCAACAGCTTACGTCACTAAAAATGTGCAGATTCAAAAGGAATTCCCAACACACGAGAGGTACCTCTTTCGATTTCAAAGCCTTTTAAAGTCAAAGGTTATGTCTGTACTATCCAGGAAAAATGGAAGAAAAACTATGTAACAATGCCAACATTGTGAAAGAATGACCTCCCCAACTTTTCCCTACCATGACTGGAAAGGAAGAAGAAACTGTTTGCACAGACAAATCCAGATCTTTAGATAAAACCCCTCACCATGGCTAACCTACTTAACTATAACAACTGTTTGTCAAGCGGCCTTCTTTATATACAGTTAAAGCAGTCAACAAAGGTGAAATTTTTTTATTTACCAAGAGGGACACCATCCTGTCGTCCTTCCCCTTTACCTCTTCCATGACGATTCCTGTGGAAGTATTGATAATGTATTACAATCTTTTCACTTACTGATAGTGCCATGTAATTTTTACCATTGCTGTTAAAGCCATTTTGTATTTCAATTGCACTACTCACTTGTGTCAGTATTAAGGCCAGCAAACGTTTTACCCCGCCCAGCTGTAAGTAATGGTGGGACTTGACAGCATCGTTAACATGGGCATCAATTTCCCTTCGCTTGATCTGTTTACGCCAGTAGACTTTGCATTTCAACCCTTATCTGAGATAAAAATAGATGTAAGGATACATGACCTCTGAAAACAATTAAAGGTGAATATTTATACTGGGTTAGATGGAGGATAAAAGGTGGGTTGATTGTCTGAATTTTGAAACTAAGAAACAAGCCGAATGTTATGACCCAAATTTCACTTATTCCGCTTATCCGAATATTGCGGACATAATTATCAATGTTGAAGGAGCCGTGGGACAAATTTAAGGCACTCCTCACATAGGAATAATCCAAGACTTGAAGGATCATTTATGCATAATGTACAATAATCATCAAATAAGATGGGTGGAATCAATTTAAAAATTTATTTTCTGTCTTGAGCATTGATGTGTTTTTTAAAAGCCAGTCGTTTCTGCATTAACTGCAGTTAAAAATGCAGAACGTAGAAGTGCATATTTAGGAAATTAGCTGATTGGTAAATGCTTCTTACGGCTTTTAAATTCTATGCATTCCAAAAAGTACACAATAATTCAGCCCCCTCCCCCAGTTGAAATGGACGTTTTCTTTTTTTTTTTTTTTTTTCTCTTTTTTGAAATAGTGAGGGACTGCAAGAATTTACCAATCTGAGCTTTGATTGTCCAAGGGTGAGGATCTGGGTATAGTGTTGTGTTACACCCAGCGGAAAGTCGGCGACAAGGGAAGAAAAGCACCCGGTGTCCTCTCGTTCCAGAACAGACGTCCCTATGTAACTTCTAACTGCCTCCTGAAGTTATTGAAATGCGCTTGTATTTCTTAGCGTACTACCAAATGGGCGCATCCGACGAGGCCTCCGGTCAGCCTAAAGTGTATCTACCACCGAATTTAGTTTTAGTTTCACCGGAACAGCGGAGACCACAGAGGAGGCAGGTCTATGTAGATACAGCACCAGACCACTCTTGTTTATTTCACTGGAGAATCAATAAAAACTCTGGTGAAAAACTTCTCTTGCAATTATGCAGCAGCAATGTGGATATTTTTCGCGGAAAACATAACTAAATAAATTCACCATTCCGTATGCTTAAAAAGGGGTAAACGGCATTCAGTGTCCATAGTCCTTTGACTTTTCATAGTCAGATTATGTCGCTTTGTATTCCTATTTCTGCACCACAGCAGTTTTTAAATGACTCGTTTATATCAGAATCATAACAAACAAACAAACATTCCTTATCCGGACGGTGTTTGTAACACACTTTTACATGAAGGATGGTTCATGCATTCACCTGCACTAAACTTACAGAGACCCAATAGCACAGCTTTGGTGAAGCTGCTCGTATTGGCTCAGTTATATATATATATATATTGGGCAATATCAGTTCATATTCATTTGATAAGACACTTGATACAAGCGAGTCACTTTTGTACTGGTGGTATAACTGTTAAATAAAATAGTAAAAACTTTATATAAATTTTACCATCAATGTCAACCCATTTCTTTATTTCTGAAAGGTTACCGCCTTACATCTTTCCCTCTGCCATCCCTTTTCTGTCTTAACTTGACGACTTTTTTTTTTTTCTCTTGCAAGTGAGCACACCATTCTATGAAAATATAAAAGTACACATAACCACGTCGAACAAGCAATAGCATTCTGGTTAGACCATCCCTTTTCATAACAGCCGCATTGTATTACTGGAAGATTGGTTAGTGTTTAAATATATATGAGAACATGTGGCCAAAAAAATACATGTTCCAGGTAACGTACATTTTCGTGATTTCAAAGCTTTTTGTCGAAGGTTTTGTCTATACTATCCAGTCAAAGTTGTGGAACCTACGACGCCAATATTTACTCACCTTATCTCCACAATGACTGGACTGGAAAGGATTTGGCAAATTCAACTCTTCTCACAAGACTACTTGACACGTATAGCCTTCTCTTTTATAGTGAGCGCTTGTCAAGGGGCCATTTTTCCTCCACAGTGAAGGAAGTCAACAGAGGAATGAAGTTTAGTTACTAAGTCAATGACACCAGCCCGCCTTTCTTTTCCTTTACCTTTTCGTTTATGGTGGTTTCCTGCAGAAGTATTCAAATTGCATTTTAATATTTTCCCCTGACAGATAGTGTCGTGTTGCTGTTTTCATTGCTGTTTAAGTTATTTTTTTATTTCATATATCGATGATTATTGTACTATTCACCTGTCACCTGTCTCTGTGTCAAGTCCGATGAAAGCTGTGGCTCACCCTGCTGCATGTCCTGTATGGATTTGGCAGCATCGTTAACATGGACCGTTATGTCCCTTCTCGGCTTAATCACTATACGCCCATAGAATTTGCATCGCAAAACCCTCATTGGACATGAATGGAGAGGTAAGGATGCATGAGCTCTGGAAATACAAATAAAGGTGAAAATTTATGCCGGGTGAGATATTCCCTGAAAAAATTATAGCAATACACCTTCTATTTTGTGTAATGTAAAGTTAACTTTAATTTTTATATCAACGTGGCCAGTCAAATAAACCATCGCAAGCTTGTAATATGAACTCGACTAAATGAGACAGCGGCACTGCTGGCTAAAACTTTATTAACCACTTAACACCCACGAGTTTGCCGGAATAAGGTTTCCTTGTGTTTCCACCGAACTCAGTTGCGTGGCTAACTTTGGGGATAGATTAGCCATCCCGGCCTAAGATACACATTGCCGATACAATAAAAGCTCTAAACAACTGTTTCCACAAGCGTATACCTAGCGTATTCTTTTGGCAGAAATACTACCAATAAACTTTCAAATTGCCCATATTTAAAAAAAGGCAAATTGGCACTCGGTGTACATAAGCCATTGCCTTTGTATAGTCAGATTCGGTTCCAATTTTGCATCACCCGCCGTTTATTAATGACTTGTTTCTATCTTATCACAACATACAACAACCTTCTCCGCCCAAGACTTACAGCTTTTGGTGAAGCTTCCAGTATCGGCTCCGTTAAAGAGAGGATACAAGAAAACACCCACTGATATTAGAACAATATAAATTGATATTCACTTCGGGAGACCCTTGCTTACAAGTGCGGTACTTTCTATAGTTTTTTGTACTTGTGGGATAACTGTTACTAAAATAGTAAAAACTTTATATGTAAACTTTACCATTCATGTCCACCCATTTCTTTTATTTCTGAAAGGTTTTACCGCCCTACATCTTTCCCTCTGACTGGCCAATCCCTTTTCTACTTCCCTTGAGACGTTTTCCTTTCCTCTCTTCCAGGCGAGCGCACCATTCCTTAGGAAAAGAAAAAGTAAACATAACTACGTCTAACAAGTAATAGGCACTCGCTGGCTATACTTTTTCATAACAGCCGCCTTGTCATTACACTAAGGTTGGTTAGTGTTTAAATATAAATAAGAAAACATGTGGTCAAAAAATACAGTGCCGTCGTCCATAAGAGTCCAATCTAACTTAAACTTCTTAAACCGTTCATCTTGACCACTATAACAATCTGTCATCCTTTGCGCTGGATGAAGCATCCCCGCCTTTGACAAGCAGTCCTTAAGTTGTATCATACGACACCACCCTGACTTTCTTGTAAAGAGATTATACCTCTGGTCGCCATGCACAGAAACCAGGTTTACGCGAAAAAATCCAGGCTACCACTGAGACAATTAGGTGTAGTTTTTCTCTCACCTCGGAAGTGACATCCTTAAATCGAATGGCGTAACCACTTTCTTCACCCGTTTACAGCTCAACTCTTCCTTGCAGCACTTATCAACTGACATGGCAGCCACTTGCGACGGGGCTGTGTACAACCAGTTAGTCCAGTCCATTTGTGTATTCAGTTTCATTCATGCACTAGAAGAAAAGAAAGTCCTAGGATTGCCTCACATGAATAAGCATCCACAATAACAACACCCGAGAGTAACATACACCTCACTGTGCAGCCGTAGCGGTGACAAAGGAACAGGTTTACATGGGCCACACGGAGATACTACCTATCCCGTCAGAAATACCAATTTTCGACACTGTTATTTTGTTTTTATTACAATACAACCCAAGCAAAAGAAAAGATTTTTTTAATTTTACAGGAGACAACTAAGGTCCCAAATGTTCATTTCCAGACGGTTGCCCAACTCGTTCTGCCTCAACCTCACAACGGCGCTGTTTTCCTGTCGAGCGATTTTCACTTTTCTTCTTACCTGGGTAAGCTGTGTGTCTTTTTTCCAACACCCTGTTTCAACCAACACTACAATAGCAATCTGATTGTCTCCCGCGATTTTTCAGCAAGCTGAAAAGAACAGGTACGGTTAGTTTGAAATCAGACTTAAAACAAATTCGCATCCGCAACGTGGGTTCTACATGTCATGTACATTAATACCAAAGTGGAAAGGGCTAGGTCTGTACGTTTTGACCTCCAATAAGTACCCATTTCATTTCATCCACTATCTCCCTCTTCCTTCCTTCGTACGTTTTCCTAGATGGCATCTTATCGAGGCAGACGGCTGAGGTTTGTATAACTTTTTCTAATACTGCTCCCACGAAACGAGCATCCAAGGCCGTATGTGGTTTGGCTCCTTGGAAAACTCAAACAAATACGACATCTCTGAATTCCCTGTTCAAATGCACTTAAATTAAGCAAAAACAGACACTTAACATATCCTTTGAAGTATGCTATTACATATCTTATGAGCAGTTTCCACAGCGTTAACATAGACTCCTCGCTCTTTCGACCTCTGGCTGGCCGCAAATTGCATAAATGGGCAAATACTCTCTTTTGTTCCTTGAGACTGGCTTTCTTCCCACACAAACTTCTCGCCCTCCATGTTCGTTCATTTGTATCTTTCATGAGTTTCAGCAAACTTTCTGATTATCTCTGTAATCCTCATCCCTCGTCTTGTTTTGTATCCTGGAAAGACAAAGAAAAAATGAGTCACCTTTGCTTTGCTAACTTCGTAAACCTTACAAGTTATCGTAATAAATTGTGAGTATTTGTCGCAGTAGGATGGATTTACGAGGTTAATAAACGAGTAAGTTTGCTCTGAAATTCCAAATAGCGTAAAACAGCACGACACTAACACCTTTTGCTCGTTCTTTTTATCTTTTTTCAATAACAAAGTTCTCACATGAAATGTTTTAAAACAAAGTCGAAATTCAAATTCCAACATACCTCTTATTCCTCCTGTTTTAACACCCAGAATGTTGCCAAGTTTTGTTCCCGCCAGTTCTTAGTGCTTGTGTTGCGACTTCTGTTGTTCTTTCTGTTCTCGGTGAACACGTACAACATGACAACCTTTACTTGAAATCATAACCATATCTGACGTGGAATCCTGCAAAAAATATGAGGTTGGTAATGTACCGTAACGATTCAATTTAGCTATCAGGGTGCTTATTTACTTAGTTACCTAAGTGGAGGCCGCTGAAACGAATAAGAGCTCTTACCAGGAATAGGGCGCTCATCCTTTTTTAGACACAGTAGAATGCTGCAAAACAAAGCTTTAATGTTTATTGAAAGGATCAAGAAACTGGAAAACGGACTAGTTGTCCATGGATCCTTCCCGCCAACCTAATTGTCACAAAATTTTTAGACGAAATCAATTGGCACACACTTGAACGTAATAGTGGAGGGATTTTTGAGTGGGGCATTGTCAACTTGCCATTCCCCATCCCTATCCCCCACCATTCCCTATAATTTTATTACAAACGTGGCCAGGTAAATAAACGATCGCAAGCTTGTAATATTTACTCACCTAAAATTTTATTAACCACTTTACACCCATGAGTTTCCCGAAAGGTTTCTCGTGTTGCCAGCGACTCACTTGTCTGGCTAATTTTGGTGGAATTAGGCCATCCCGGCCTAAATACATCGCCAATATAAGAAAAAGCTCCACACTGTTTTCACAAGAGTAGAACTAGCGTATTCCTTTTGTTGAAATACTACTAAATAAATTCACATTGCTTCTGTCTAAAAATAAGTTATTGGCACTCGGCGTACATAAGCCATTGACTTTTTTATAGCCAGATTACGTTTGATTTCTACAGCACAGCAGTTTTTAAATGACTCTTCTATTTTAGTCACAACAAACAAACAGTCCTTCTCCGGGCCGGTTTTGTAACGCACTTTACATGAAGGATAGTTCATGCATTCTCCCGCACTAGACTTCCAGAGACCCAATATCACAGCTTTGATGAAGCTGCTTGTATTGGCTCAGTTGGGGATAAGATACAAGAAAATATTAACTGATATCAGGAGAATATCAGTCAATATTCTCTTGATGAGAGGCTTCATGCAAGTGAGTCACTTTCTATAGTGTTCTGTACTGGTGGTATGACTGTTAAATAAAATAGTTAAAACTTCACATAAATTCTACCATCAATGTCAACCATTTCTTTATTTCTGAAAGGTTACCGCCTTACATCATTCCCTCTGCCATCCGTTTACTGCTTCAACTTGACGACTTTTTCTTTCTCGCTTCCAGGCGAGCACACCAGTCTATGAAAAGAAAAAGTACACATAACTACGTCGACAAGTAATAGCATCCTGGTTAGACATCCCTTTTCATAACAGCCGCATTGTATTACTGGAAGATTGGTTGGGGTTTAAATATATATGAGAACATGTGGCCAAAAGAAATACATGTCCCAGGTAACGTACATTTTTCGTGATTTCAAAGCTTTTTTGTCGAAATTTATGTCTATTCTATCCAGTCAAAGTTGAGGACCCTACAACGCCAATATTTCAGAAGAACGAACTCCTCACTTTATCTCCACCGTGACTGAAAAGGAAGAACCAACAAACTCAACTCTTCAGACAAGCCTGCTCGACACGTATAGCTTTATCTTTCATACTGAGCGCTTGTCAAGGGGGCCGTTTTTTCTCCACAGTGAAGGAAGTCAACAGAGAATTTAAGTTTACGAGTTACCAGTGAATGACACCAGCCCGCCGTCATTTTCCTTTTCGTTTTGGGCGGTTTCCTGCAGTCGTATTCATATTGCATTTTAATTTTTCCCCTTTACAGATAGAGTCGTATTATGGTTAGTAAAGGGATTTTTTATTTCGTTATCAAGTAATCATGTGTAATACTCACGTTGTCTTTTTGTCAGGGGTCCGATACAAGCTGTAGCTCACCCTGCTGCATGTCGTGTTTGGATTTGGCAGCATCGTGACACATTTTGGACCGTCATGTCCCCTCCCCGTCGGCTTAAATGGCTTTACGGCCCAATACACTTTGAGACTGTAAAACTTATTGGACCATGAGTGGAGAGGGTAAGGATAGATGACCTATGAAAAAGCACAAGATAAGGTGACCCTCTCTTAGTTGGGATTGAACATGAAGGGGAAAAATTGAAATTGCCACTATTATTGAACCATTTAACCACTCCACAGTCCTTTTGTATTAGGGTTTGGTGTTAGTAAAGTGCTCCCTATAAAAAATTTTTGATATATTTGTACACGACTGGCGGGTAACTATCGCGACTCGAGATTGGCCAATTTGCCGTTTTGACACGAGTACAGACAAAATTACTCGCGTGCAGCGTGTCACACAATGGTCACGCAAGTGTGAGGGAGGACAGTCGTA
Source organism: Pocillopora verrucosa (assembly GCF_036669915.1). Lineage (NCBI taxonomy): Eukaryota > Metazoa > Cnidaria > Anthozoa > Scleractinia > Pocilloporidae > Pocillopora > Pocillopora verrucosa. Next base: position 14,971,544 of record NC_089318.1, on the reverse strand, counting down.
GCTTTACATTTGCGATTTCGATTATTAGGGGTGTATGTTTCGACTGGTGTCCGCATGTATCGTGCACATTTTAGTTGACTCCGGACATCGCTTGGCCCGCCTTTGAGGCGCCGGCAATTGTGACCACTGTCGACGACGAGAGACAGGCCGAGCCCTCGTTTGGCTTCGATAAATTAACAGAATTACGCTTAATCACTGTCGATTTGTCAAATATACTTGGGCGAGCATGTATAAGAGAAGTCACTTGGAATACATGCTCCCTTCATTCACTACTTCTATGTAAATTGTGACTTCCGTCGGCCATTGATTTATATTATTACATGTTCGGACACACACGCACTTTTATTGAAAAAAAACAAACAAACAAACAATAATAATAAAAAACATCATAAGAAATAGTGGAATAGTGGTGAATTTGCGCCCAGGGAGACAAGAGCTGCGTGATAATCTTCGAAATAAGAGAAAGCAGAACAAAGAGGTTGTTAAACGAACGCGTCTAAAAGCCGGAAAAAAGTGGCACCGATTACCTGGACAAACATTACGTTGGGTCTGAAAGCCAAAGTCCAAACGTATGCTGCATGTAACCATTAACAAAATACTCCATAAACTGTTCAAGTGGAGGGATAGTCACTTTCACGGTCAGTTTCTTGGATATAGGTACAGGAAGGGAAGAGCCATTACTTTCCTCAAGAATTTGTTGACATCGTCCTTCGATTGATGAGCCGGCTGGAATCTAAGCTCTTGAATACACCAATAGTAAAAGTAAATCAGGGCATCTTGCGCAATTGACAACATTACATGTACCTTAATTACAGAAGACCTCTACCAATTTTTTTCGCAAAAGGGGTGTTATCTATTCTTTAGGTGCACTGAGCTTTACCTAAAGTCAACGCTTTGCAAACCAGTAGCCTAAGAGGTCTATACCCATTCGATTTATAAGTTATCTTCAACTTAAGCGTACCATTCTCCACAGCGCTTGGGTTCAGTGAAACAAACATCCTTGAAGTGCTAGGTCAGACATTAAATGCCAGAAAACTGACCACAGCCTGCTTCAAAAATCCAACACCACCTTCTTGACCGTGGTGAAGAAGAGAGTAGATCAAGAACTGATCGAAGCTTCTACAAAAAGGAGAAAAAAGTTTTAAACTCACATTTAAGGAAAATCAGATTTTCCTTACTCGATGGTCATTCTTACTAAAAATATAACATTTAAAGTTAAAAGCTTTGTAGTTCAACGTTCGATAATTAAGTAAATACTCTGATCTTCTACCACCAAGCGGAAATTTCGATATTTCAACCCGTTTATGAACATGAACAGGAAGGAAACTTGCTTGGTTAGTTTACTTCTTTTTAAAAATGCATTTATGAAGAAAAGCTGCGTAAATGGAATGCGGCAAGGTTTAAAGGTAACGTCAGCGTACCAGGTCGTCGCTGGGAAAAGTTGGCCAAGAAGCTGAGGTACTACTTGGATCTAACGTGGATGGTCAGCCTGCAGAAAATTTAGTGGTATGTATTCCTGGTCCAGTTCGAAACCAAGGTCTATGGACCGTACCATATTTTCGCACCAAATGAAGAGTTTCACCTGCCTTTAGTAACTTGTTAAAGTTAATGAACGCAGTTATCGTGACGTGACATGCACAAAAAGGTACTACCCCGCAAATAACCTCAGATCGTTACTCAAAAATCACAAATTATAAAAATTACAAAATCCGATGTCCCTTGGATTTGTACCCATTTTCTTGATCATTTATTATCGCCTGACCCGAAGTCCATTAATGCAAACTCCCCATCAACTCAAACTAATTTTACTTTCACATAGCTCAAAGTTACCCGTTCTCAATCCAAGGTCATTTGTCAGAATTTCTTGGATTCTGGCGGCTAAAACAATTTAAAATTCCGTATCGCTTACGGACAGTGACGTTTAAAACTTTTCTAGACAGGGAAGAAAACGAAATTAAGAAAAGAAAAACCGAGAGTTACGTATTCAGTGGCTGTGGTAATGGCATTTCTCTTCGCTGAGATCGAAAATCGACTGTCAGAACATTTGCCACAGGCCGATTTTGGCCTTGTACCTGAAAGATTTCTGCTGTCGGTAAGGACCAAGGCAAAGCTGAGATTTTGCAAGTTGAAAACTACGCCCATTGTTCGTTTTTGTAATAATTCGACGCATTTTTTCATCTTGAGTCCTAGCGCCAACACACTTCATAATTTTTTGGGGGAGGATTGTCGATCCTTTTATTTCATTCGTTTATAAATTGACTTTTCTCGCCAGTATTGTGTTTATATGACAAGCAAAATAGAGAAACTTCATATCCACGCGCGTCCATTTATTAATCTCTGATGAAACAAATCAATAATTGACAAAATTGAAGGAATATCAGTTGTGAATGAACAGCATAAAGATGTATTTGTGACGTTTTCATAATTTTTATCGGACTATATCTGAGTGATTTACAGGTGCTCAGCAATAAAATTATCTGCTCACAACGACTGAGTACTTAGATATAATTTCCTATTATTTCAGATACAGATCAACCCTCAACGATCCCATTGTGATTTTACAATGATCCATATTGTGTGCTTACCAGGAAAGCGCCCTGCAGACCTCCATATCTGTATGGCCCAATTTGCTTCCTCAGGGATGGGTAAGACCAGCTCAGATTTTTGTGTAACAAAATTGACAAAATTACAACTCTGTCTGGCCCTATTAATTAACAGATCTACATTTGTGACTGACTTCGATCTTTTCAATCTGCTTGTTTGCAATAAAAGTGACAGCTCTAAGTTTGTCCAGTCTACGTCATAGTTTATTGTGCTCAGCCCGATACTTTTTTTTTTATTTAAACGCAGAAGATAACTCGGAAGATGAACTCGGAACATGAACTCGGAACGTGAACTCGGAACGTGAACTCGGAACGTGAACTCGGAACGTGAACTCGGAACGTGAACTCGGAACGTGAACTCGGAACGTGAACTCGGACCGTGACGTCGGAACGTGAACTCGGAACGTGAACTCGGAACGTGAACTCGGAACGTGAACTCGGAACGTGAACTCGGAACGTGAACTCGGAACGTGAACTCGGAACGTGAACTCGGAACGTGAACTCGGAACGTGAACTCGGAACGTGAACTCGGAACGTGAACTCGGAACGTGAACTCGGAACGTGAACTCGGAACGTGAACTCGGAACGTGAACTCGGAACGTGAACCGAGAGCCTGAACCGAGGGCCTGAACCGAGAGCCTGAACCGAGAGCCTGAACCGAGAGCCTGAACCGAGAGCCTGAACCGAGAGCCTGAACCGAGAGCGTGAACTGAAAACATGAACTGCCCGCATGAGCCGAGAAATTAACTGAGCCTGAAATTAGAGCCTGAAATTAGAGCCTGGACTCAGAGCCTGATTCGAGAGCCTATAATGTGGTTCTCGAAGGGATTAACGGTCAGCCGTTAAAGTAGATAGATTTCTACCATCAGCTGTCACAAATGAAGCTTAATGTCAACCGTCAAACAGATTGAAGGTCTTCGGAATCCCTCGATTCTAGCTGCTGTTTACAACAGTTAACAGCTTGTCTCTATGTTTCGAAACATTTTTCAGTTTACGGTCATTTTTATTGATGTTCGTTCATCTAAGCAACAGTTTGAAAATGTTTTAATATTCGAATCAATACCTTGTTACTGCAAAAATAGCTAATTTCATTAATGACTTGCTTGTGTACACACGCCATTCCGTACTCTTCGACCATATCACAACCAAAAAGACGTTTGAATCATGTCAATTGTCCTGAAAGCCGCCAAAAGTATTTTTTATCGTAAAATCAATAGTTTTCGCCGCTATATTAATGATTCCCACGAGATCACAGCGTTTTTATACTTGATCTATGCTTCAGATCCTTAAAGTGCAGGAAAGACTAGCATATGATCGAATGAAATGGAATGCAAGAGCAGCACGAGATACTAACGTAAACGATCGAAGGAAAGAAAATCATAAAGTACCCAAGATATCAACGCAACAATCGATTACAAGTAAATCCTAAAAGTGCGCCAGAAACTGACGTAACAATCGAATGTAAGACACTCCTTGGGCGCGCTGGAGGTCAGCAATTTCGGTGGCATTTGAAATTAGCCAAAAAAGTTGCAAGTTGAAGATACTGAAGCCTACTAGGAGATGATTAGAAAGAATCAGGAGACATTCTGAGAAATTTTATTTCAGTCAATTTACCATTTCGGATTGAGCTCGTTTTTTGGCAATGCTGCCGACTGAAAAACCATCATTCGCTATCATTCACTCGTTAAAACTGCAAGAACTATCATAAAATGCGCGAGATGCTAGCGTAACAATCGAATGAAAAAAGAATCCTAAAAGTACCCATGCTACTAATGTAACAATCGAACGAAATTAAAGATAATTCTAAAGATGTGCGTAATACATACAAAAGCGCGCGTAGATATGGAATTTCTCTTCGTGTGTTTAACTCAATAGATCACGAGTTTGATGTCGAATTGAACGCGAGAAAAGAAATTTCATATCCACGAGCAAGCATGTATTATTTTATTAATCATACAAACATAATAGCAATGTACCCGCGAGAACAGTCGACTTTATTACTTAATGAAAATAAAAGGATCGATGATCCCCGATAAAATCATAAAGTGCGTTGGCGCACTCGAGCTCAAGATGAAAACATACGTCGAATCATTACAAAAACAAACAATGGGCGCAACTTTTAACGTACAAAATTCAGCCGCAAGAAATGCCATTACCGCGGCCATTGAATACGTAACTTTCGGTTTCTCTTTTCGTATTTCGGTTTTCTTCCCCTTCTAGCAAAGTTCAACCGCCACTGTCCGTAAAAGAGACAAATTTTTTGATGTTTTGGCAACCATCATCGGAAAAAATTCCGACCAACCACCTTGGATTGAGAACGGTGAAGACTATGCCGTTTATTTGTCAACCTGACCGACACGAGAGGCAAGTGACGTGTAAGCAGCTGATTGACAATATCAAACACACGTAAAAAAAGTATCGTATTTTTTCACGTGCGTTGTTACGGCTTTTCTCAAGGCTGGAGATTCTTGAAAAACACCGTAGTTCACATTATAAACTAAACACGAAAAACTAAAACACGAATGAAAAAGAATCCTAACAGAATGCGAGATTCCAACGTAACAATCGAGAATCTTAAAGGTCTTTAACACTCAACGAATCAATTGATAGGGAGATAAGCCTAAAAGTCTACCAGGTACTAACGCAACTAACTTATGGAAGAGAATTCTAGAAAAGCGCGAGATACGAACCAAATAACTCTATGAAAGAGAATATTCGAAGAGCACGAGACACCAACGTAACAATTCAATGAAAGAGAGTTCTAAAAGTGCGCGAGATACTAATGTAAAAATCGAATAAAATGGAATTCTTAAAGAGCACGTGATATTACCATAGATATCAATAAAAGATAATCTTAAAGTGCGCGAGATAACGACGTAACAATCCAATGAAAGATAATTTTTTAAGTGCGCGAGATCCTACCGTAACAAGTGAATGAAGGCAATCCTAAAGAGTGCGCGACATAGAAGGTAACAATCGAAACTAAAAAATACAAAAAGTGTGCGAGAAACTGACGAAAGGTAAGGTAAGGTAAATTTTATATTACCACGTAATAATACAATGAAAGCAATCCTCAACGTGCGCGAGACACTAAAGGTCTTAAACACTCACTAAGGTTTTGACATCATGTCAAAACCTTAGTGAATCCTAAGATAACCTTGTACTTCTATTCCCTGTATATTGTAAAATTAGAAAAAAAATTAAGAACATAATCAGACTATATGTAATTTATTAACGATCTTATACTAGTTTTACTTCTAACATGTGACCCACCTAGACTAGCCCTAAATCTAGCAGTTGGCGCTTGAAAACCTGTAAATATTGCTCCAAGAAATAAATGTGATTAGAATACTAACGTACCATCCTCCACAATGCTTGCGTCCAATGAAACTGTCATCCTTGAAGTGCTACGTCAGGCATTAAATGCTGAAAAACTGACTACAGCCTGCTTTAAAAATCTAACACCACCTTCCAAACCGGTGGTGAAGAAAAGAGTAGAGAAGGAAACTGCTCGAAGTTCCTACAAAAAGGAGAAAAATCGACAAACTCATATTTAAGGAAAATGAGATTTTCTGTATTTGATGGTCATTCTTACTTAATATAACATTTATAATTAAATAGCATTCGAAAGTTTCTCGGATCTTCTACCATCTCACGGAAATTACGATCATGAATATGAACAGGAAGTAAACTTGCTTGGCCAGTTCACTTCTTTTAACAAATGCATTTATGAACAAGAGCTGCGTAAATGGAATGCGGCAAGGTTTAAAGGTAACGTAAACGTACCAGGTTGTAGCACGGCAAAGTAGCCCAGAAGCCGAGGTGCTGCTTGGATCTGACCTGGATGTAGCCTGCAGAAAATTTAGAGGTATGTACTCCTGGTCCAGTTCGAAACCAAGGTCTGTGGATCGTCTGACATGCAGAAGTGTCTCACCTGCCTTTAGTAACTTATTAAAGTTAATGAACGCATTTATCGTGAAGTAAAATGCACCAAAAGAAAATCCGAAAATCACAAAATTACAAAAATTACAGAATCCGATGTCCTTTGGATTTGACCCCACTTTCCTTATCATCTATTACCAGCTGATTCCGAGTCGGTTAACTCGAAATCCCCGTCAACTCAACTAATTTTACTTTCACTTGGCTCTAATTTACCCTTATCCCTCCAAGTTTAGCTGAAAATATCAGTCAGTCGATTAATGTCGATGTTTCAGGAGATGGTGGACTGACACATCATAATCAGTAAAGTGAGGTAACTAAAGCATAACTCCATCTGCCAATTTGAGATTCTTACCTCCATAAGTGAACGTGGATTGTTTCCTTTATGGAGATGGTTGTTAAAAGATGCAATCGATTGTTTGTAAATCGCGTTAATAAAAGTCTTCTCTTTAAATATGCTAACCATTTATTTGACTTTGATTGTCTTCTACGTTAATAAACGTTGTTTGGACGAGATGAGAAAGCCTGAAATGAGAGCCTGAGTCGAGAGCCTTAAATGGAGGTTCGTAACCGTCAGCCGTCAAAATGAATATAATTTTTATCGTCATTCTTCACAAGTGCAGCTCGATATTACACGTCAAAAACGGTTTGAGGGTCTTTCGAATCTCTCCATTCTGGCAGCTTGCTACAAACGACAGTTTTCGATCTGAAAGAATCTGTAAAATGCTAAACTAGTGCCAAGGTTTCCAAAAAATGCCTAGTTTTCGCCTATATAAGCGACTGTTTAAAAATATCATATTCAAATTACTACTGTTTCATTGAGAAAATAGCTAACTTCATAAATCACTTGCTTGTGTGCACGCCATTGGGTATCATTCGACATGATCACAAACAAAAACAAGTTTGAATCATGTTTAGTGTCCTGAAATTCGTTAAAAGCAATTTTTTTTCGCAAAACTCTTCTTCGGGAGTTTTCGTCTTTGAAAATGAATCCTGAATGTACGCCTGACACTAAGAGAACAATCGAATGAAAAGAGAATCCTTAATGTTTGCGAGATACTAACGTTCAAATCGAATGAAAGAGGTTCCTAATAGTCTCCAAAACATCAACTAATCTATGGATCGCAAGAGAGGCCTTAAAGTGGGCGAAATAACAATCGCGTATAATCGGAAGAGAAACTGAAAAATGCCCAAGATACAAACGTAGCAATCGAATGAAAGAGAATCTTAAAAGTCTCCAGCGTAACAATCGATTAAAAGGGAAGCCTTAAAGTACGCAAGATACTAACGTAGCAATCGAATCTAAAATAATCCTATAAATAAACACTGGTAACTTCGAAAGATGAAGCATCCTAAAAGTGCACAAAACACTAACCTACCAATCAATTAAGAGATAATACTGAAAGCGTGCGAAAAACTGATGTACCAATCAAACGAAAGAAAGTGATCTAAAGTGCGCCAGGTACCAACGTGACAAGCCGATGAAAGACAATAGTAAAAGTGGGCGAAAGACTAATGTAGTAGGCCGATGAAAGAATATCTTAAACGTGCGCAAAAGACTAAAATAACAATCAGGTGAAAGAAAATCTAAAGTGCGCAAGATATTAACGTAACAATTCAATGAAAGAGACTTTTAAAAGTGCGCGAGATACTAACGTAAACGGCAATCTATCGTAACGTGAAACTATCATAATTACTTAATGAAAGTGTGCCACGTACTACCGTAACAGACCTACGAAAGAGGATTCTAAAAGTCCGCGCGAAACGGAGCATCAATCCTACCAAAGACAACATTTAAAGTGCGTGATACACTAAAGTAACAATCCAATGAAAGAGAGTTTTAAAAGTGCGAGTGATACAAATGAAAAAATCGAAAGAAAGAAAATCCTTAAAGAGCACGTTATACTACCGTAGCAATCCAATAAAAGAGAATCCTAAAAGTATGCCACATACTTACGTCACGATCAAATCATTTTCAATCGAATCTAAAACAATCCCAAAAATGCACGCGAATCTGACGTTACAACCCAAAAGAAGAGAATCTCAAAAGTGCGCGAGATACAAACGTAATAACCGAATGTAAGATAATCCTTAAGGTACGCGAGATACTAACATGTTATAACCTTAGCAAGTCCAAATATAACTATATACTTCTATTCCCTGTGAAATACTGTAAATTTATTTCTTCTGTAACAGTAAATTTAAAAAAATTACCGATATGATTAGACATTGATTAATTTGTAAACGCTCAGGTAATAGTTTTACTTCTAACTAACATGCCAACCACCTAAACCACCACTAAAGCTAACAGAGGACGCACAAAATCCTGTAAATATTAATCCAAGAAATAAATGGAATCAGAATACAAACGTACCATCTTCCACATTGCTTGCGTCCAGTGAAACTGACAACCTTGAATTGCTTCGTCATGCATTTAATGCCAGTAAACTGACCACAGGGACTGATGAAAAAGTCCAACACCGCCTTCCAAACCGGTGGTGAAGAAGAGATTAGAGAAGGAACTGCTCGAAGTTCCTACAAAAAGGAGAAAAATTGACAAACTCATATTTAATGAAAATGAGATTTTCTGTATTTGATGGTCATTCTTACTTAATATAACATTTATAATTAAATAGCGTTCGAAAGTTAATTCTCGGATCTTTTACCACCCCACGGAAATTTAGATATTTCCCTCCAGTCATGAATATGAACAGGAAGTAAACTTGCTTGGGCAGTTCACTTCTTTTAACAAATACATTTATGAACAAGAGCTGCGTAAATGGAATGCGGCAAAGTTGAAAGGTAAAGTCAACGTACCAGGTCGTAGCACGGCTAGGTAGACCAGAAGCTGAGGTGCTGCTTGGATCTGACGTGGAAGTCAGCCTGCGGAAAATTAAGAGGTATATACTCCTGGTCCAGTTCGAAACCAAGGTCTGTGGATCGTCTGGCCATATTTCGCACCAAATGACGAGCAGAAGTGTCTCACCTGCCTTTAGTAACTTATTAAAGTTAATGAGCGCAGCTGTCGTGACGTAACATGCACAAGAAAGTTACTACCTCGCTAATAACTTAAACTCGGTTACCCAAACGAAATACGATTTCCCCTAGATTTGGCCCCATTTTCTCCAGCATCTATTATCAACTGACTCGAAGTTTGTTTCCTCGAACTCCCCGTCAACTCAAACTAAATTTCCTTTCATTTGGCTAAAAATTACAAACATAACTTGAACTTTTGGTGAAAACGTCGGTCGATTAATGTCGACGTATCAGAACATAGCGAACTAGCACGTCCCAAAGAAGAGAGAGGCAACTGAAGCATAAATACATTAGAGAATTTCCTCCACATATGAATGTTATCATGGATCTAATGTTGTCTCATAACAAAAAAGATTGTTACCTTTGTGGAGATGGCTATAAAAAGATGCAATTTTTGTTTTTTTTTAATGCATATCGCGCTAATAAAAATCTTGTCTTTAAATATGCCTGCCATATAGTAAATTTTGATTGTTTTCTGGATTAGTAAATGTTATGTGGGCGAGATGAAAATAATTAATCAGTAAATAATTCTGAAGAAGTTCGTATGTGTGTGATTTTGCTGTTTAACATCATTTGAAATGTAAATATCGTTATTGAAAGCTCCTTTCGCGCAAATGTAGCTTTTTGTCATCTCAGTAAAAGTATTGGCGATATGTATAGTTACAAATTTATAATTGTAATAAACTTTTCCCATGCAATAACACATCAAACAAGTTTTCAAGGAATTGTAATCCCAGTCCTCTTAGAATCCTTAATAATCAGACACCATTTATAATCTGCGAATAAGTTTTTATTTTAATAACAATTTTAAAAAATGGTATCTATTCACTCTGTGCAACGACATGTATTTCAATGAACCTTCACTGCTCTTATTTACATCAAATTCTCCTCGAAAAAAAAATCAAGAATTGAAAGAAATGAAGGGCAATGAAATGAAAATTAAAATGAACAGCAAAGGGAGTATTTGTGACATTTTCACAATTTTTATCTGCTCATAATGAACGATACTGAAATAAAATGTCCGATACATTGAAAGAAAATTATGTTTTTCTATTCTCAATAGAGTGTGTCCTGTAGACCTTAATATCTGTAAGACAAAATTTCCTATTCCGCGATAGGTGAAACCAGGTCGGATTTTCGTTTGAACATGACAAAATTTTAAGTCCACCTCACCTTAAAAATTAACATATCTTCATTTTTAACAGACTTCGGTCTTTTAAATTTGTCTTTTTTTGGCAATTAAAGTCTGCGTCAAACTTAACTGTGCTCTGTCTGATACGTTTGTTTAATTTGAATTCACAGGTTCAGTTGGTTAGCTCTTCGCACTTCCTTTTTATTTTTCTTTTGCCCGGATTTAACAAAGCGGTTTTTAGTTAAAGTCAGAACATGGACGCGGAACGTAAACTCGGAACATGAACTCAGAACCTCAACTCGGAACATGAACTCGGAACATGAACTCGGAACATGAACTCGGAACATGAACTCGGAACACGAACTCAGAACATCAACTCAGAACATCAACTCAGAACATCAACTCAGAACATCAACTCAGAACATCAACTCAGAACATCAACTCAGAACATCAACTCAGAACATGAATTCGGAACATGAACTCAGACCATGAATTCGGACCATGAACTGAGAGCCTGAACAGAGAGCCTGAACAGAGAGCCTGAACAGAGAGCCTGAACAGAGAGCCTGAACAGAGAGCCTGAACAGAGAGCCTGAACTGAGAGCCTGAACAGAGAGCCTGAACAGAGAGCCTGAACTGAGAGCCTGAACAGAGAGCCTGAACAGAGAGCCTGAACAGAGAGCCTGAACAGAGAGCCTGAACAGAGAGCCTGAACAGAGAGCCTGAACAGAGAGCCTGAACAGAGAGCCTGAACAGAGAGCCTGAACAGAGAGCCTGAACAGAGAGCCTGAACAGAGAGCCTGAACAGAGAGCCTGAACAGAGAGCCTGAACAGAGAGCCTGAACAGAGAGCCTGAACAGAGAGCCTGAACAGAGAGCCTGAACAGAGAGCCTGAACAGAGAGCCTGAACAGAGAGCCTGAACAGAGAGCCTGAACAGAGAGCCTGAACAGAGAGCCTGAACAGAGAGCCTGAACAGAGAGCCTGAACAGAGAGCCTGAACAGAGAGCCTGAGCAGAGAGCCTGAACAGAGAGCCTGAACAGAGAGCCTGAACAGAGAGCCTGAACAGAGAGCCTGAACAGAGAGCCTGAACTAAGAGCCTGAACTGAGGGCCTGAACTGAGAGCCTTAACTGAGAGCTTGAATTGAAACCCTAAATTGAGACCCTGAAATTAGAACATGAACTGAAAGCATGAACTGCGATCATGAACTGAAACAATTAATTTTGAGTACAAACTGAAAGCCTAAAACGAGAGTTTGTATTTCGAGCCTGATTCAAGAGCCTTAAATGTGGTTCTCATTGGAATTTAACTGTCAGCCGTCAAAATGAGTTGGCCTTTACCGTCACCCGTCACAAATGCAGCTTTGTAATAGTCGTCAAAAGATTTGAAGGTCTGTCATATATCTTTATTTTAGCCGCTTTAGATTTTGAAGAATTTTTAAAACTTCGTTGACAATTTGCTATTTGATAAGATCAAAATCAAGTACAAGTTTAAATCATGCCGAGTGTCCTGAAAGCCATTTTATCGCAGAACCCCTCTCTGAAGTTTTTGTCGGTATATTAATGATTCTTAAAAATCCTTAGAGTGCAATTCTTAGAGTTTCAATCCAATGAAATGGAAAAATGGCGTGCACGAACAGCACCAGATACTAATGTAACAATCAAATAAAAGATTATTCTAAAAGTGTGCGAAATACTTGCGTAACAATCGATTGAAAGAGAATCTTAAAAGTCTCCTACATATCAACCAATCAATGGATTTGAGAACCCCCAAAATTGAGTGAGATAAAATCGTGAACAACCACAAGTAACAGAAAATTTAAAAAAAAATTCGCAATCGAATCTAAGACAATCCTTAAAGATGTGCTAGACACTAATGTAACTTCGAAACAGAAGAAGAATCCTAAAAGTGGGCCAAACACAAACCATTCAGTCAACTTAAAGATAATGTTAAAAGTGAGCGAAGAACTGCTTATCGAGTCAGTAAATTATTTAAAGTGCGCCAGGTTCTAACGTAACAAACTAATGAAAGACAATAAAAGTGTGCGAAAGACCAACGAAACAAGAGAACGAGAGAGAATCTTAAACGTGAGCGCAAGACTAACGTTATAATCAAATACAATAACTTCTAAAAGTGCGTAAGATACTGACATAAATTTTAAAAAAACTCAGCAATATTATGAGACTAGAAGTAATTTGTGAACGCATTTATAGTAGTTTTACTTCTACCATGCGCCCCATCTATAATGGCACTAAAGCTAACAGTGAGCGCATGTAACCATGTAACCAGAATACTAACGTACCATCCTCCACACTGCTTGAGTCCAGTGGAACAGACATCCTTGAAGCGCTTAGTCAGGCATTAAATGCTGCAAAACTGACCGCAGCCTGCTTTAAAATCTAACACCACCATCCCAACTGGTGGTGAAGAAGAGAGTAGATCAAGAACTGCTCGAAGGTCCTACAAAAAGGAGAAAAAGGTGTCAAACTCATATTTAAGGAAAATCAAATTTTCTCCATATGATGGTCATTTTTACTAAAAAAACATTTATAATTAAATAGCATTCGAAAGTTAATTCTCTGATATTCTACCACCTCACGGAAGTTTCGGTACTTCTTCACGGTCATGAACATGAAGAGGCAGGTAACTTGCCTGGCCAATTCACTTCTTTTTACAAATGCATTTAGAAAGAAAAGTTTCGTAAATGGAGTGCGGCAAGGTTTGCAGGTAATGTCAACGTACCAGGTCTTCGCTCGGCAACGGTGGCCTAAAAGCTGGGGTGCTGCTTGGATCTGACCTGGTCTGTGGATCGTCTGGCCATAATTATTTTCGCATCAAATGACATGCAGAAGTGTCTCACCTGCCTTTAGCAACTTATTAAAGTTAATGAACGCTTCATCTTGAAGTACAATGCACCAAAAACGTAGTAACCCTCTAAAAACTCAAACCTGGTTAAATCAAACAAAATCCGATTTCCTTTGGGGTTGACCCAATTTTCTCTACCATCTATTATCAGTTGACTCCAAATCGGTTAATTCGGGCTCCCCGTCAACTCAAACTTATTTTTCCTTCAATTGGCTAAAAATTATCCTTATAACTCGAACTTCAGGTGAAAACGTCAGCTGATTAACGTCAGAGTATCAGAATATAGCGGACTGACACGTCCCAATCAAGATTGAGGTAACTGAAGCATAACTCCATCAGCGAGTTTGAGATTCTCGCTTCCCCATATTAATGGTATCATGGATCTAAATATGTGCGTCTCGTCACAACAAGATTGTTACCTTTTTGCTTGCCATTAAGTAGAGTTTGATTGTCTTCTACGTTGATGAATGTTATTCGGGCGAAATGAAAATAATTTTTCAGCAAATGAATGTCTGAAAGAGCTATTGTTCGTGCAATTCTGCTCTTTAATATCATTTGAAATGTAAATATCGTCATTAAACGCTCCATTCACGCAATTGTAGCTTTCTTTCGTCTCAGTTAAAATATTTACTTACAAAAATAAAGATTGTAATATCCTTTTTTCTAATGATTAACACATGTAAATAAATTTTACCAAAACAATTTTCCAAGGAATTGTAACCCCAGTCCTCTGAGAATCTTAGTGAAAACATATGTTATCCGTGAAACAAGTTTTTTTTCATTGTAAACAAGGCATTATTTTACTCTGTGCGTCGACATGTATTTCAATAAACCTTTATTATTATTATTATTATTATTATTATAATATTCTCCTTCATGAATTTAACCAATGAGTGATACGACTGAGGGGAATGAATAGCAAAAGGTGTATTTGTGACATTTTAATAATTTTGATCGGTCTATTTCTGACTAATAAACTGGTGGTGAGTGATACCCTGTAGACCGCCATATCTGTATAACAAAATTGAATATGCAGCAATAGATGAAGCCAGCTTAGATTTTGGTGTGGACACGACATAGTTTAAAGTCCGCCTGAACTTAATGAATAACAGATCTACATTTGTGATAGAATTCAGTCTTTGAAATTTGCTTTTTTTCAATAAAAGTCAATAAAAGTGTGGCGAGTCTGCGTCAAAGTTCATTGCGCTCAGCCTGATGCGTTCGTTTCATTTGAATTGACAGGTTTAGCTGGAAAGCTCTTCTTTGCTTTTTTTCCTTTTTTTGAATGAACAAGCGCTTCTTTTTTCGGAGTTTATAGATGAAACATGAACGCAAAACACAAATCGGAACGTGAACTCGGAACGTGAACGCAGAACATGAACTCAAAACATGAACTCAGAACATGAACTCGGAGCAGGAACTCGGAGCAGGAACTCGGAACAGGAACTCGGAACAGGAACTCGGAACAGGAACTCGGAACATGAACTCAGATCATGAACCCTGAACAAGAACCGGGAACAGAAACTCGGAGCATGAACTGGGAGCATGACCTCGGAGCATGACCTCGGAGCATGACCTCGGAGCATGACCTCAGAGCATGACCTCAGAGCATGACCTCAGAGCATGACCTCAGAGCATGACCTCAGAGCATGACCTCGGAGCATGAACTGAGAGCCTGAACAGAGAGCCTGAACAGAGAGCCTGAACAGAGAGCCTGAACAGAGAGCCTGAACAGAGAGCCTGAACAGAGAGCCTGAACAGAGAGCCTGAACAGAGAGCCTGAACAGAGAGCCTGAACAGAGAGCCTGAACAGAGAGCCTGAACAGAGAGCCTGAACAGAGAGCCTGAACAGAGAGCCTGAACAGAGAGCCTGAACAGAGAGCCTGAACAGAGAGCCTGAACCGAGAGCCTGAACAGAGAGCCTGAACAGAGAGCCTGAACAGAGAGCCTGAACAGAGAGCCTGAACAGAGAGCCTGAACAGAGAGCCTGAACAGAGAGCCTGAACAGAGAGCCTGAACAGAGAGCCTGAACTGAGAGCCTGAACTGAGAGCCTGAACTGAGGGCCTGAACTGAGAGCCTGAACTGAGAGCCTGAACTGAGAGCCTGAACTGAGAGCCTGAACTGAGAGCCTGAACTGAGAGCCTGAACTGAGAGCCTGAACTGAGAGCCTGAACTGAGAGCCTGAACTGAGAGCCCGAGCTGAGAGCCTTAACTAAGAACATGAACTGAAAACATGAATTGCGAGCATGAGCTGAGAAAATTAACTGAGGGCGCAAACTGATAGCCTTAACCGAGAGCCTTAGTCAAGAGCCTTAAATGGGGCTATCAATACCATGTAACCGGCAGCCGTCAAAATGAATAAGTTTTTACCGTCAGCTTTCCCAAACGGTTTCAAAGTCTTTCTATGTGTTTCGAATCTCTCGATTTTAGCAGCTTGCTAAAAAAAATTTTTTTGGCCTGGAAGAATCTTTAAAATGGTGAACTTGTCTCAAGGTTTCCAAAAATTCCTGGTTTATAGTCGTTTTCATTGATTTTCACCTATGTAAGCGACAGTTTGGAAATAATTTCATATTCAAATTAAAACTGTCTCACTGAAAAATAGAAAACTTCGTTAATAACTCGCTTGTGTACACGGCATTGCGTACCATTCGATAAGATCATAACCAAAAACACGTTTGAATCATGTCGGGAGTTTTCACCTTCTTTCGAAGTCTTTTGATTACCGGTAATTCATTCAAAACACACCACTTCCTTTCGCTAGAGAAATACTGAAGAGATCCGAACATGATTCATTACTTATAATGAAAACAAAGAAAAACTTAAGTATAATTTTAACGCAAAGAAATATATCTTCCTAATAAACGTCAACCGTCAACCGCTCTGAAACTGGGAGCCTCAACAGAGAAACTGAACTAAAAGTCAGAACATGAACAAAGAGCTTAAAATTCGAGTCTGAACTGTAAGCATGAACTAATGACATGAACCGCGAGCATGAGCTCAGAACCTGAAAATTATTTTATCATCATTGAGCGATAAATTTGACAATAATGGATCAATGTGTTAGCATGCTTTATCGAGATACGAAGCACGAAACTACGGTTTTTTCATTTCGGAGCATTGTACTTGACTCACTAAGAAATAGAGAAATATCAGCCACAAAAACTCGGGGAAAAGCAAAAACACAGAACGATAAGTACCCGAAGAAGGAAAACTTACCGCTGCAATGACGCGGGAAACGAAGCTCATCAACGTTACGTAGCGTAACCCAACCTCACAAGATAACGAAGAAGATTGAATGTGAAAGCAAAAAAGCAGAAACAAAGCAGAAACAAAGGAACTATATTTGCATATAGCGCGAAATAAGAGCGTGCAAATTTCACATCACTGAAAGGGGGGTTACGTCACCGAAAAAACGACAACGGAAATATGATCATAACTGTAACGTCTTGAATTACATCTGTTTAAAGCAAATCCTGGTCACTGTACGTGTAACTATTTTTCATTTCCATGATTCGCAAATGTTAGGAGTACCACTTAAAATGCCCAGCCCTCAATAAAAATATAGAAATAAAAGTTAAACAAATCCTATAAGATCTAAGCGCTTGCTAATTATATACCTCCTCGTTAGTGTTTTTTGTTAGGTTTGTTAGCGTTTTTCTTCGTCAGTTACACCTTTTTCGCACGTTTCTCATACCGCACGTTACTTCGTCTCTGCGCTTAATCACTTTTCAAGTGTACCTAAAGTCGCCCTGAAAACCGCGCTACTGAATGAAAATGTGGAATTGTACACATTCCGCAGGGTTTTGTTGAGTCAGAATTAAAACCTATTTGTTGAATGGCGAAAGCGGAGTTTTTATCCATATATTGAGGTCTTCAAAGCGTCGAGACTTCAATGAATCATATGAAAGTTAAAATTGGGTCGAAATCGGAGTTTTCTCAGTGAAATTTAGTTTCGATCAATGACACTGAGCCAGGTTTAATACATTTTGATGTCGAAGCGAACTGTAAAAAGGCATAAACGCGGAATTTAGCGGGTATTCAGAATGGTGGAATTATGAGAGACAACAGGAAACGCGATCAAAGAGCTGCGCTGATGTTTGCCGGGATATTTACATGGATATGTCGAGAACGAAACAGTGAAATGAATAACTGGTGAGTAGTATGGAGTATAAAGAGATCTGAAGTGGAAATTCTGCCCCCAATCGAGTCCGACGGTTGTTGAATTCGAAGAGCGCGCGTTATCTTTTCACGAACAAAAGTAACACCCCGAATACTAGAATAAATTTTTGCCTTTTGTAAGCCTTCAGTCTTTTTCCAAAATTTTTTAACCTAAATCAAGGGTGAGTTGAATACAGAACGCGCGACAAGCGCAGTCATTTGTACTCGATAGCTTATACCTGGGCGTCTTATTTGGTTTGATTTCTCCTTGAAGTATAATGTTTCAAAGGGAAATTGTCTCAGGTTGTAAAACGTAAATGTTAGGCTCGTGTCTACCAGAAAAGATAAAGAGTAAAGCGAAAGAATTCCAACCGAGATCCTGCAAAATCGAATGCTCATTCCAATTTGACTGTAGAGGTAAAGAAGGAAGAGGAGGACCCACTGGAAAATCTATGAAGTCGACTGAATTATGCAAAAGTATAGTCGCGAATCTATCGCAAAACATCGTCAACGCAGAATGCGGACCCTCTTGAAGTTTTCCTTCAGTATTTTGAATTGGTGAAGCCGTCAGCTTTTGGTAATTCTCGATCTACTACAACATCTAAAGGACTCCCAGTCAGCCTAAAGTGAATCCATCACCGTATTTGGTTGAATTTGAATCACAGGAACAGCGGAGACCTCGAAAGAGGCAGATCTATGCAGAGGCAGCAGTAGACGGCCCCCATTTTGTTTACACTGGAAAAAAACTAACAGCTCAGATGAAATTCTTCACTTACATTCCGCTAGGTAAGTTTTGTGGTGAAGACTGCACTATTTTTAATGGGGTTTCTAAGCAAAGTCGTATGGAGGTTTCTTGTGTTTCCAGTGACTCAGTTGTGTGGCTTAGTTCGGGGACTTTAGGCCATCCAGCAAAGTACGTTTTTTCTACAAGCGTATAAAATTAGCATTTTCTATTTGCAAAAGTACTACGACGTAACTTCATGATTGGTTATGTTTTGAAAGAGGCAATCGGCAATCAGTGTTGATAGGCCCTTTGTTTTAATGTCGTTATATTCTGGATCACGACACATTTTGAATTCATTCGTTTTTGTTTTAGTTGTAACAAACAAACATTAACTACATTTTTTTGTCTGACGGGACCATTCATAGAGATAAAAAGTTGTCTCTCTGGAACGGAAATAATGTATAATATATCTTGGTGTCTTCATCGTTTCAAATTATCTTTGACTCAACACACTGCATTTTAATTTCACTTAAATTAGCAAATTTTTTCGCCATTTTGTCCAGATTGAAAAATTGCTTGTGCTGTGGGATTGCTGCAGTGGGGGCCAAGCTGCCAATCAAATTAAGAGAAAGTTTTGATTTTTCAAAAACGTGCTCTCCGCACAAAATTTTTCAAACCCTTTACATTCCATCTTGTTCAACTTGTCAAATATTTTTCCTTTTCATCTTAATTGTTCAAAAACAATCTGCATTTTTATGCATGACTTCTGTAATGTAGCAATGTAACACCTCCCCAGCATCTAAAAATTATTTAGATATTCTTCAGAAAACACACCATTTCAGAGTCCAGAGCAAAACATAAAATAAATTTAGTCGAAAGATTTGGGGGCTAATGGTAAGGGTGGTAGGAGGTGAACTTCCAATGTGGCGGAACCACCATAAACCTGACCAACGTACGTATTTCGTAAAAAGTACTACAAATCGTGCGTCGTTGCGCCCAGCGTTTCATGGTGTCCTTTCACAGTCAAGCCTTTCACTCGGAGAAAACAAAAAGTCAACGCTTTCGAAAGGAGAAGATTTAAAAACGAGTAGATTGATTCAAGGGCGAACTGGCTAAGGAGGGGGTCCAACGGTGGTTAAGCGAACTTGCAATAGGGCGACACCACCAGTTACCGTTCAAAATATAATGCGAAATTCATGTACAATTGTTATTAATCAATAACGAAAGCATTTAGTTGATCAACCAAAATTGTAAATGCAGAAGCAAACAAATTGCTTGTTTTCGATTCTGATCTTCAAGGCCAATTAAAGGACAGGATATCTCGCATGTTTATAGCTAAAAGAATAAAAATTGGAAAGGGGTGTTTTTTCCTGTATGTAAGTGGTTGAAGGGATAAAAAACGCGCACGCATGTAAGCGGGACATACAACAGCGTGCAAGTAAGAAAACTCAAGATCACGCCATGAAGAAAAACGATCAAACCATTTATATATCCAGCACATTTTTATTAAACTTTAACTCCTCCATCATATAAGGTTAAGAATTTGTGAGATAGTTGATAATTTGACCCAGTCCTTCCCCTGTAATTGATTAACGGCGACGTCTTCGGCCGACACTCTGTTGGTTGATGTTCACAACTTGACCTTTTTCGTTAATCTCTTCCATTCCGCTTTTGTCCTGCTCAGAAGCACACTTGAACTGTCGACAGCGACACGCTCTAATCTCGAAAAAGTTTGTCGATCGGACTTCATTGTTAGGGCAGTCCAGAGTCGCAGTCCAGAGTTTTCCCACTGAAGGCTGGCGACATGCGCAGAACGAATCCAAGCCGGTCTCACCATACGTTGAAGTGGACGTGGACTCGCACGTTCCGCGGCATGTGTTGTGCTGATACTTAATCCTGGACGTGCAGTTTTCCTTTGTCTTGATGTAATACCTTTGTTTAGCCAGAGATACAAAATGGTTTCGGCGGCCTGTCAGGGAATTTTGACTAAATATGGGGGAGGGGGTTAACTGACAATCCGTTTAGGGAGGGGGAAAAGGAATACGGGCTACTCCTATACCAACTGAAACCGGAATCAGCTTGGGGAAGGGGAAAAAGGAATATTCGTGACCAGCTGAAACCGTTATTAGCTAGGGGGAAGTTGAGTCACTGGACTTCCAAGCTCAATTTTTCCCAATCTAATCTAATTACTGATATATCTGCTAACGGAAGATCTCATTCGCGAAAATTAGCAATAAGTTACTTTGTGAAAATATTGCAATGTGTTGCACTGGAGTTTTCATATTTATCACAAATTAAAGAGGCGTCTCGTTTAGATCACTATTCTTTTAGCCTTGTATAACTTAAATTATAGGCATCTAGGACCCACCGTTTACGAGAACCATTAACAATACTGATAACAATCACCTTTACATACTCTCACCATAATGAAAGATGAAATCGGAGTTGCGAGAAGGTTGTGTTTTGAAAGGATTGCCAAATCAGTATAGATATCTCAACCAGCAAAATAATTTGACTTCTTTGCTAAATTCTTTGGTTTTACAGATCTTTCTAAGTCTACTGCACCCATTCCTTCTCTTTTTGTGCGTGAGTGTGTGTGGTGTTTCTTTTTGCCCACATCAATCTCGACCTTTTCAGATCACCTGAGATATGCAAAGAAACTAAGGTTCCGAGTGGCGTATCGTAACATGCTCACTACTTCCGGAAGAGGTCGACTTAAACAAATTGCGAGAGGATAGATTAAGTGAGGTGATATACTTCCCTCTCGAGATGCAGATCATAATGAGCCTGTACTTTTGGTATTTTTCGCCCTGTAATATATTGGTGTCTAACCGTGAGCATGTCGATAGGGACTCCTGTACTTGGTTTGGATAAAGGAAAATTATCACTAGACAATAACATAGATATAAATATAGCCTAAGCTCAGATGCTCACCGTTGGACATTTGTCGCAAATTATATGCTCTGTTTTTATCTGTGCACTTTGGTTAGGAGGGTAGCACGGGTTTACAGTAAGTTCGCACTTAAGCTTCAGGCAGCTCCCGTCTTTCCAGGTAGTGTTGGGCTACAACAACACAAAAAAACATCAACATTGCAATGCCTTGGAAGAGAGCAACATATTTCAAAAATTATCTAAGAGAACAATAAATAAAGATCAGGAAAAACAAGGGTATACTCTCATCATCCTGAAAGTGTTGCTCGCCAAAATACCCTTCTGCCCCTTTCAGTATTGTAAAATAACGGAAAACCAGGTGTATCATTGTAGTAAAATTGTAAGAGTATTAGGGATAACATTGGTGGAGGCTACTCGATAAGATTATGCCCTCCTTGGTATCGTGTCAACATTTTTGCCGCCGATTGAAGTAATACTCTCTGTTTGTGACGGTATAGAAGCCATTTTACTCACCGCATGATATTCCGTCTCATTTTTGCTGTTAATGTAGAAGCAAGATGGACAGATTGACGATGTGGGAATAAAAAGAAATTGGATACTAAATTTAATACAAAGAAACAACATATTATAAAGGTTCTGCATCAAGTATTTATTTTTGTCAGAAGCATCTCAGCGGGCCGGAATCTCAAATCATCGAATCTGTTTGGTTAATCATGTGCTCGTAACGGTCCAGCTTTTTAAAATGCAGATTACGGCCCGTAATTTTACTCCCAGCCATTCTTAGTAAAGTGGAATAGAGAAAACCGGAAGGAAAAGTTAATATATTATTTACCGGTCTGATTCGGTCCCTAAGGGGAAAATCTGTACCGTTGGACTTGAGCACAGTTTTTCCAATACACACCACCCGCCAGGTAAATAACGTTTTCTAATCCATAAGAATTTAAATTTGATCCTGAAGGAGTTTATACGATAAACCGCGCAAATTTTCCTAAAATGTACGCAAAATTGCAAAATCATACTTAGTTTTCCTCGAGCAAGGAAAGATTAAGCTCGTATTCCATGCTTACTTTTTTTTCAGATTTTTTATCCAGTGAGAATTTTCAGAAATTTTAGGAAATTTACAACGTTAAATAAGGACTAACAACATTCATACACATTTATATTCCAAATCAAACTTCCGATTTTTCGAGGAAAATGTAACTCAACCATTGCTTTGTGTAATTATGACGAAGAGGTATTTTCTTCAACAGAGAGGAATCAACACTGACACTCAACAAAATCGCTTTAAAAGAGACTATCAATGTAAGAAATCTCAACAAAAGGTAAATATACACTGGGCATATCTCAATTCGAGTCTGCTGAGTAAAAGAATAGTTACTATTGACACTTACAGACACTAAACCATGTTGAAACACAGGAGGACAGCGATGGACTGATTGAGCTCGACAGACTCGTTGAGGCCGATGAAGAAACATTTGTCGTGAATGTTGGCGTCGTCGTTGTCACCAAACTGGTGAAGCTAAAATACAAGCATGCCTCTTCAACAAAATTTTCAATGTACGCGTTTTAAATTCTTTTCCCCAAAAAGAAAACTATGAGACTACATGGGTAAGAAGGCCAGTACATCATAACAAGACCTAACATGCAGTTGAAAACTATCATCCTTGGAAAAAGCCTTACGACGCTTCATTCGCTTCCGTGCTGGCTCAGCTGGTTTTCAACTTTTTTCTTATCCCTCTCCCCATCCCCCCCCCAAAAGTAAGAAAAAACATAGAAAACTATATTCACGTAGGTAATTGTGCGATTACTACATTCTTTGACCAAGAAGACTTATTTTCAACGATATTTGAAACTTATTCTAAGTGACTCACCGAGACAAGGTTGTTGATGTTGAAGTAGATACTGATGTAGACGCACTCGTTAATACTGATGTGCTGACACGGATACTGGTGCTGACACTTGTTGATGTTGATGTGGAAGTGCTAATGCTAAGTGACGTTGAGGCACTTGTTGACTTACTTAAACTCAATGAAGTCGATCTTGAAATCGATTTCGAAGTTGAAGTTGATATACTTGTAGATACTGAAGTTGAAGTACTTGTGCTGGCACTTGATATTGTCGTGGACACTGACGTTGTTGGAGTGCTCACACTAGTTGAGGTCGACGTAGACACACTAGTGCTAATTGACGTCGAAGTGCTCGTGCTAGCACTGGAATATGTCGAGAACACTGTGGTTGTTGGAGTACTGACACTTGTTGATGTTGACTAGGTTGTACTAGTACTAACCGATGTTGAGGTACTTGCTGACTTACTCGAACTGAGTGAAGTCGATGGTGAAACAGATGTAGAGGTGGATGTAGACACACTCGTAGACACTGATGTCGAAGTACTTGTGCTGGCACTTGACCATGTCGTAGAAACCGATGTTTTCGGTGTACTCACACTAGTTGACGATGACGTAGACACACTGGTGGATATTGATGATGAGGAACTTGTGCTTGCACTTGAATATGTCGAGAATATTGTTGTTGTTAGTGTACTGACACTTGTAGATGTTGACGTGGAGGTGCTTGTGCTAACAGAAGTTGAAATACTAGTTGGTGTTGAGGCAGAGGTTGATTTTGATTTCGACTTACTTGTTGACGTTGAGGTAGACACACTGGTGGACACTGATGTGGAATAACTCTTGCTGCCACTGGAATATGTCGTGGAAGCGGATGTAGTGGGTGTGCTTAAACTTGTGGAGGTCGAAGTGGACACACTGGTGCTAATTGACGTCCAAGTGCTCGTGCTAGCACTGGAATATGTCAAGAACACTGTGGTTGTTGGAGTACTGACACTTGTTGATGTTGACTTGGTTGTACTGGTACTAGCCGATGTTGAGGGACTTGTTGACTTACTCGAACTCAGTGAAGTCGATGGTGAAACAGATGTAGAGGTGGATGTAGACACTCGTAGACACTCGTAGACACTGATGTCGAAGTACTTGTGCTGGCACATGAAAATGTCTTAGAAACCGATGTTGTCGGTGTACTCACACTAGTTGACGTTGAGGTAGACACACTGGTGGATATTGATGATGAGGTACTTGTGCTGGCACTTGAATATGTCGAGAATATTGTTGTGTTGGTGTACTGACACTTGTAGATGTTGACGTGGAGGTGCTTGTGCTAACAGAAGTTGAAATACTAGTTGATGTTGAGGCAGAGGTTTAGGTTGATTTTGACTTACTTGTTGACATTGAGGTAGACTCACTGGTGGACACTGAAGTCTTGCTGCCACGGGAATATGTCGTGGAAGCGGATGTAGTGGGTGTGCTTAAACTTGTTGAAGTTGAAGTGGTTCTAATTGACGTTGAGGTGCTAGTGCTGGCACTGGAATATGTCGAGAAAACTGTGGTTGTTGGAGTACTGACACTAACTGATGTTGACTTGGTTGTGCTGGTGCTAACTGACGTTGATACACTTGTTGACCTACTCAAACTCAATGAAGTCGACGTTGATACAGACTTTGAGGTTGAAATAGACACACTTGTCGACACTGAAGTTGAGATACTTGTGCTTGCACTTGAAAGAGTTTTGGAAACTGACGTTGTTGGAGTGCTCACACTAGTTGAGGTTGAAGTAAACACACTAGTGGATACGGATGTTGAGGTACTTGTGCTTGCACTGGAATATGTCTTTGAAACTGATGTTGCTGGAGTGCTTACAGATGCTGAGGTCGAAGTGGACCTTGCAAGGAAACTTGTAAAGTAAGATGAAACCAAACCAAAAGATTCCACAGCCATTCTGCCACAACAATTTATTATTCACTAAATGTTGTGCACATGACTAATCACATCCCTATTATTAAAAACAAAAAACTTGATCTTCTTGCATTAAATGTATGAGAAAAAGGTAAATAAAAGCTTTTTAAAACGATGCTAATATAATATAAGTTAGAGACTTAAATTTGGTATCAGCTACATCTTAATTAAAAATGTACTTACTTAACAACAGAGGAACCAACAACAAGGTGCAGCGAGGCCAACATTTCAACCTACAGAAAGAAAAGACAGAGAATTAAGCTTCCCCGAAAATGATATGGTAAGTGCTTCATATCTGAAATAATTAAGACTGTATTTGTGTTGTTTTAAAATGCTCTTTCATAGAGTGCAAACCCTTTTGCAGCTTACTTAAATGGGGTTATACATACATTTCAACTCTCACAGCCAGCAAACATGCTCAATAAGATCTGGAAAAACATAATAATATAAGAAGAAATTGATAAAATATTTCAAAGGTATACATTTTCTATCATTATGTTGTCTTTTTCAAGATACAAGTAGCTCTTAAGATTTAATGAATGGAAAACAAATATGTTTCTGACACAGGCCGAAGAAATACGCAATTTGCGAGAAAATCGGATGAGAAAAGGACCAAAAGATGGTGTAAAGATTAAAGTTTACACGCACAGTAGTTTGTTCAAAAGAACGTTTCCCAGAGGAGGTTGCTATCAAGTAAGTATGCATGATAACCTTGAAAGCAAATACAGCTTTAAAATAATGTACACAATAATCCAAATGTTTTGATATTTTAAGAAATTATGAGTTATAGCACCACAACATGAAAAAGGAGATTTGCTTTTAAAAAGTGCTGCTGCACATCCCCTCATGTAGCTCATATTATGCAATTTTTTATTAACTACTTGTAGGAGGTGTATGACTGGCTTGGGAGTAGCCAGATGCAGCCATTGTTCTTTTTCCTGGAGACACAGGAAAACAGTACAGTATTTCCAACAGAGGCTATTAAACCTCCTGGAGAGGTGCTGCGGCTAGTAGAAAAGGTATTGAATCAATTAACCAATTCAAGTATTGGTTTGTGGTATTTTTAACACTTGAATTAGGTTCAAACCCCATGTTTCTTTTTTTGCGATCAAAAACCGCAGATCATTTGATAATGCCATTTGGAGAACTTTGTTATCTTGTGAGCAATATTCAGTTTTAATCAATCACTGTATGTTGGGCAACACTCTTAAAGCATCTACAGTTAGTAATGAATTTCCTGAACACCTGTGATGATAAAAAAAGACCCACACTTGTTTCATTGAATTTGGAATAAAGGGGTGTTTTTCTCACTTACGTATCCTTATCAGTTGTAGTATTGTATCATTTAAAAGATATTTTATTTTAATATTAAATTAGAATTAAGGAACTGAAAGAAATGCTGAGAAGTCTTAACTTCCCATTTGTTAGACAAAACTTGGACGTTAAATTCTCCTAGAGAAAGACAAATGAAGATAATCTATTTCTGTAATCAATGATTCTTTGAGCCAGGGATGCTTCCACTCTTCTCCTATTTCCTTCCAGGTGTCATTCAAAGGAACTGGCCCTTTACAAACTGACAAAGATCTTGATTCAACCATTGAGACCAGAGGTATGTTTTGATTGGTTTTTGTTCTAGCCTTACAAGTGCTTTTCACTTCTTATCTAGCTTGAATGCTAGTGCAAACAACACTATTACTACTGAAAGTAAAGTAACCAGGAAAGTTTGTATACTAAATTAAATTAATAAGATTGTACACTAAAATGGTGTTAATGACCCATTTTTCATCTTGTTTAAAAAGAGTGAAAAATAGATATGCTCCACCATTATAATTGGATAGTTACAAGTAGATGTACACAGAAAATATTAAGATTTTTTCCCAATATTCGACTTTGGTATACATTAGAGAATGTCCTCATCATTTGGAAGTTCACGTCATCAGTTTTTCAAACTTCTATAATCAGGGTGACCACAAAAATAGTGTGGTCAAAAGCCAGGACTTGATTGAAGAAATACAAGTAAATAACATTACATATTAGTTTAACAATACTTTAAAAATTCAATTTAACAGATGATAGTAACAAAAGCATTGGAAAGAAAGTTAAGAAGATGAAGAAGAGAATAAAAGAACTGGACAAAAAAGGCAACAAAAGGGAAATCAAAAGACACAGATGACAAAAAGAGGAAAAGAAAGAGAAAACCAGAAGACAACAACAAGTCAAACTTAAATGCAAAAAAAATGAAAGCCAAAGAAGATGACATTGAAATGAACAAAATAAGTAGACGTCAAATGAGAAGGCTAAGAGCTAAAGAAAAAAAGAAAAGTAAAACTAATAAGTAGGAAAATCTATCTTACATTACGGCTCCAGCCCGGATTATTTGTGACTTTCTGAAATGGGTGACACCGCTGGATTTTTTACCTCGAAGGCTCGGTTTATTCCTTTGGGCATTGCTTTCGGTGGCTGCCGAAAACGTGTCGAATGATTTCGGTTTTATTCGTTTCGAAAAAGGTGAGATATTTTGGAAGAAGACCAAAGGAACTGCGGAAGGTACTTCAAAAGACTTGGACAATAGTGTAATTAAGCTACCTTGCGCGAACAGACTTGTGATCTTGTATCCTTTTGTTTACATTGTCTCATATCAAACTTATGGGGTACAAATAGTCTTAACATGAATGTAGTGACCGCGCCCACTTCAACACCCCACTCAAATCGAGTGTAATTTTCGAATGTTTTACCATCGTGCGGATTCTCTACGGAAAAAGCACTCCATGTACCTCTGAAATATTAAACTATAATATTGTGGCTTTCTATTTCGCTAATTTTCTAACTTGTAGGTAAAGTTTTTCCCTCGTCATTTTTTACCTTTTCTCCGAGCGGTTGCGTGAAATTAACAAGGCGTTTTTGATCAAAACACGACCGAGCGAAGGGTCTCGGGCGATATCTCTTTTACGCAGGCGCAAATTAAAAATGTACCGCCAGAATCAAAAAGAGGAACAAATTTCCTTTGTTTTGATATGTAACGTGTCGAACAAAAAGCAGATTTACCTTCGTCAAAGGGCGTTTCAAAACAGCTGTATCTTCCTCCTTTTGATTTTTCCTGTTTTGTAAGCGCGAAAGCAGTAGGAGAGGGATCGGGAAACTCAGAAAGCGCTTCGGGAATTAATCTGCCATCGTTTACTTACAAGATAAAAAAGTCAGATTTGTGAAGTTCGTTGAAGTATGAAGTCTAAATAAATGCCTTTTTAAAGCTTGTTTGCTGGATTTTTCGTAAACTTCCCTGATTAATTTTTCGTTTCAGCTTACTAGTCTATACTATTTCAAAGCAATGTCAAGACGAAGACGGAGAACCATGAGTCGGTCCTTTCAACAATCGTAAACAAAGTGTTTGAGCAATCAGGTATACGAGGTGTAATAATCAATAGCCGCATATCAGAAGTCTTCAGAAAGAAAGTATTCTGCCTTCAGAAAGCTGTCAAGAAAGCTAATAATTGTGGCGGAAGGCAATCAAACGGGCCCTCGGTATCGATTTAATATCATATCGATCTCAATATCATACAGTTTTGTATCTTTCTTCCGTGGATTCGCCTTTCTAACGAGGGTGTATGTTGAGAATTCATTGCAAAATCGCTTTGTGTTTTTTAATTTCCCTCTTTGACCTGTCCGCCATTTTGAAAATTCGTAACGGAGAGCATGCGCATTACGTGGGGTTAGTGTTTGCGTACACCTGGAACCGAGAAAAACAAATGTTCGTCGCACTGGGGAAAGAGTTTGATATGGAGATGAATGAACTCGAGATCGATAAACTGCAATCATTTGAATGGACTTAGTTTCTATTCACGGTGTATTTTTAGCCTTAATCTGTTTTTAGGATTAAAAAGCGTCGCAAAAGAATTAAAAATGGATCTTGGACGAGTTGTTGTAATCACTGCGAAGAGCAAAAGCGAAAATAGTTTATCATTTCGAGCGCCGATCGTTTTGTTTTGATCCGAATGAGTGCACTTGAATTAAATTACTTCTTTATTATGTAAATATTGCGTGTCATAAATAGTGCTCGTGTTCGCGCGCTGGCGGTTCATTCTTTCACAACTTTCGTCTTGTTCGAATGAACTTGTTGGGACCTGACCGTGTTGTTTATTGTCGCGATGGAGTTTAGTGTTGGCGATTCTGTCAAAGTTGTCGATCAGTTAGGAATTTGGACAAAAGCGAAAGTTGTCAGCAAATCGGACAACGTAATTGTTGTAAATTTTCCTCCGTTCATCTGTTAACAAAAGAAAAATATCTCACCTACATCAAAGAAGTTGCGCTCTTCACGATCTTCGGAAGCATGCCGGCATGTCGGCAAATTCATCGGAATGAATAAGTAATGAGAAAGAACAATAGCCTGAATATATGAATACTTAACAACCTTAATTTTTGAGGTTCACATTTAATCCGCTATGGAGTTGTAATGAGGTTTAATTGCAAGTGACCATCTATATATATGTATTTCCATTAAAAAATTTTTTAGCTATTTTTCTCTAAAGTAAACTTGAAAAAAGGAAACTTTTTATGGACCTTAGCTAGTTATACAACACAAATGTGAGAGAACGAGTCGTACTGCGACTTGCTCCCTCACATTTTGGCTACAACATTTAATGAACTGAAATCAAGAGTCTTAACCCTATAAATCCCCAGATCTGATAGTTAATTTTCCCCTGTAGCTGCCGCTCATTTCCTCATTAATTAGTTATGAGAACTTGCTGCTAGATCAAGATAGCAGCTTCAACCTGATAAGATTGAATATTCACATTATCTGTTTGCTGAATAATGTATGGATATTGTAGGGAGAAGTTTTATGTTAATCACTTCCAGGAGTTAAAGGGTTAATGCATTGTTTTTATATCTCACTCGTAGGGAATTAATTTATCATCACCTCTCTAAAATACTAAATGTCATTGTATAATTTGTTTAGTTTGATTTCAAAGCAACAGTTGTAAATTAAGATTTTTTCACTGATGATGATGTTTAATGTTGTTCTTTTTATTCAAGGTTTTTAGCTGATGTCCGCTGAATTGTACCCTGTTTGCAAGACAACTTTTTGCTTTAAATACACAACCATTAATAAAAAAGAAAGAGAGCCCATAACATGTCATTAACCTTGTTGTTTTAAAATAAAAGATGGGCTTTATACATGGAATTCCGGTTGAATGGTCACTGATCCCTTGCTTAGTTTGAGATGGTCAAGTGGTTAACCCTTTACACTCTTACATTATCATTCATATTCTGTACCCTGTCTTCTTTGCATTTCCTTGGATCCCATTTCTTATAGTACAGACAAGGAGAATTTGTTTGACAATCAGGAGCCTCTTAAATTGGAGTTAATTTCCACCATTGTCTTGACTTTTACATTTGATCCAACGGTGATACTGTAAGGAGAAAGGAGAAGCCAGTCGCACTTTGGGGGTTTTAAGGTTCACTGATGGAAACAGTGAATGATAACCGAAATTTAGCATTTTCGTAGACCGTGCTTGAGATAGTGCTCTCAAATTACGCATTTACTGAGCAACAGCAAATGCATAATATTTAGTTTGACGTTCATTGAGCCGTAGAAGGCTAGATTTATGAAAAATACGAAAATTTTTCTGGTTTAAAACTAATGTACAAGCACACAATATTCGTACATTTTATGTGTTTCGGCTTTCAATTATCAGCTTATGTAACCGCGTGTGCCAGGTACACAAAGTTCAAGAGTTTGCTACACAAAGGTATAACATAACTAGTGGCTAGATTCTATGTGCATACTACGAGTAGAGATTTCATAACCCTACCTCAACAGTCATAACCTCCAAATCAGTGCTTGCTTCAATACTTGCGAAGAAGTGGTGCTTATCGTTTTTGTAAACTAAGTGAACAACTACCCCTTACCAACAGTGTACCGTGGGAGGTCTGGGACGGAGTCAACCCTGGATAATCCGACTCGGAATTGAGGAATTAATCAAACTCGATCAAACACTCGATAGTGATGTAGGTTATTATAGGCCTCGATAAGTACTGTTAGGCTCGGCGATAAGTCGAAATCCATTTAAATAGTAGATACAGACATGGGAAATAATATCAGACACGGAAAATAATATCAGACACGGGAAATAGCAGACAATGAGGAGGTCTGAAAGAGGCCAACAATAGCGGACCCTGTTAATTGATTTCCGACACGAAAATTAATTTTTCGATAGGGAAAATACCCTGATTGAATTTTGACGGTATGTTACGCCATACGTGTCGGAAATATATTAAAAGGGTCCGTTATTGTTCACCTCTTTCTGACTTCCTCATTGTCTGCTATTTCCCGTGTCTGATATTATGTTCCATGTCTGTATTTATTAAGTGGATTTCGAAAACTGATTTTTCGTCAGGGAAAATACCCTGACTGAATTTTGAACGTTACGTTACGCCATAGATTTCGACTTATCGCTGAGCCCAATATTATTAATCGAGGCCTATACTAACCTACGTCACTAACTGGGTGTTTTATTCCGATTTGGATCTCAGTGTCATCATGCAAATTTGCGTAACTCCACTTAATTCGCATCACTTGGCCTGTCATTTCATTCTCTCTGCTGCCAGAGACGTCGATAACTAACCTTCAATTTAGAGTTACACCACGAAATTTGAGCAGAAAACAGAGTTGAAGGGTTCATCTTTACCAAGACTAGCCATATTCAAAGCTCAAGATGGCTAAGAGTCTCACTGGTGTCGGATGCCATTCCCAAACCTCTCAAAATAATGTTGACGTTACGAATAACTTGCGTTCAAGGTTTACATGCAAATATTCCCTAATCATGGGTGGTTTCATTTCGTTTCAAGCAACGCAACTTTTAAAGTGCAAAACTGCCTTGTTAGAGTTTCTGATGAATGAATAAACTTTCATAACTTAGTTTACAACAAATACATAATTATTCAAACTATTCGGCCAATAATTTTATCCAAGTTTGGAAACGGGTCGAAGTCACACAACAATAGGCGCCGAAACTCATCCACCTTGACCAACAAGCAAATTCTTTTCTGATAATTGAGAGATTGCATTGAAAGGAATAGTAATATTTACAAAAAGTTTTACTTTTGTTCAACTTCTATCACTTGCCTCCCTTCATCATCAAGGTTATACTTCAATAATGATACGACGTTCCAATTCAGCCGCCATAACCTATCAAAGCTTGAAATCAATGTCAACCAAAACCTTTTATCACTACAAGATTTATGTAAGTTTCTGGATTAGCGGGTGCTGCAAATTTTCTATATCAAACCTAAAAAAGTTCTGGAATCCATATTACGTTTCAATTCAGCCGTAATAGTAAGTAGGTAGATAAGTAAAGACTTTATTTTAAGAGGGTTAGCACGAAATAGCCGGAGCTAATAAACTTGTGGCCCTCAAAATAATAGATAAATGAATTATAAAATAATAAATGAGTGTAATAAGCTATTAAAATAAAAGGAAGAAAAACCAAAGAATACAGATACTATAGAATCTACTAAACTATTGAAAAGATAAAATATAACATTATAATCATGTCACAATTCATCAAGTAACTTAAGTAAAAAAAAATTAAAAGATTCTGCTGTTGTTTAAAAAAATAATTCCAAAATGGTTTTTTTTAAAGAGTCCACTGAATCCCTTTGCCTTGCAGGCAAGATAAACTGTTCCATGCTTTGCAAGTTGTGACGGTAAAAGTTCTGATTCC
Organism: Pocillopora verrucosa; assembly: GCF_036669915.1. Lineage (NCBI taxonomy): Eukaryota > Metazoa > Cnidaria > Anthozoa > Scleractinia > Pocilloporidae > Pocillopora > Pocillopora verrucosa. The sequence continues at coordinate 14,938,670 of NC_089318.1, read as the reverse complement.
TTCTGCTTCGCGATTATCCCCCGGAGAGGTTAGGTTATGTGGATGTTGATGTTATTGTTTAATTTAAGTAGATTGTTGAGATAAACAGGGACGTCACCTTGTAATCGCTTATAAGCAATGATACATTTAGATATTAGGGCTTCTTTGTAATAAAGAAATCTTCGTTTAAGGGGCAGATAATTCATAATTTTCTTTAACAAGCCGATGCGCCGTGTAACTTTCTTCCAAACAGTCGTAATATGCTCAGAGAAAGAGAGTTCTTCATCAATCTCAAGACCTAAAAGCTTAACTTTCATAACGTTAGTTAATAAACTGCCATTGCAAGTAATCTCAGGATTATTGTTCATTTTTGTTGAGAGTCGCTTTTCCTTCACGGTGAGGACCTTGTTCTTTTTTTCGTTGAGTGGAAGCCTGTTGGCCAATGCCCAGTTAAAAACTTCTGCTACAGATGTATTAGGAGATTCCTGCAGTCTTCCCATGCTGCTCCCATCTGCTGACGATGTGATTGTAGTATCGTCTACATAAAGATCGATTTCAGAGGAGCTGTCTCTCGATAACTTTAGAAAGGACAGGTAGCACAGATATTGGTCGAAACCACTCTTGTACAGAGGAGAAACTTTAGCTGTTTTCCAACGATCTGGAAATGATCCACTTGAAAGGGAAAAGTTAATCAATGTCGCAACAACAGGTGCTATAAAAGGTGCCGCTATACGCAACAGCTGAGAACTTATTTTATCAATAACAGCAGCTTTGCGCGGACTTAACTTTTGTGACGCTGCGGCAAAATAAGCGCGCATGCTTGAAAATTTACGCGCGAAAAGGAATGGGAATGACAATATTTCCATAGTAACACTATAACGGCGATATGGCGGCATTTTTAAAATTCATATTGCTTGTTTTTATTTCGCGGGGATAAGCCCTAGCCTGAACAGATGAGGTTCCCACTTTCAAGAAAGTTTCTTTCGAACCTACCCTGCAACATATCTTTTCCAACAATTTGTGAATTTTAGTATCGAAGTGGAGGGGTCGTAGCATGGCAATGAACTTGATAGCCCGTGTTATTGTTATAGCGCTTGTTTCAATCGCCTCCTCAATAGGCAAACCGCCCGTCGAAAAAGTTTGTTGTCTGAAAGAAAAAACATGCCATAGCTCTAGTTGTCGAGGAAGGATAATTGCCTTAAATGTTGAAATGGCTCGAGTGGTGGAGGTCGAACAAGGAAATTTTGTATATGAATTCCACTACATGCAATTACGAAAAAGGAACAATATCTGCTCGTGCCCGCTGCCTTCCCATTCTTCCACACTAAGTAACACATCCATCCCCACGAGACTGTACAAAGTTTTTGACGAGGCTGGAAGAAGTATAGGAAGTTATCGACCAGGGGCGCGGTGGTGCACAAGTTGTCGGAGAAGCGCCGATAAAACCTTTACCACACAGACCACCTAACAAAAGCCCGTCAGGAGACGAACGGTAAATAGTGATGTTTAACAGCTGTTTTCTCTTGACGCTTACTCTAGGTTTACATACTTCATACAATTTACATCATGAAAAATAAGTAAATGATGACCTATTCTCACCTTGTTCGCACAAGAAGATCAATAACTTAAAACAAAAATCCGAATGTAAAATGGAGATGAATGCCTTGCAAAATTAAGTTGGAGTGCCAAGCAGAGTTGACAGATGGTCAATGTGATTAACAAGCTACAGCACTTAAATGAATGCTCCAAAACTTAATGCTCTACCACAATTCTATAGTTGAACAGAGAGAGTCAGGAAATTGGTGCATAGATCGGTCCACCCAATTCATCAACACCAACAATGGTGAGTACCACACTTATGCCTGGACATAATCTAAGAAAGGTAACTAATCCATCATATTTACTAATAATCATAGTTATGTTATGATTGCATCTGCAGGGTCAAACTACTTCAGGACAACACAAATAAGGTAACAACATACATGTATCACTGATAAAAGTTTTTGCAATGTGCACATTCTTTACAAATAAACACAAGTTCAGTGTTAAAAATATTTTTATATAAGTCACAGGGTCTGGTCTAAAATATTACCACTGCATTTTCTAGCATCAGATCCCAGGAAACATCACATCTCCAAAAACAGGCTAGAATGTTCCTTGCCATTCATGGATTAACTAGGTCTGCACAGACTGCAGGGAGAGTCTTGGGCTTTAGCACTGGAATACGTATGAATGACATGTTTAAACAGCAGCAGGCAAAAAACCATAAGGAAGTTGTGGACAAGACAGTAGAGAAAGCCTGCAAGGTACAGCAGAAAAAATATAATGGACAATAAAACAGTAAAATCAATAAAATCACCATTGTTGTTGGTTTTTTTTTTCAGACCGAAAAACTTATTTTTCATCTTACTGATGATTTCCATGTCATAAACGTACCTACAACACCAAATAAAAAGCCACTTGAGCAATCCAAATGGCATCAAGTTTATTGGACATTCAGCCTGCCATGACAGTTGCCCGTCCCGTTGATGGAGCAACAATACACAGTACTACTTAAATTAAAAAAAATGGTCAGAATGTCATTTGCAGAGGAGGAATTGTTAAGACTTATATTGTTGCTGAAATGACTGTTCTGTTGGAAAAGTACCACCAGACTTACCTTGGTTCATTACCCACTGTATTCCATTCCATAGCACCAGACAGGGTTCAACAGTAGTTAAAGGAACTGAGGTACACTAACCTGACTGAAATAAAGGGAAAATATTTTCTATCATTACCAGTATAGTGTTGTGAGCTGAAAGCTTTTGTCTTTTTTTATCTACAAGTAGTACAACAATACTGTATAACAAGCATGAAAGAGTAAGACCCTGATAATTTCCTCAAAGCTCAGTATGAAAATTTGTAATTTGACTTATAAATTTTATTTCTTTGGAGGATGGAGGGGATCAAGGGAGTGGAAATGGTGGCAGTCCAAGCTAAATGTTTACCATATAGGTTAAAGTTTAAACACAAAAGTGTTAAATCCGTCTTCTTTTTATTTCAAGGGTCTATGTCATATGATCTGGAGATGCATACAATTAAAAATTGTATTTTGATAGATGAATGGGAACACAACCTGCACAGAAAGAAAGACTGCCTATCAGCCCTGAACCATGAACAACAGTGCTGCCCTCCATTCACCATTTACATCAAAAACTTCTTAGTGCCATCTCCTGGTGATTGGTCAAGTTGGTATTATGTAAAGAAGTTGCTGGTAGATGTCCCTACAGACAGTCCTCTGTTGTCCTTAATTCCAGAGCAAGGACCTTTCCATGTCACTTTGAATGCCCATGAAACTGCTGTAGAACTGCACAGATTTTTTTTTGCAGAGTTGCATAAACATTTGTTCAATTCTGCCATGCCAGAAAAACCTAAACCTGACCGCATTGCTGTCCTTGTTGCTGCTTTCCTCGGCTGGTTAATGTTACGTTCTAAAGTCTTGACCTTATTTAAACTTTGCAAAGACCTAGAGTATGTTAGTCTACTGTACTTGATGGAAGAAGTTATACTAATGTTATTTTTTCATTATCCGGTTATTTCTCGAAGCTCCAACCTTGACAACTGTCTTCAAACAAACGGTTAAGAATATATGAAAGTCATGTATTTGAACTGCGGATAAAGACGTGAATGAAAGTGATCCTCGCAGTAATGTGCACTACTTAGGCAGTAGTGAAAATAGAGCCTGAAAAAAATTCAGGCCTGTACGGGATTTGAACCCATGACCTCTGCGATACCGGTGCAGCGCTCTACCAACTGAGCTAACAAGCCAACTTGGAGCTGGTCATGATGTTGGTTCTAAATAAACCCGTGAAGTGATGAAATAAACGGTTAACAATATATGAAAGTCATATATTTGATAAAGACGTCTTTCTTTGGCTTGTTAGCTCAGTTGGTAGATAACTGAATTCCGCATGATTGAAGTTTGGACTCTCCGGTGATTATGTGAAATGCATGTGACTGATGCCCGGGAATGTCACGGTGTAGGTCGTGCCTTTATCGTTTCTGACGGTGAAACTTTTTGGTTAGCGAACATTTGATTGACACGTCGCATGGACAAATCGTTACAACATCAGACCTGTAACAATATACACTTAATGCATGGAAATCTAACGATGCAGCAGATGGATTTGGTCAAGGTGCAACACCAAAATGTTATGGCCGTCAATACTGAGGTTCAGCCCAGTCGACAGTGCCTCGTTTCTTAAAGGATTACCCCGATGTTTTCCAACTCACACTCACTTATGCCCTTTATGCTGTGTGGCACGTAATGTGGCTACGAAGGATCACCACGTCTGTGGGTTCTGGGCCAGCTTCCGGATGTACTCCAGGTGTAATATGCATGGTCTTGAGCTCTGCCTCCACAGTTCGGCGCCAGGTGTTTCTCGCTCTTCCCCTCTTGCGCTTTCCTTCAGGTGTCCAGTGAAGGGCTGTGCGAGTGATGTTGTCCTGCTCTCTCCTCATGAAGTGTCCAATCCATCTCCACCGCCTTCGCATGATGATAGGGTCTCCATACTGTCTTGATTGCATTGAGCGAGTAGCTGTTGATTGGAGATGGTGTCAGGCCAAAGGATGTGCAGGATTCTCCTGAGGTTCCTTGTGTGAAAAACTGCCAGCTTGATGATGTTGCTCTCTGTCATCCTGCGGCATTCAGAGCTTTATAGTAGGGTGGAAATCGCACAGCTTTTGTAGATCTTCAACTTGGTCTTGGTGCTGTACTGTGAGGACCTCCACACATTGTTGAGACGGTTCTTGATGTCACTCCCTGCTACTCCATCATGCCTTACTGCTCTGCCCAGTTAATTAAACTCTTCAGTTGTTGGCAGGTCTTCTGCTTTCACTTGGACTGGTTAAGGATTGGACGCGTTCAGCAGCATCACTTCTTTCTTCTCTTTGCTGATCTTTAGACCAACTTGCTGTGCGTAAGTGCTGAGTCAGGTCGTCTTTTCCTGCATGTGTTGGTGTGTATGGGAGACCAAGGCTAAATCATATGCAAAATCTAAGTCCACCAGCGTTGAGAAGAGAGTCAATCTGATGCCCCGAGACTGATCTTCTATTGTGTGCCTCATTAACCAGTCAATGGTCATGTTGTAGAGCATCGCCGACATTGCACAGCCTTTTCTGACGCCAGACTTCACTTCAAAGCTGATTTCGCTGTTGTCTACTCTACATGTGAAGTTGTTGTAGCAGCTTTTGATGATGTCGATAATCTGCTGTGGTATCCCATAGGCCTAAAGGATGCACCACAGACTTTCCCGGTGCATGCTGTCAAAAGCCTTCTCAAAGTCTACAAAGTTGATGTAGAGTTGTCTCTACCACTCTGTGCACTGCTCTATGATGTTACGCAGGATGAAGATCTGGTCTGTGCATCCCTTTCCTTTCCGAAACCCTGCCTACTCTCTTCTCAGTTGTTGGTCCACTGTACTTATTATTCGCTAGAGGTTGATCTTGGCCAGGCGCCTTTCTTCGGAATCTTCACAATGACTCCCTCTGTCCAATCTTCAGGTGACTTCTTCCCCTCCCAGATGTCTGTAAAGAGCGGCTAGCGTAGGTCTGCTGTTAGCTGTGTATCTGCTTTAAATACTTCTGCACTGAGATTGTCTTGTCCTGGGGATTTTCCGCTCTTGAGGGACTTGATGGCCGCTATGATCTCTTCTTTTCCTGGGGGATCGGTGTTGACATCCAGGTCTGTCTCTGCCTCTTGTATATCTGCCTCTGTTGGTGATGGTGGTCCGTTCAAAACTTTACTGAAGTGTTCCGTCTATCGTGCGTCTTGCTTGGCTTTTGTCGTGAGTAGTCGCCCCTGCTTGTCCATGATCGAAGCGTTTTTGCCTCCTCTGTACCTGCCACACACCAGCTTGGTGATCTTGTAGACTCTACCTTGCTCTCCCCTGCTTGCTACATCTTCTGCCTGGTTTGCACGGTCGTTTATGTGGCTCCGCTTGTCTGTTCTTGTCATCCTCTTATGTTTGGTTCGCTTCCCTATATTGTTCCTTGTGTCTCTCTCTTAGTCGCTCTGATTTGGCTTCCAAGACTTTCTTCTTGAGAGCTCTTCCGTTCTCAGTGGCTTTCCAGTTATCCTATGTGATCCACTCCTTCATCTTCCTCTCCTTTGTTCCAAGGCAGGCTTTGCAGGTCTGCTCGTAGGCTATCTTAAGCTGTTGCCACTTTGTATTGATGTCTCCCAAGCCTTCCAGCGTCTGATCTTCAGCATCTGCTTATACCTGGAACTTATTCTTCAGCTGTAGTGTGAAGGCAGTCTTATACTTTCAGGTCTCGTAGCTTCTCTACGTCAAAGTGTTGTCGCCCTCTCGGACTGGATTCGGTCTTCCTTAGCTTCGGCTTAAGTGTAGCAGTCACAAGGTGGTGGTCACTTCGCACTTCAGCTCCTCTTCTCACTCGGACGTCTAGCAGTGATCACGTCCACATCCTGTTGATTATTAGGTGGTCAATCTGGTTCTTATCTCTTCCATTGGGGGAGTATCAGGTCAGCTTGTGGACGTTTCGGTGTAAAAAGAGCGGCCCTCCAAGGGAAAAATCATAGGCGGTGCAGATGTCCAGTAGCCTCTTTCCATTGTCATTCATGGAGCCACATCCTTCTCTCTCCATGGCCCTTTCGTAGTTCCTGTTGTCATTTTCAACCTTTGCATTGAGATCTCCCATCACGATCTTCATCCCATGACGCTGCTTGAAGCTGCTCGTAGGTTTCCTTGTTGTCTTCCTCACTGTCCTTTGTTGGTGCGTGACACTGGATGATAGTTGTGTTGATGTGTCTCACTTTCAATCTCACTTTTATGAGCCTGCTGTTGATTGGCTTCCACTCTATCAGGCACTTCTCGAGACCTTTCTTGAAGATGATGACTACTCCCTGATGGTGCTAACATCTTCTCTTTCGGAATATAGCACTGTTTCTCCTGTGTTGATTTTGTGTCTGCCTGAAGCTACTAGCTTTGGGCTCACATTATTACTTAAAACTACAGTGCATCAATAATTTCCAAATTTAGTTTCTTCTGCCAGCATGGCAAGAAATCTAATTTAGTTAACAAATAAATAAGCCTTGACTGTGTTCTGTTCTGTCGTAAAGCACGCAGGAAGCGGTCAGGGTGCTAAAGAAGGGTGGGGGGAAAACACGAGACGTAATCTGTTCGTTTCCGCTGTTATTTTGTACGGTTTCTATTTCCCGTCACGCAGTCCGAAGATTTTTTATATCATCACGACATCAAAAATAATTATACGATTGGGCAGATGCTACAGCAATACGTGTATGCTTCAAATCAAAGCTACCTTTGTCTTGAGATCAGTTTTGAATTAGCCCTGATTAGTGCTTACCTTGGTTAGCGCAGGTCCAGAAAGGTTTTGAAGTTAACAAAAACTGGTACCAATTTCAAATTTTATTAATCCAGGAAACTAGTTTTGTTTTTCAACAAATGCCAAAACCATTTACATGATAAGATGTATTTTATATATGTAGCGTGGTTAATTGTAGCGTGGCAGCTAGATAATCATAAAAACAGTGTAAAAACTCTCTGAGTTCTTTGAATCATCTCTACAATACATTAATAACGCCTTGGGCGAATTTCTGAATCTACTGAAGTTAAAACTGGTCGATGACGTCATAGCGAAATGCTCCAGAAAACCACTTTGACGCAGGAATCGAGTTTAACAACAACAATTTCGAAATTGGCGTTCTCGATTCAGTAAAAATAGCTGTGTCGCTCAAAATCAAAAAAAGATGATCGTGGGTGTTACGTATTAGGCTCCTGAATATCTGACTATATTTGCAGTCAGGAACTATATTCACGGACTTCCGACAAATACCTCATCCAAACCTAGTTTGTAATGGAAGTGTTTGAGATATTAGTTTTGAAATACCAAGCCATTCTAAAAATAACAGTGGATTTATTTACTATAAAATCGCAGGGTTCTACGGTCTGCCGCTTGCGGTCTCAAATAGCCGGACTAAACATCCGGCAGTCAAAAGCATTCACTGAATTTCACATATATCCTCCTCCAAACGTAGAGAGTATTTGCTGTTTGTTTGGAAATTCCAAGCTATTCTAAAAATCATTTCGGACTTGTAGTTTAAAAGGGAGGATTCTCCGAGATTGTGCTTACCATGAAGACTGCCGTTCATGGCCTCAAGTAGACTAAATCCCCGAAAGTGAAAAACGAGTAACAAGTTCCCACAGAGAGGCCCATTCAAAATCATTGGGAATGTTAGATGTTTCTTTGGAAATATCGAAATGTGAGATTCGGTTAATGTCGGACAATTCGTCCACTTCAAATCCACAATATTTTTCTAGAATCGCGTAGTATTTCCAAACAGACATCAAACAATCTCAGTAGGTTCAAATAAAGGCTTTTGTCGGACGTCCGCAAATATTTATCGACAGTGAATGTAAGCGTAAGTTTTCTATTTGTGTCAAGTACATAGTGGTGTTATGATATATAGAGGCTCGGATATTTGTTCAAATTGCAAACAAACAGAATACTCTCAAGACATTCTGTGGAAATTCCTGACTGCCGGGTATTCACTCTACTTTAGAAGTTGTTTGGCTGCTGGGCACTTAGCCATTGCGACAACAATATCGTTACATTGTAGAGGTTTACGGTTCCAGTGATTGCAAAACGTTTACTCAGGCCGATTTCAAGATCTCTTACAGACACTGGTTATCGACTTTTTCGAGATTCATCTCGAAAAAAATTTCTATCAAATATGTCTTCTTTGCCCTAAGTTCCCTCTAAACAGCCGCAGAGAAGGGATAGACTAATCACTTCTTACGGATTGAGGATATGCTTCACATTTAGCAAAATATTTCCATTGGAAGAGAAACATTCATTTGAATATTCGTTTAATACGTTTGGTACCGATTTGAAGGTCCTTGTCAGACGTTCAAACATGTACAGGAACATGGAGGGTAAAATAAGAGGAAAAAAGACGCAGGAAAACAAGGCTTGAGTAAAAACAATCAAAACAGGATTTCTGGGAGTAATTACTCAGCCCTAAGCCTGATGGAGAGGCAACCCCCATTTTCATTCTTTTTTTTGTGGGGGAGGGGGCCAGGAATGGGGATAGGGATTTAAGTCCCAATATGATAAAAAAAACAAAAAAACAATAGGTGAAGTTAGACAAAATCTCAGAAAAGGTTCTTTTAAGTGGAATAACCTTAAGAATCCTGAAGTACAAATGTAAAAGAATAAAGAAAGGCTGTAGTTCAATAGTTTTATTGAACATAATTGTACATGGTAATGAACATCATTACATGTTAATGAATGATAATAGAGAAGTCTTCTCTCTAATTACATTTTTTCCTTCAATTGCATCCTTAGGTATTAGGCTCTTTCGTGACCTAATTTTTCTACAACAGCTTATCGAATTTTTGTCAACGTTACAGTTATCACCTTTGAGTGAGAGATGTAGAAATCCATGTGAATAGCCCCTTTGATTACTGCCAATTTTTTCATTCACTAAAAAGCACCTGCTAAAAACCAAAGAAATTATTAAATAGCAGTAATAAGTACACTGTAATTAACTTATATGTTTTTAACGTCTCACCAGAACACCTAATTGACCTATCTTCCATTATTAAGTAACTTTGATCATTTGAAGGCACGAACAGAATGTTGACCATGATGACGGTCACTTGAAAATTGTTTCTTTATTGTGAAATGAATAGAGGCTTACACTTTACTTAAAAGACAAATCTTCTTACCCATTTTCATGCCAACATGTAAGGTTTTCTGCATTTGTTAATGCAAAAAGCAAACACCTAATCAAAAAACTGCTTGAGGTCAATGTGTAGACCTTATACACCACACAACAATTAACTTATCAATTGTGAAACAGATTTCTAGCTACAAATGACCAAAAATCCCTTTTGCGGAACACACTTCCTGCTCATATTTTATTATCTAAGACTTAAGATGAATTTAAGACTAAGTTACATAACTTAAGTTTTGAGTGAAACACCTGGCATCCATGAAAAGTCTTTCTTTTTTTTATTTATTTCCATTTGATTAGGTAACTAGACTAGATTAGGAATTCTTTTAGTATTTTACTTAATTCATCGGTAATTGTTTTAATTACTGTAAACTGAGTGGATATAACGTGGTTAAATAAAGTTACTAAAAAAATAACTCAAAGAAAACAAGTGAACTATTCTAGACAGTAGCATTCGTTATTCAGATCTACGTACGGTTCATCATTCCTTTTCTGTTCCTCATCAGACTCAATTCTAAAGTTTGGATTTTTGGTATGCTCACAGTAAAGCAAGTTATCCAAAAAAGGTAAACCACAATTCTGCTGTCGTGCAGATTTTAAGAATCCACAAGAATAATCATCATCTTTTGAGGGAGGACAATCCAGAAATAAGCGATGATGTAGAATGACCCACAGATATATAATAAAGAATAAACCACCTTATTTTGCGATAGTAAAGAAGAATGTTACTTTCACAGTCATGCATCAAGACATAAAAACCCCCTGACCATACATTTAAACTAAGAACCATTGCATTTTTACTTTCATGTCTCTCTTTTTGAACATTAGAAAAAGTAATTGCAGTAGAAATTATCAAACATGCTACATTTGTTCCTGTTTAAGGTGACTCTGTTGGATGTATTATTACCTTCATCGCAAACAACCGTGAAAGGATCAGTATTTGTAGCAAATATTTAATTTTTTCAAATTCATCGTCATAACACATTTTAACGAGTTCAATGTAATATAAAAGATGTGGTAATCAATAAATCATACCTGGTGTTTGGGAGGTCATGAGTTTGATTCCCATTATGGACTTAGGTCTTTCTTTTGTTCCACAGTCGTGACATGTTGATGATATCACGTCTTTCACATTATCATTTCCCACTTATCTTTTTGTCTTTCTGAACAAATGCAACAAATGAGGAAGATTAATGCACCATTATTGTGCAATAACACAATAACATTGAGGTTTATTGTAAACTAAAAAAACCTCAATCTATCTCCATCAACAGCCAAGCTGTATCAGAGGAAAGCTGCCATTTTGCTTATGTGTGTGCACCGATCCCAAGTTGTGCTTGCTAATCACACACAAAATTCAGGTTTTTCAGGGACCTTTCCTTCACAAAAGATGACAGAAAATCTGAGGGGCTTTCCAAAATTGGGGAAAACAATGGCAGGTCGCCAAATTAGTTTTTGAAGTATTATGCAAAAGATGAGCTACAATGGCAACAGATATAGCGTCAGAAACGCCCTTCACAAATTACCAGACAACAGTATTATACAGATGTCAAAATTTTTTCCTTCTGATTGGTAGCACATTTTATAAAACTTCATTGTTTTACACTCAACACTGAAGAATCCCTTCGAGCCTCTTTAACATACAAGTAACTCAAAATTACTCTGGCCAAAAGAAGTCAGTCTGGATTGATAAATGTTTATCTCTGGCTCAATATCTTACGGTATGTCATTTGAATTGTATTATTTATAAGTTTTACCTGGAACTGAGACAATCATATCAAATTCCCCATACTAAGCTTTCCCGTGCCCTTATGAAACAAAACATTGAAACATTAACTCAGAATTACACAAAGTTAAAAAAGTTATTACAGTAACTTTACATAACTAACTAACGTAGAAACTAAATAGGCATGGAAAAGAGATGCATACTGCTGTGCATGGAACAATAATGATTTCTGTACTCAAATTACAAAGTGCCATGATCACTTTTAAACAAAACTACTTTAATTTTTATACTGTCATGTAAACGTGTTGGATAACCAAAAAAATGTTCAGAGGTTGTAATTTAAGACTGGTAGCCAACATACTAGCAAGAATAGGCCATCTTAGAGTTCTGTGAAATGTAGTCATATCTCTACATAAAAGCAAAGTTTGGGGTGACCTTGACATCACAGACACCAAAAACTAGTATGCATAAGAACTAAAGGATTTGCATAACGAAAGCAATAGGGTTTATAAAGAAACAAGGTCATTGCGAGCCTCACTTCCACTAAAAGGCTTAGTATCTAAGCCCATAATATGTAAAATAGCCTGTTGTGGGCAATTCCATTCACTACAGCGAGTTTTGCAAAATACTCAAAGCATGAGTTCTAAGATACAGTACAATTTCTTTTTACTGAGACCTAGGGGAAAAAGTACAATTGGGGTATTTCTTAGTGGAAATTTTCACTTCAAAAATCTCTGCATTTATACTTGGATTTAAATTGTTTGGTGCACACAAGAACATCACATAGAAAATTCTATTATAAGGTTATCAGGAACTTTACATCAGAGCACAAACACCATTATTTATGTAATGTCGATTAAAAAATTTTGTTGGTTAAAAAACGCGACATTAAGGAACAAAGACTATAAGTTCAAACTTATGCTTAAAGACAGGCGTAGAAATAGCCTGTACTCACACATCGGTTCCCGCTTGCACCCTAAACAGCTAAGGGTGACTTAAACCGGTAAAAACAAGTATGCTAACTCTATAAGACTGAAACTGGAACTAATGGAAGGAACCGCTAATAATATCGATTTAGGTCCACGTGTTAAGGCTTGTGACCTAATTTCTGAGTAAACGAAATTGACGAATTGGCTAGGAGAGTTAAGGATTATAATGAGAGGTAGAGAAGCCTCGATCTGACGTTTATTGCACCTTTTAAACTTAATTTCAAATTATCTTTTAGCTTCTTTTCGTTTCATGTGAAAAAATTGATAAACAAAATTAATTATAATCTTCCCGTAATACTTATAAATCTGTAAACAATTAATTAGCGTGGAGATTGAAATAACGCTAATTAAGCTTTATTAGAGGCCAGGCTGCATTCCATGCCAGTTTCACCAAGGATCTTAAGCATGGATCTTTGACCTTTGCAATATTAATATTTGGTGAATCACCTCATGTTGTGAGGTTGCCCCGCGGAAATTCAGTGTTCTTAAAACAAATATTGGCCAAAGAAGCGAAGCTTCGAGGAATAGCATGCTAGTTTTCATATGCTAATTTTATGCTAGTTTGGTCAAGGGGAAACTATTAGACCAATAGTTCCCAGACAAAAAAACTGTCTTTTATTGTTCACCACTAAGTTTTCTTCCTCTTGCCCATTCAAAATGAGCATCTAGAATTTTCTTTAATGTTTTTTTAGGGTAAAAGCCAAAATCTGAAATGTAACAAAAGAAACCTTAGATGGGCACTTTGAATTGATAGTGCCTCTCCGCGGATAAGCACTATAGTGTCACGTGTAAACCAATTGAAATCGGAGAAAATTTGATGGTGAACTATAATGAGGGATAGTCCAAAACATTAATGTCAAATGTGGAAAAATCCATTGACAGTAACTGCATGAAAAAATACTATAGTGTCTAAAATGGTATCCTTAAGAATGATTATATATAGCGGTAGTGCATTTTTTCATTCCTAGTCAGAAATATGAGTGCACTTGTACAGCTACTTAAGCTGACCTTTCTGTTTCAGTTTCATTACAATGGTCGGTTAGTTGTAGGGAATGGCTCTTTAAAAAAAGCTCTGACATTACTCTTTTTTTCGTTCGACAAATTGAAACGAATGAAATTTCTGAGGAAAAACATTATCCCGAGACTTCATCCCGAGACAGATCTCAGTGAAGGATTTTTTCCCAGTTAGTCGGTAGCTTGGTTTCCTTTGAATCAAATCCAGTCCAAGAAGACAAATATATATGCTTACTTCTCTATTCGTCTGAATCATAATTGATGGTACTCTACTCTGCTTTTAAATGAACTAAGCTTACATATAATTAAAATATGAATTTATGTACCAATACCCTTCATTTCTTAATTTCTTATCATTATAATGATAAACTATGCCATATTTTCGGGCTTATCTCTTGTTCTGTGTCTACCAATGCAGATCCATTCATCTCCATAATATCCAGGTTTTCATTTATAGTTGTACGATCCTTTGATATTGGTACAAACGGCATAAACATTGTTCAAGTATGAGTTTTTTTAGGCACACTTGTCCTTGTCTGAAATACAACAGGAGTCTCTTGTAATTAAAACTTATGAACAAAATAAAGAGACTCTTGAGGTCCCTATGCCAACGATAAATTCCCTTTCGCTAATTAAAACTACAATAGATCCTTTTTTCAGAAAGCTGAGGCTGATGTCGAAATACACAATACCGACAAGCGAATTTTCTTAACGCTTGAAGTGGATTTGCTCTTCTTGGAAACTTTCAGTTGAAACTTTGTATACCATTTTCCGTTTATTCTTCACTCTACAGGTGGTAGAATGAAGAATAAACATTTCAAGAAAGGATACATATCGCTATCGTTGTCATCTTCATCGTCATCGCTATCTTTATTATCATATGATCACTATCATTTTCTCCTTTTCAAACAAAAGACCTTTTTCTTTTGAGTTGAACGTCACAAATGTAAGAATGATGAAGTGGAGTTTCATATGGATCAATAGATGGCGCCTGAAAGGTTTTTTCATCGTTATCGGTTATTTTTATTCTTAATTTTTTTGAAAATTTAACTATTTACTCAATAAAATTTGAATGTCAAAAATTTACAAACGTTTTGCTTTTGATATTTCCATGCTAGAAATTCTGTATCAAGGAGCAGCGGGGAAGCAAAAAATCGGAAGCGATTTCGATTTACCGATCGCGCGCGAGGTTGAAAGCATAGTGGATGCATGGAAGGTAATCAAGAGAAAAATCAATTTGGTTCAAGTCACCCTGGGTATAAATAAACAAACACGTAAGAATAAGCGATATAACACAACATAACATAATTTATTTAACTACAGGGTGTGAACATTTTACGATTTATGCGTTCTACAGAAACAGCTCATTTTCCCTTGTTAATAAATAAAATATCAACTAGAAACATAAAGCAGTTATGCATTGATAATAAAATTCATTATTTTGTACAAGAAATACAAATAATCACTTATAACAATGGTAATAGGTGATCGGTGAACGCAACTGTGCCTTTGTGAAAAAATTCACCATTCGTTACCGGTTAGATTTGTTCTCTAGATGTATTACGCAATTAAGAAGCTGGTGTTGCTCTCAGCTTCCCATCAATTAAAACACATTTTCGAGAAGTTGATTGAAAATTAAAAATAAATGAATGGTATTTTGGAAAACTTACTTGGACATGAATTCCAGACCAGAGAGCTTAATAGAAGAATAGTTTGATTTTCAGCAACACTTCAATTTCATTAAGTCGGCCTTCACAATCTTTTTCACTTCTCTGATCTTCCAAACGTATAAAATGGGATTCAGGGATGAATTCAGATAAAAAACTGAAAATGAGACACGAAAAAGGATCGCCCCAGGAATACCTGAAGGAATTATCTTGTTTATCCAAAGGATAGCTACGGCAATGCAGGGGATAAATAAGAGAATTAGTGTAAACTGAATCCATGCTATGCTAGAAACAGTCTTCTTAAATCTAGCCTCATTTAACTGAGCTGTTCGGTTGCTTCGCTGCTGAGCTCGTTTAAAGTGTCCATGTACCTGCCGTCGATGTCGATAGAGGAGGGAATAGATCTTGATGTAGGAAGCGATGGATGTTATGAAACACAGCCCCACAACAACAAGGAATACAAGCTTAGCAAGATCCGCAGCAACTGTAGTGCACCTCCATCCGCCCAACATACAGCTCAGTAACCAAATGCAAATCACAATTACTCGAACCCGCCTTAATGTAACAACGTTTCTGTATTCCAGCTCCAACACCAGCGCGAGTAGTCTGTCCACGCTTATTGCTGTCGATGTTAAAATGGATAGTGTAGTCAAAATAAAACCTAAAACACTGTTCACTTGTTCGCTGAAGTATGAAAGGTTAGTGCTGATGATCCCCGACGTTATTATCGCATGCACAACGAGAAGTGGCTGCAAAATTAGACCTGTGAGAAGATCGGTAACTGCCAGAGAAACAAACCAAATTTTTGTGGGAGGTGAAATTGAAGTCACCTTGTAGAGAGCAACGAGGATTAAAACATTGCCGATGCATGCTGTAATAGAAGAAAGAGCATTTAGAGCTATACTGATGGCTGCTAATTTTAGTGGCGTTGGTGATGGAAATATTTCTGAGAACAGTGCGTTCCTATCATCTTCGCTACTCAAGTTTGACATGACAAGCTACGTCGGTTAGAGGTCTGCGAGGAAAAATGTCCCTTTACAAACGTAACGCCTTCGATGACTCTGACCAGAGCTTGATAGACTTTTATACTTATTTCTTCAATAATGCAGAGCACGATCACGGATTTCTATTTCCTGTGTTAATCATTTCAGACACTGTAGAAACTTTCAAAGAGAGAGGATCTTTTTAGACTTCAAACATGACTTAAATGAAGCGGATGGATCAAAGTAGGATGCGGCAGAAAAAAAAAAAGAAAATAGAAAACCCGCAGCTGGTCGTCATTTGGTTTGGCAGGAAAACCATTACCATTGTGATGCCAGTTGTCTACGATTGATTGATTTCGTTTGCTAATTTAATATCAAGAAGAAATGAGCACTTGAAGGCTGAGTAATCCCAGCTGTATGTGCTTGCCATTTCATCAATTTCGAAATACTAATATGAAAGCGATCTTTGCAGTAATGAACACTACTTAAGCAGTGGTGAAAATGAGGCCTGAATTTTTTTTTATTTTTAATAGGCCTTAACTACTGTAAAACAGTGTTCATCACTGCGAAGATCGCTTCCTTATTCATTTCCTTGTCTGCAGTTCACATATATGATTTTCATATATTTACAGTCATTTAATTTCTAAATACTATATTTTAAACGATAATAAATTGTTACTCTTTACAATATTTAAATTGGTCTTTCGGCTTCTACTGATTGAGCAAACATGACGATAAAGAGTACCGCGGCAGTGACTGTGGAGCGTGAACTATATTTTGCCAATGCTTAGAATTTGTTTTACTTAGGCGTAAGACGAACTTAGAAGCTTTGAATCATCAAATTTTGAAACAGTTTCTTTTTATTATTATAAAAAGCTTGAAAGCTATTAGCGAAGCGTCCATGGCTGATATTGCTTGAAATTAATTAAGTTCCCGCAAAGGACAAAATAATGAGGTTCACATTCAAATTCACGAGTCATATACCAGATTTGATTGTCAGATCCAACCAAGAGCCCGAGTATTTAATGCCGTCCGACAAAGGAACACGCTACAGTTAATAACTGATCGCGACAACTATACAAATCACCACACATGTTAATATATTCTTGTGCCGCCGCCTAACACAACAACCGAAACCCAGTGGGTAAAATTAGTTAACTGGAGGAAAATATTTCAATAACTGTCACTGCCACTTACAGTTTAGTTCTGCTTAGAATAATTAAACTTTCTTGTTCCACTCAATTAACGTCCTGATGCCAGGTAAGTTCATTATCCATCCATTTTGTATTCTTGCCAAAATTTATGGTAATAAGTTTAAGTCAAACCTTGTTTTTTTTTGTTTTGTTTTGTTTTTTTAGTTGTTCTTGTTGTTGTTTTTTTTTTAGCTTGTAGAATTTCCCACCTGAAAAGCGAGACAGAAATGATCCTAGAATTCAAATGAGCTCCCTTAGCACACGAATGAATAAAAGTTGAACCATCTTTCAGATCATCTTAGTTATTATTGTCCAATTCAAAGTTTTGTTAAGGTGGAAGTGCATAACTTTTATTTCCATATTAACTTGGTCCCTTGCTTTATGAGCAAATTTTTTGAGCTTTGGAACCTCATGTCGACTAAATTTTGCATTAATCCAATTTTGACGGAAATTTGGTAAGGTAATTTAATACATAAACAAAGATACCTTTCTTAAGAGTTACAGAAGACTCCTTTAATTCGAAATGGTTCGAGTTATCGAGAGTTTCCAACTGCATTTGATAATGAAAATACGGTTCAGACCATTTTTTCTCTGTTTAGAAAATGCAAAACTTGATAAAATTGTATCGCAGGTCAGAGAATGGACTAAGGAAAATTAAACATTTTGAGAAAGGATATGACTTCAAACCCTTAACCTAAATACGGTCGAATCTGTATAGGCGGCAGCATATCAAGTGGTCACCCTGTATTTGTTATTTGGGCAATGTAGTATTATTAACTGAGTTGAAAACATAAATTGACCACCTTAAAGAGTTTCCAAGCTGACGTTTAGAGCGTTAGCCCTTCGTCAGAGCGAATAGAGAAATTCTGAGTTGTTTATAAATGCACAAAATGGAGCTAAGCTATTGATGGGAATATGGTGACGAGACAACAAGAATGAATTAGTTGAACGAAAAGCGCTCGTTGATACTGTGAGGATTAACTGAAAATGCCGATTTGAAAGATAGCTCTTTGTTCTAGTGTTTTGTGGCTGTCCGAACCGCCCAGATGAAGAGAAACGCGACAAACTTCCATATGCTTCTTGGAATGATTGCGGAGATTAAAGTGTCCAGCGACTGCGCTTCGGATGAGTCTTGATTGTAATTTTTTCCAATTATCTTGTCTTTTCCAATTTACGTTATCAACTCAGTTAATTTATAATACTAAATTACCCTGTTATACTCTCCCATCGACGTAGCACCACAGTTTCTTTAGAAACTTACCCCTTTTCACTTTTAAGTCATTTGACGGTTAACCTGTAATTAGTGGTCACCCCACCATTTCCCTTGGGTGACCGTTTAATACAGAAGCGATTGTATGAAAAAATCGATGGCTGCTTCAAAATTTTTTTCGTCTTTTATCATTATCATCATATTATTTATACTTTTTTTTTAACTACACAACTATTAATTCTGACTTGAAAGTCAAAGATTTGCAATCACTTTGGTTTTTAGGTTTCCATGCAGAAATTATGTCAGTAGATAGCTTTTGGGAAAAAAATGTAGCTATTTCGAGTTACCAGGATTGAGAACAGAGTAGGTGAACGAAGGCAAATAAAGGGAAAATTTATTTGCTTCGAATTGACGTGGGCATCAGTAAAAGATAACACAGTCAGAATAACAGATATAACATAACGCTGCGATCTTCTATTTGAAAACGGGTTGTGAACTTTTTACAGTTTGTGCGTTCCAAAGAAACAGCTGATTTTATCGTGTAAATAAGTAAAATATCAACCAAAATTGACAGAAATTAACCACAAGACATAGTGTGGTCGGCCTGTGTCCATAGAAGAGAGATGTATTTACCAAGAAGACCGGTTTAGCTTTTGGATAAAAAAAAATCGTACCTTCTCTTTTATATGCTGCACACTCAACGAAAAACGACAAAATCACAACGCCCGCTCCGAGAAAAATTTGGGAAAAAGGTGTCGATGGCTAGCTGTATGCTGTCATAGACTTTAGAATCCACTGTTAAACTAAGATTTTTGTAGTGAAAGAAACTTATTTTGAAGTAAGACCTGTTTTTTTTCCCTGCGAAGGAAAAGATTAAAGAAAAAAAAACAATCATCCTTTTTCATCAAGAGACTTGCGAATAAAAATATCACACCTCGCCATGGTGCGTGTTGATTGTAAACGAAAATAGCTGAAAATACATGCTCTCGTAAAAACTAGGAATAATTCCCTTGCTCAGTTCATCTTGTATCTCAACATGGTTGCCAGAATTCTGCGCTTTTCTGTAGGAAGAATCCTCGTGTTATTTAGAAATGTTGGTTATGGAAAATGAGCGCATCGTCCGAAAACAACCGTGCGCCAGAAACAAGGTCAGCACTCACCCTTGGAAAAATTATGTTGATGGCTGTATACGTTTGACAAAGACTGTTAGAATCCGCTATTAAACTATGATATATATATATATATATACATATATTTTTTTTTTTGGATGAGAGAGACTTTTTTTCAAGCAAGACCTGTCATGTTTACCGAAAGAGACGATTAAAACTCGCATCTTCGGCATTGTGAGTAAAAATATCACACCTTCATCTCGCCGCGTCATGATTGAAAACGCTTTTTTCTAAAAATAGAAGTAATTCTCGTGTTAGGTAGAAATGTTGGTTTTAAAAAATGAGCGCCTTTATGTTTTCGTGTATCTCCATCCGCCCAAAGTACAACTCAACAACCAAAACAAAACTCAGCCGCTCGAACTCGCCTTAATGTGACAACATTTCTATATGCCAGGCGCAAAGCAAGAGTGGTTAGTCTATCTACGCTTATTGCAGTCGATGTAAAGATGGTTGTTGGGCTGAAAATAACACCTGAACCACCGCCCACTTATTGGTTGTAGTATAAAAGGTTGCTGTTGATGGACACCAACTTTGGTATCATATGCACAGCAAAAGAAGTTGCGTAATGAGACGTGTGAGAAGATCGGTAGACACCAAACATCGAAACAGAAGTTTCGTGTGAGGCGAAATCGAAGTCACCTTGTAAAGAGCAATAAAGATGAAGACAGTAATGGAAAGAAAAACGTTCAGAGATATGATGAAGGTTGTTACATTAGTCGATTTTAATGGAGATTTGTTTTCGTCCGTTGCGTTTTTTTTCATCTTCAATACTCAATTTCGACATGAGAAGTGAAATCGGTGTCAAGATTGCGTGGAAAAAATATTTGTAAAATATCACGAATACTTAATTTGTGGTCAATATTTACATGAAAATTAGTACTTTTACTCTTCCTTTTTTTCTTTTTCTTTAATTGAATATACTGGCAGAGCACCATCAAATATCGAATGCTATTTTTCGTGTTTTTTGTATCTGTAGAAACTGTACGCATAGGAACAATTTTAAGGTTTAAAGAGAAATGACTCTTAGAGTTTAAAATGTGGCGTAAATGAGTTGGATCGATGTTTTAAAATATTTATGAGGTTTGAGGCACAAAATTAACAGAAAAAACACAGTATTTTGTCTTTTGCCGTAGTAGGACACTGTTTAAAAACCCTTTGTGGCAACAATGCAAGTGAACCCGTTTGCTTAGTGGATAAGAAAGGGGCATACAAAGACATAGGAATCCCAGCTGTGTCTTCTTAAATGTAACAGTTTTATTCATTTGGCAATATTACATTGCAAATGAAAATAAAGTTTGACCTTGTATGTTTGTTAAAGTCGTTTTATGGCTCATACCGATATAACAAACATGATAATAAAACGTTTCACCGTAGCCTTAAAGAGATTAGCCTTCTCTGTTAATTGCATTTGAAATATTTATGAGGTTCGAGGTTCAAAAAGAAAATTCAGTTTGACTGGCGACAATTTGCTCTTGCTACCATCATGTTTTCGTGCATGCAAGTTTTGACCTCCACTGACAATTGAAAATTATTAATTAGCAAAAACGTTAGACACAAACTGAAACTGCGGCTTTACCCATTGATTTAATTATAAAACGGGGAAGTGAGAGTGTTAATTAGGACACGGAATATGACAGGGAATCTTGAATATTTGCAGACAAATAATGCCTTCTTCCAAGGGCTCGCAATTCACGGTCATCATACAAAATCTCAATTAAATAGTTGATGCATGAAAGCCTATCTGAAACTAAAGGAATTCGTTAGATGTGCAAACTGCTCAGACAAAGCCATCCATTGGCTGAAAAAGAGGACTGAACCAAGAATATGCCTAAAAAGGCTTAGATTCCTTTTATGGAAAGTGGACCGCCCACGTCATACAGATTCGCCAAAAGTTACGGCCACCTTTGGCTTTAAAGAAGGCTAAGATCCTCAGCGCTTGGACAAGGCCATCCTTATGAAGCCCTTAATTTCACTTCGCATTTCCTATTGTTAAAGTACTATCGTTCGATAGTGGAAGGAAACCAGAAAAAATATAATCACAGTGGAGCTTTTGTATTCGTAATTGGTCAGTGATCTTTTCAAGGAAACACAAAATTGGCTGTAACCTCGGTTTGTACACATCATTCGACTGTTCTCCTCATTACCTCGGCGTTTTCGTCTTGCCATAACCTCTGCAATGAACAATACCTCTGCTTCTACCATCGGCTCAAGACAAGATCTTGATTCATCAAAGAACTCTCCCTCCAGAATGGAAGGAGTCACATTGTGTAGTGCTTTTATGCTGACATTTGTCTTAGTTGTTGCGGGGAACTTAATCACTATTATTCTTTTTGCAAAAAACAAAAACATTCGCAAGAAAAATTTATTTTTACCCATCAATATGGCGTTTGCTGACCTGTTTTTAGGAGCTGTTGGTTTACCTATATACATTTATGATGTTGGCTTCTATTTCCAGCTGTGGACCAGCCGGATTGGGAACTTGAGCAGTAACAATCGTCTCTATATTTTCTTCCTGGCCCTTGATACATTCTTCTCACAGGCTTCAATCATTTCTGCAGCCTTCATATCCTGTGAGAGATTTTACGCCATGTATTGGCCGTTTAAGCATCGAACATTATCAACTCGAACATACCGTATCCTTATTATTATCGTGTGGATAATTACCCTATTTATATCGGCGATCTGGACTGGATCAAACCTCCTTCTTTCTACCAAGCACACCATGTTTGTTTGGGGGCTATATACTTTGATTCTCGTGCTAATAATGTGTGGCTGTTACATGGGTATTTGGCGAAAGTTTCAGAGTGGTAGTGTCGCCACTTCACACCAGCAAAACAGAGACTTGCAAAACAAGCGCTTGACAAAGACCTTGTTATTTGTATCTGGCCTTTCTTTGCTGGCTTGGTTGCCTTTAATAATATCAAACTTCTTGAAATTTTTCTGTCTTTTACCAGTAAAATTCAAATTTTATTTCATGGTAAACCTTATAAATTACTTCAACTCTTTTGTCAATCCGGTTGTTTATGCATTACGAATTGTCGAGTTTCGACAAGCTCTAACTACACGTTGTTTTCTCGGAAGAGAGCCAGCGATGAACACGTCACTTGCTGAGGTTAGAAGTGAGACGAGAGGAAAAACTGATTTCATCTATGAACTGGCGTTTGAACAAGTTGTAATGGATATCAAACTGTAAATGACGTCTGTACAGTTTTACTCCTTTTTTTTTTGTACTTTCTTTTTCCTTTGAGCTGTTTGTGCTCAGGACACAAAATGAGAGCAAATAGTAACCTGATGCCAGGAAGTTAGGATGAAAACCTAGTGGCGGTTTACTACATTTTTTGTTATTCTTCAGATAAAATTTTCGTGAATAATTTAATAACTAATGACAACCTTAATTCGGCATGTTTCACCACGGTTTTAGTTTTAAGGCTTTGAAATAAAGTACCCTTGTATGAATTTATAGTTTTATGTTTATAATTATCTCGACCAATGTTTGACTTGCCGACGATAAAAATCAACTGTTGAGTTTTATTTGTAACTCAGTGTAAATACACCTGTGTAAAGAATATTCAAAACCATTTTGTGATAGTTACTTCTAGTGGTTATTCGATACATGTTTAACTGTGTGTGTTTTTAATTTATCATCGCATTAGCATACTTTATTGTAACAATGTACATCTAGTAAAGGTTTAGTCTTCATGTTAATGTAATGGAGAGTTCATAAGTGCACGGAATATCAGAGGAGATGTTTCTTGAGTTCGTGTGATGAAAGAAAAACATACGAACAAAATTAAAGGCAATTAACAACAGTCGGAGAACTGGCGCATTTTTGCAACGGAATAAATAAGATAAATTGAAATAGATGAACAGATATTTTGGAAACGTGCTCGGACAGGAATTCTCTACAAAAATGCTAAAGGAAAGATTTAGGTTGATTTTAAAAACCATATCAATACCCTGATTTCAGTTTTCAAAATTTGTTTCATTTCTTGGATCTTCAAGACCGTGACAGTATGGGGTTCAGAGACGAATTCGAATACAGGACTGAAAGTGCGACATGATAAGGACCACAGCAACCTTTGGGAGCATTTTCTTCCAAGTGCAAAGCATATTCCCTGCAACATAAGACATATAGCAGATAACTTATGTAAACTGAACCCATGCTACGCATGTACTTGCCGGTGATGACGGTGAAGAAGGAGATAAATTTTGATATAACAGGCTGGATGGAGGTTGACAGGCATAGCCCTAAAAAAAAAAATGGGACATTTCTGTATACCAGGCCCAAAGCAAGAGTAATTTGTCTGTTTATGCTTATTGCAGTCGATGTAAAGATGGATGTTGCGCAGAAAATAACATATGAACCACCACCCGATTGTTAGCTGTAGTTTGAAAGGTTATTACTGATGGACGCTAACTTTGGTATCATATGCACAGCAAAAAAGCAAACCTTGGCTCGTAATGAGGCCTGTGAGAAGGGCAATAAGGATGAAGACATTGCCAAGAAATGCGGTAATGGGGAGAAAAGTCTTCAGAGATATGATGAAGGCTGTTACATAGGTCGATTGTAAAGGAAATCTTTTTGTGGCCTTTGGGTTCATTTCATCTTCAATACTTTAGTCCGACATAAGAAGCGACGTCGATTTAAAGATTGCGTGGAAAAGATCTCTCTAAAATGTCACAAATGCATAAATTATGGTCAATATTTACATAAGACGCTTTAAAGCTAAGTACTTATGCTAACTGATGAGGCCTTGTGACCAAATCAGCGCTTAATTAACTTCATTCTTATTTTTTCCTTCGATTGAATGTACGGATAGTGCACTATCAAAGATCGAATGCTATTTTTTGTGTTCTTTGTGTCTGCAGAAACTTTTCGCATGGTATAAAAATTTTAACATTTAAGGAGAAATGATTTTAGAGTTTTAAATGTGGCCCAACTGAGTTGGATCGATGTGTTAAAATATTTATGAGGTTCGAGACACAAAATTAACAGAAAGACCACAGTTGTTTTTGTTAGGCCGTGGTAGGAAATCATATAATTACCCTTTCAGGCAGCGATGCAAATGAATCCGTGGAGAACAAAGTGGCATACTTAGACATAGAAATCACAGCTGTGTCTACTTAAATGTATCAGTTTCATCAATTTAGAAATATTACATTGCATATGAAAATAAAGTCTGACCCTGAATGTTTGTTGTAATCGTTTTATGACTTATACCGATTTAACAAAAATGATTATAACTGAAAATTAATTATTAATTGAAAATTTATTACTGCAATAAGCCCTAAGGTCTGAATTAATGCTCTGCTGATATTTTGAATTTTTCTACCAAGTATTTAAGTGTACTAAGAGGCTAGCCATTTTTTATTCTTGCTAAAATTTTCTGATTCAGATGTTCAAAATTTTTTTAATTTTCAAATTCAAATTACCGTAAAAATAAAAACACAACCCTCAAGTTATGAATTATGCCTGAAGTTTACTTAGCTAGTTAAAGGTTATTCATTCAGCCAACCAATCATTGCATGGTTGTATCAAAATAAAAAAATTAAAAAAAACTGTTTATTGCTGAAAATCATGTGCTTGAACTCAGACCAACCCATGAAAGAGGAGCAGTATAATATTTCGAAATCTCAGATCTCAATCAACACAAGTTAAGATTAGTTTTTTCAATCATGTTCTAACGTATTTTTGCAGAACTAACATGAGTTAATGATCATTCTCCACACGCGATGCAGGTTCATGAAAATACAGGGCGGGTTTTTGCAAAGCGCTTTGCTTCAGGGTACCTAATTGCGCAAGTTATAATTTGAAAACATCAAATGCAATTGGTGGAAACAGATGCGAATTGAATAATTCAACCCTCGATAGGCACACAGAGGACCTGGAGGAAAATTCTGGATATGTCTGCCATGGAACTCGAGTAAGAGGAACCATTGACCTTTCCAAACAGAAATTGATATTTCATTAACTTGACATTGAGGAAAATATGTCAACACGCGAGAAAAGGAGAGTCCGCTTAGTACGTCCGACGTAATTTAGAGGTTTAAGGACAAGTGCTACTTAAACAGGAAACAAGAAAGACTACAAAAACAGACAAAAATAGCAGAGCAAAATTATTATCAAAGCTTCAATGGCCTTAATTCCTTGTTTCGTAGAAAAAGACAGGACAAGTAGTGTTTCAAATATGAATCATTGTAAAATTTATAATGAATTAAAATAAAGGTATTGATAACAAGATTGAACGCAATAAAGTTTTTAAGGATTCGAAGAGGGATTATTATTTTCAGGTAGTAGCAAACTGTGTAAGTGAAGTGAAAAAAATGGGTGGAACTAAGCATTTAGTGAGAAAAGAAACAAATAAAAAAAGAAAAGAAAGCTAGCACATTCGAATCATTTCTGTATCGCTGAGGATAACCAAATATGTGACGTTGATGATCATGAGAGTGATTTAATTCCAAAATCAATAACTATACGACAAGAAAATATTGTATTATGAATAGAAACCGTTTTGGGAGGCAACGTCCTGAAAAATTTCAAAGTACCGACAAAAAGGGGGGAAAAAAAGTAGTTGAGTTATGAATTTTGCCCAAAGGCTGTTACAGAAGCTAATTAAATTTGATGCAGTCACCCAAACAGTTATGGCTTTATACCCAGCTGAGCCTCAACCTTGCTACCCTTATGTCCTAGCCAAATGTAGATTTATTTTGCACGCATATAATTCATACAAGACTTTTTGTGATAAATAGCCAAACGCTGCGAAAAGTAAATTGCCAACAAGGTCTAGATTAGCTATGCCGCTTGAAAAATAAAGGACAGGCCGATGTGAGTTGATAAGCAATTGATAAATTTGAGTTTTAGACTGTAATGTTTTTGTTTGAAAAAAATTACCTTAGTTAATTAAGTTACTGAATTCACACCGAGACGATTTGGCTCATAGGGAATTATTTGCCTCGACAGGTAACAAAGGCAGAATCCATTTATTGACGCCGACTATTAACGACGAAGTAAGGAAACATATTTCAAAAAATTGTTCACCAAACGTATCGGGAAAGTGTACAATTTGAAATGTTAAGCAAAGCAACCGCAAATCTTGTCTCAAAGCATTATCAGTCGGCTAACGTGGCTAATTTTATCGTGCGTTACATTTCTCTTGTCCTCTGTGTGATACAGCACGTAATCGTTTGTTCTTCAGGTAAGAGTGTTTCTGATAAAGTAATTTCGATTTGTGTTACTCGCTCTCCCAAATGCTAGACACTATTCCTTACATTTTCCACTAGGCAATACACAAAAGTGCGAATTTATTGTAAAGGATAGTTCAGTTACTCATTCAGATCTACCAGCCACTGTTAAACGCACCCACCAGCTGCAATATAAGACAGGAAAGCCAAAGTCCAGCTAAGTAATGAATGAAAAATCTTGGATTACATAGAATGTAGAGGTTAATGCTCATGAAAAATTTGTTTATAGCATTTCTCTGATTCGTACGCACATACTGCACGGACCATGTACTATCTCCCTGTGAGAGTAATGTTTTTTCTTATTTTAATACTCGGACACATGATAGCTGATAACACAACCCAGGATTTTGCGTTGTTTTAAATTATTCCCATCATCACCATTATCTCAATAATGGTTATTATCAAAGCCATAGCAAAATTCTCGAAAGCGATTGGTTATCACCAGCCCGATTTGGGTACTAATCGAAACAACATTCTTGAACGTGATTGGTTATCACCAGCCTGACTTGAGCACCAATATAATAGGAAAGTGTACGCGCATGCCTGTGTAAGTGTACAGAACGCATCATGTGCGCGCGTTGTTGTCTCGCATTTCGCCGAGTTAACTGATTTTTTTTATGAAAACGTATAACCGATTTCCAGTTCATTTCTCAAAAAATTTTTCACAGTTTCAATTAATTAATAACAGGACTTCGTGTCGTCCAATTCGATCCGTAATCACACTCGTAATTAACAAATCACACTCCTGCTTCGCGATCGTTCAATTTTCTTAATCACTCGTATGTTTGCAGACCGAGCTGGACTGCACTAGGTCTCATTACTATTATTAATAGGACAGTGAACGCGTCATGCTTGTAATCGGACAGTGTAATAACACGTCATGCCTGTATAAATGGACTGTAGGAGACATGTGCACGCGCTGTTGTCCTTTGTTTTTTGATACGTTGCGTATAGCAGATGTCTGATTTCTTTCTTGAATTTTTTCGAAGTATTGATTTATTCGTAACAGGACTTCGTGTCGTCCAATTCTGCAAGTTATCATTCGCCGTCGTCCGATTTTTTCTATCACTCGCATGTTTACAGACTGAACTGGACTCCACTCAGTCCTATTACCATTATTAGTCATTACTCTTTTTACTATAACTATTAATATCTTGCTATAATTATTAATATCGTCATGATTATAATCATCATTATCATTATTATGTCAATATTTTAGGAAAACTGTTTTTAATTTACATTCATAACTGTATTAGAGATCCTTAAAATGTGGGTGAGGGCTAGTTCACAGATTTTTATCATATAAAGTGAACGGTGACGCACAGTTACTGGGCGTAAAAGTTTCTTTTTTCGTGGGAAATAAAATACCAAAACATCAATAGATAAATAAAGAAGCTAAAACTTTTAATGATTTTTGGCGGAGGGTGAAGAAATATGCTTTCACTGATAATAACTGTTTTTCTTGAGGAGAATGTCGTCAGTTGGAGTTCAAGGCGGAGCTAGCTTTACCAGGAAAACGTCTTACGAATCACGTGATCGGATTACACGTCGACAAGACAATAGACCATTGTGAAGTACTTTGCTATTTGGAACCCAATTGTGTGAGTTATAATTTTAAGATATGGAATGAAAATGAGGGAAGCAGTTGCGAACTGAATAATTCAACTCATGAAGGACAGAAAGAGGACCTTGTTGAAAATGCTAGTTATGTCTACCATGGAGCACGGGTAAGCGAAGTTGTTTGATTTTCCAACCAGAAATGGCTTTATTAGTAGAGTAACTATTTCAAAAAAAGAAAAAAAAAATATTCAATTGAGGGAACTCTGACTCGTCACACGTGCACAAATGATACTTTAGAAAATGATATAAGAATAAATCATTCAAAATGCCAGGCGATAATTATAATTTCGAAAAATCAATTTCGCTGCGAAAAACCCATCATTCCAGAAAGCGACACGCTAAAGATGTTTGGAGCTACTGTTAAAGATATCTTAAAATTCGATAAAGAAGTTTATAACACAGGAAAGTTCCTCAACAGGCCACAGTTTTAGAGTGTATGTGAAATACGCTTTCTTATGATTAAAGAAATAAATGTCACTTATTGTTCCACAGTTAAAACGCTTAAGGGTAGGGATCGGCTGAGAAATTGGAAAGAGTAAACGGAGTGTTATTTGGCGATTTTTCATATGAAGGACTTCTTAGTGATTTAGGTAGCACATCGGTAGGTTTGATCTTAGGCCCTGGCGTTACCAAGGGACCAGGTTTTAAGTAAGCGTCATCTGGTTCTTTTAAGACCTTCATAAATGCTTAAAAAAATGGAATCAGTCCTTCAGACTGTTTAGTATCTCTGAATTGCCCTTTTCTTTCAACGTTTTTATTTACAGATGACTCTATTTGTAATTGTAAATAGGTTTATTTCTATCGTAAATAGTTTTCATAGTATTGTAAATAGTTTTATTTCTATTGTTTCCACATTAATATTTATCGCTTAATCAAGATTTTATTTGTTTTTTTGCTGTTGTTTTCTTCAAATTTCATATTCTGATTTTCTCCACCTCGCTAAATGATAGACCATTACTTGCCTGATTTTTTTTTTTTTTCAATTTAGAGCGCATGTACAAGTAACCCTTGCAAGAACAACGCAACCTGTCAAACCGGTTTTACAGAAAGAGGTTACCGATGTTTGTGCGTCATTGGTTTTACTGGTCATGAGTGTGGAGTCGGTAAGTACTACCTAAAAAAAATCATGTTAGCGAGAATGAACGTACTTAACCAACGCTTTTTTAAGGCAGTTTGGTTTTCTAAGCCAAACAAACTAAATTTATTGGCCTTAATTCTCCCCGCCAACAACACAACGATAACACTGTCTGTTTTTGGCCATGAGAGAAGTTCATTTCCTAGAATGATGAAAGTGGATTGAACAGTGACAAAAAGGGAAGCGAATCATGGGAATTATGAATACACAAAGGTATGTCACGTGGTGTGTGACAATTAATCCCTTTGCGCAATAGCGCCCAATGAGGAAAAATTGTAATTTTCAAATATAAATAAATAGGTGAAAAGATAGACAATCGCAAGGAAAGAACCTTTAGAGGAAAAAGTAAGACAACTTTGATGTGTTTTCCAGATGTCGACGAGTGTGCTTTAGGAACAGACAAATGTAGTGTCAATGCTTTGTGCAGTAATAATGAGGGGTCCTACAGTTGCACCTGTAAGCTGGGATATTCTGGGGATGGTACCGATTGTGATGGTAAGTAGATTTTGCGACTGAATTGTGTTGTGCCAAAATCAACAGAAAGAAAACAAAAGAAAAAACTCCTTCTTCAAGATGTGAAGGATGTACTTAAGAAACAAGCGAATACCGGATGCAAATCTCATTCTTCTGTTTAAATCTCACCTTTAACTTAATTTCGCTTTTTTTTTTTTGCTTTGTCTTGTTTTTTCTAGAAATGTCCTGCCAAGACCTTTACCAGACGACCTCGTGAGTTGCACTGTTACTGTTATTTAGGACAGCATTTATTTTACATAGAAAATGAACGCACCATTAAAATAGTGATAATAATACATTGAGATAAAGCTCAATTTAAGTATTCTATTCAATTTAAAATCCTCAGAGTCAGTACAAGCCCTCACTGTAGTCTTGGAGCATGCGGACAAGGTGCTTGGATGCTTGTGATGAAGATTGACGGCAAAAAGGTAATAAAAAATAACGACGATGATTTCCTCACAGCTCTACAGTAATGCAAATGACTTGCTGTGAGTTTGCTCCTCAGTTACAATCAATCTTTCATTGGTTGGTCCAAGTGTGATTAGTGTCTAAGGAACAATAATAATCGAATTACTTTTTAAACAGAAGGCGCCTTTTTTAACGATTTTTTAGAATGTGTTGTGTCCAATATTTTGTCCAGCTTTACGGCACACATACATGCTCGCGGGTAAAACGAACGGCCACTACTTCATAACTCTTGCTATGAAAAATTATTTCCCCAGATTACTTTAAAAATAGATCTCGTGTGTAATATCGTTTCGATTCATATTCACACAGGAAACCTTCCGTTATGACTCTGAGTATTGGACTAATCAACTGGAATACAATCCTGTTGGAGGGCAGACTGGGTTCGACTCACGAGAAACCAAGCTAATGACCTACTGGAACACATCCTTCACAAAGATCTGCCTCGGTATGAAAGTCGACCAACAAGTCAGTTTCATTGCCGTAGAACAGGAGGCAAGCTCATTATTTTCACTGATCGCTGACGGGCAACGCCGCTTCACTTCACTGGGTCGTAACACGTGGAAGACTCTAATTGGTTCAGAGGCCTCCTTGCAGAGAGAATGCAACATGGAGGGGTTCAATGTGGTCAGTTCGGATGGTTTTAGTTCCAAGGCAAGAATCGGCATCATAAGTAATGAACAAAATGACTGTAGTTCGTGCGACTCGAGAATTGGATTCGGCATAGATGGATCTCATCTCAGGTCCAACAGATGTGGAAATGTAGCTCAGTATTCACCAGATAATGGCGAAAAAAACATAACAGTCATGGGATACATTTTTGTCCGTTAACACGTCCACTGTGGCATACAGCATGGGTCTCACACCATCAGAATGTTCTTTGGGTCACAAGCACTGACTTAGCTGTTGGTCTTCGAAGGAGAGGTCGATATCTATAAACCTATTTTAATCACTTGGCTGAATGAGACTCAAGCTTTACCGTTTATTTATTTATTATCGCTATGCTGTTCCCTTATGGAATTACCTGGATATATGGAGGTTGCATAGAAGAATGAGAATTACGATTAAAACTTGATCATGACAGATAATCCGAGTTCATGTATTGTGCTTCTCCTTACAAAAGAAAACGAACCAAATAACACGAGTATGAAACGAGATGAGCTGAAACAAACCAGGATGTCAACGTAATCATACCGGGATAATACTGTGAGCCAACATTATGAACATATCTAAAACGCAAATTCGGCAGTCAATTTCAGCGAGTGATCAAAGCTAGGAAAGTAAAAGAGAGAGTTAAGAATTAGTTTCCGTTCAAATTACGCAAAACACGACTAGCAAAAAATGTTCACTAAAGATAAAAAGATAAACCAAATAGTGTGAACTTAAGATCTTTTAGAAAATATGAAAACAAACTTATTTATCCAACAGATAATCTTCCACTCCTTAGTGTTTTACTGACAGATTGTGAGGGAGATGATTGGACGTAATATTCCGGTCTCACATCAATTCATTTTGGTGCTTGAAAGATGTTACTGCATGCCAATCTTGTTAATTTTAGTATGATCCCGGCTAGTTTCAAAACTTTCCGGAGCATTATTTCCGCGTCAAGATTATTTAGCAATGCTCAAAATTTGGCTCCCAAGATCTGATTGTTTTTTCTCCCCTCCAGCTGTTACACATTTCTTGGTAGATAGTCAGGAGAATTTGGCGTTAGATCAAGATAACAAACTCTAAATGATAAGTTTGAGTATTCTCCTTACTTTTTTGCTGGATGAGGGAGAAGTTACGTGTTAAACATTTCTGGGAGTTAAAGGGTTTATAGATGGAATAAAAATAAATAAATACTAAGAGATCAGTGATTAGAAGCTGGGGATGGGGGGGGGAAGGATTTTAGGGGGGATCAACAAATTATAAAGGGGGAACTATAGAAAAGTGAATTTTTATTAGCTACCAATGAAAAGAGAGTAAGAGGATCATAAGATTATTTCACAATTTCACAGCCTTAGAGAGATCAGGTAAATTCTATTTTCGGTTACACATCCAACAACCCCAAGTCTCAATTAACCATTTGTCTTGATGAAAAATTGGCCAATTCTAGTTGTTTGATGGGAATATCGCATCATAACCATCCAACGTGCAATTTCCGCACAGCGTTGACATTCCTATTAGTTTCGTTTGATATTAAGGTGTTACAGCGCAGGTAGATAGTGATCGTAAATATGTCGAAAGTTATGCCTGCGAGGAGGCCTATCTTTTCTGCGCTATTGCTAATAAAATATAAACCTGAAGTTTCATTTGCGTAAATTTCGTCTTGATTTACATTGTGGAATAAGGGAGGTCATCGGTTTGAACAATGGCCTCAAGAGAATTCCATTCATCGCAATCCATTAAAAATCTCCGTTATTGCTAAAATGGAGCACATCCTCCAACAGCGATACTCTTCAGGAAGTGAATGATATTCTTTGAAAAAAGAAATAAAAAGAAAAAAGACAGTGCTCTTCGAAAGCGTCCATAACTCAAAACATTTATGATATAACTGATGAACCATATGATGCTTTTGAAGTTCGTTTTTTGACATACTTAATACATCGTCAGCTGTATAACGAAAAATAAAATGAAATTATGCAATAAATAGTGTAACAAACTGAGATGTTAACAAGAATAAATTAACAACAAAAAAGAGTCAAACTATTTAAGCTAAGAAGGGAGACTAATTAGTATGAAAGGGATAAATTAAGATGTTCGACCTGCGAAATTTAAAGACGGCTGCTCCCAAAAGATGTGCATGGCTTCATGACAATTTTCAATTGGAAGCTTGTGGGGATGCGAGTGGCGACGTGTCTGTTGGTTTCACCGACATAACAGGCACTACAGCCTGCTCATGAAAACTTATAAATAACTCGCGATCGTAAACCCGCAGGGATAGGATCCTTGACCCCAAACCAATTCTTAATGTTAAACTGGGTGTGCTAACTAATTTCTTAATTTTGGGTTGCGTTTCGACGGAAAAAGGACCGATGTACGGTAATTTAAAACACAAACAATTTTTCCTTCGAGCAGCACTCTGAGAAGAATCGGAGGTGAAGTTATTGTTAAGAAATTTTCTAACAAAATTCTCGATGATATATAAGCAAATTCGTTTTTCAGAACTTCTAACGGTTATAAGTAGATTTCAATTATCGGGCTATTATAAATACAGGTAAGGTTTGGTTTGGTTTCCCGAAACAAATCCCATCGATAAACAAGTTAATAACTGCCTCCAATGTCCTCAAAGTTTGTCTAGAATGCGGAAAACTTGCTAATTTTTTTGTACCAACCACACCCTCCGGCAAATACTCAAATCGAGTGTCCAAACAACTAATATCCAAAGTCCAAAAGGTAAATTTCACGAGGAAACAGATCAGTTTATATTCTCTTGTATGAGAAAGCTGATCAAAAGTGAACTAAATTTTGTAATTACAGTCATAATTCTTTTAACCCTTTTATTCCCGGGATCAGATTTTTGATTCTCACATTTCTCTGTAAATAAGTTACGAAAACTTGGTGCTAAATCAAGATAGAAGCTTCTAATTAATAAGTATGAATATTCTCATTGTTTGCTGAAAAATTTATGGATATTATAGGGAGAAGTTTCATGTTAATTACTTCTGCGAGTTAAAGGGTTAAACAAAACCCTCAATGAGTTGGCGGGTACGTAGGAGGTCAGCTATGTGCATAATGGTAGCTGCAGACAGTCTCTTTTTATTGGAAGAAAAATGTAACCTATGGCGTTTTTGTTTCCGACGCCATTATCTGAATCCCAGCTGAGTGCAACATCACCAGTGTTTCCAAAGACTTAACTTTTTCAATTCGCTAAATATAGTAATCCAAAATTTTGGCACACTTTCTCTGTTTAAGTCTAAATTGCGAACATTACTCTCATTCTCGTTTTTTTTCTTACTTTTCTCAAGCTAGTTGGGTATATGTTTCTTTGAGTGCCTGCTATTGCTGTGGTTGTTTTAAGTGTGTGTCCTTTTTAATTTCCTTTTCAACCCAAAATATTTTGTGTCGAAATCACGCCATATAACTAATACCTTACTTTTGCAAAATATGAGGATTCTGTAGCTCATATACGCCTCTTGGTTTTCCTACAGGTTTCCTCGCCACAAGTTAAATTTTCAGTGATATTATATTGCATTACTGTTTGTGAATTCTTTTCATTTGTACTTATGTATTATAATTAAAAAATGAAAAATAAGCAAACAAACAAAATAAATAATGAAATAAAATAAATGCGATTCCTCTTCTACTTAACCTGATTCTAGAAGCCCTGGATATGTGAACTTCTTTTTTTTAGTCCTTTGCTACGGTAAGATAGTTAACAGACTTGTGAACAAACAAACTATTTCCAAGTGATGCCTCTAAGTGGGATAATGCAACATTGCTCATCAGAAGTCAGTGAGTACAGTTGGCGCGTTGTTTTATGACATTGCAAGTAACGTTTTCGTAGATCTCCATGCCGCGGGAATTTTTGGAGAAAGATTTGACCTAACAGGTGGGTATCTTGGTCTCCAGCGCATCAGTTGAAAAATAAAATAGTGAGGGCAGTTGTTCTTTTTGTTACAGTTCTTTTACATTGGGAATATAATTAAAAGAGAAAAAAAACATACTAGCGATAATGATAGCGCCGACAACAACTACGAAGATTGTACGTAAGACATAAAAAATGACAATAGAAAGTTGTACTTGTGACAGGAAACTTTATATCGTTCCTTCCAAATACTACTGCACAAATATGTATCCCATTGCTTTGATTTTTTTGTTCCCGTTATCTGCTAGATAATAAGCTTC
Organism: Pocillopora verrucosa; assembly: GCF_036669915.1. Lineage (NCBI taxonomy): Eukaryota > Metazoa > Cnidaria > Anthozoa > Scleractinia > Pocilloporidae > Pocillopora > Pocillopora verrucosa. The sequence continues at coordinate 14,903,178 of NC_089318.1, read as the reverse complement.
GTTTCCACACGTGTTGGAGTCATCGTGTTGTCCTCCTCCGCCAAATCCAAGCCTGGAGTCGCATCCTGCACAGTTGTTAAGTTCATTTGATATCACACCTATTCTTACATGAGCATATATGGACGTTCCGCTGTATTCTGCAGCATTGAATCCTTCTTTGTTGCACAAATTTTGCAATGATGCTTCAGGACCAACCAGCGACTTCCAAGTATCTCGACCTAAGGAGGTAGCACGGTACTCCCCATCGGCAATCAGTGAGTAAAGTGATTCAGCTTGCTTGTTGATAAGAATGAACCTGCGCTGCTCACCAATTTTCATACCGAGGCAGATTTTGTCAAAAGAGCTGTTCCAGTAGGTAGGAAGCTTGGTTTCCTGATCGTCAAATCCAGTCTTTCCAGCATGACGGTTGTAATCTATTTTGTTCTTCCAGTATTTTGAATCGTAATGAAAAGTGGTCTGGGTCGAAATGGATGATATTTTATGTAGTTGCAAACAATTCAAGCAAGTATTCAAGAAAATTAGATTTTGATAAGCTGATTTGGGAAGGTCATTATTTATCACCTGTGTGGGCTAGGAGGAATTTTGTCTATTTATGATAAAATTAACCTGATTCCCCAATATGGCTATTTATTATATTGCTGGTAGTGCCAGTGGGCAATAGAAGTGAGTACCGTGTTCTGATTGGCTACCCGAGCGGGATTGCCTGCTCTGGAGCGGACACATAAAGTTTATAATTTTTGGACAATCTCAAAAGGTGGCAAAGAAAACTAGACAACTTCCTTGGGTTTACTACTTCCTCTCGGTCCATAAAAACGTAAAAAAAAAAAAAAAAAAGCTCAGCCAGTATCCAGCCATATTGACCTCGCACTTGGTCAATAACGCATATATAATATTTTTATTATCCCTCCTCCCCTCACACTGTCAGTTAATTAGATGTCAATTCTCCAAACCCCCCCCCCCCCCCCTTCTCCCTTATACTCTGTAAGGGACGACTTATGCTTTTCCGTTTCCCCGGAAAACAGTGTGATCCCCGTCCTTTACCCATCCCAGACGATAAATACCTAAAGATCGCAGATTGACCAGAGATGAAAAATGAGGCTTATTTTTGAAATTATAAAATATGTATTTAAAAGTTAAATGATTAGGAAGTAATGAATTAATCAAGTGAATATAAATTAAAGTGCAAATCAATGTTTCTCAAGAAGAAAATGTAAATCACACCTTACTGCCATCAATCTTCATAACCGGTGTCCATCCACCACCACCACATCCAGAAAGTTCTTTGTGACACTGAACCATAAAGTTTGCTGCTGGAAGTTTTATTCTCGCCACCACATCTTGTGTAAAACTATGGAAAAGAAAAACAAAGGATCAAGATGAAACTGCTTAACTTTGCATTTCACGCATGCATACTGTCAAGAGAATTTATAATAAAGTTCGGATATAACGCGCGCTCTCATTGGTTGAAAGAGCGTGCTATATCAGAGTATCGGAGCTGAGCTAAAGCTGTCACGCCAATTGCCAAATTGTACTATGTCCCACGATTTCCCGGACTTGACTCTCAAGGTTTTTTACGTCACCTAAAAATTAAATTCCAGAACAAGCGAGCCGGAAAATAGCAACAGGAGAATAAAATAAAGGTTTGTAAACATGGCAAGCGCCGTAGTTTACGTTATCATAACGTGAGGAGAGACAAAAAGAGAAAACGAAATAAACAATCCGAGTTTTGAAGGTTTTCACGCTCGGTTATATTGCAAGCTTACGAACATTAATAAAATCAAACACAGCTAACACCCGTTTGGTATATAAAGTTTCGCCTCCAAAAACCAAAACAGAACAAAACAGGAATGATGAAAATCATAGCCAAACAAGAATAACTGTTAAAATTCCAGCTTAAGAAATGGGGAGAAACGCTCGACTGCGTCTCCCTACACTTCTTTTGTGCTCTTGCAGCTTCCTGCGAGCTTTCCAACAAAACAGAACACAGTCAAGGCTTATTTATTCGTTAAATAAACTACAGCTCATATCATTGAGTTTTACCTTGAATTTTTAAAATTTTGTACATGTTCATGGATAGATGGATTTAATTTATCATATTTTATTTCATTTATTTTAATTATTTTAATTTCCAATTTTTTCCAGCTAATTTTTCGCATTTGCAAAGACACGGCAGCTTTATGAGAAAATCAGACGGACTCGTTAAGGTCTTCTGATCAGACCATGTTTAATTGTTATTTGTGTTCTTTGAGTTTGAAACTGTTTAAGCATTATTGTGGTACTCACTTGTGTAAATCATACGCTTCTTTGCAAGAGCTGGCAACAGCTGTAAAAAAACATGTTAAAGTTCAAATGTTAGCTCAGTAAGTCGAGATGCTTTTTAATATGCAGCAATTCTTGTGTTGCTGTTATTGACAGTCTTGGAATATTTAAATGACGATAATTCGACGGCACAAATGACAATAACACAAAAGACAAAACATAATAAAAACCAGTTAAGGAAAAAAAAAAAAAAAAAAAGAAATACACCATAATTCTCGGTAAAGAAACAAGCAAGTAGAAATAAAAAACTAACAATGCAAAAGGTAAATTTTATTCATGGAAAAGCTCTAAAGTAATCAAGAACCATCGTACAAATGGACGACCAAGATCATTTGAATATGATTCGGTTTTGCTGAAGCCAGATCACATAAAAGAATTCCGTAATCAGCAAATATGCGCTTAAGATCGTAAAATAAGATGTATCCCAGACTAATAACCCATGGAATAAAATGGTTCTCTCGATAAACGTAGGTCCCACTTCTAAATTCCATGTTGAGCGAGAAGTAACAACGACAAAGCAAACAACAAAAGAAAACAAAGTTTCTTCGATATGTACCGGTTCTGCACAATTTAGAACTGAACCCTTTCTTGCAGATGCAGTGGAACGTGTCGTCGTCATAATTTGGGACGCAGGTAGCACCATTTTTACAGGGGAAGGAGGAACAGGGTGACTGCAAAGACGAATCACAAAGACAAAGGTCGTTTATGAGTGCATTTTAAAAAAAGCAACTGACACACTCCATCAATATATGCCCAAAACTAGGATCCTAAATATCGCTTTATTTCTCCCAGTGTCCTTTTGTTTTACAAGTCACTAAATAATTTTCACAGCGTCACAATTCCTTCTTCCTCGTGGCCTAAAGTGAATCATAATTTCAATTTCTGGGTGAAGGGAGTGGGGAAGATTTTTGTCTTTTGTGTTTGTATACTTTTAATATTTTCCCCCAATATTTCACAGTAACGTTTCATCTTTAGTTAAATAGAGAAGTTGTTGTCCTTAAAAACCCCTACATATCACGAGCTTATCACAAAGTCACTAACCTTCCGAAAATAATGATTGGAAGTTTGGTTAACATGGTACATGGTAAAGTTTTTGTACTTATCCGAAGACAGCAACTCACACCAAAGCTTTCCATCAGCCGCTTTAGAAGCAGCTACGTTAATAGAATGGCACTTTGAATTTTCCAGACATTTCGAGTGGCAATCGAAGTCATCATGTACGGTGATTGCCTCAACGGGAGGGATATCTAAATACTTGAAGGTGTCTTTCATGAAGCTACGTTTCCGGATATGCTTTGATGTGTAACAGATTTCATCTCCATACAGAAGGTTTGATCCTAGAGAGGAAAATAAATTTAGTTACCACAGAGGTCATGAGCTCATGTAAATAGCCAAACAAAAGGAATTTTACCATTTGTGATACTTTTAGCTTTGAGGTTGTTTCAGATTAGGCCATCCAAATTCTTAACTTCGTTTGATAAATGCCAACTTCGCTTTTCCTCTTGATCTGGGTAGTTTTTACAGCATATCAAAGCAAATGTTTTGCTTTGATGTTGCTGTTGTCATTTTTTTCGGGGGAGGATTCTTTTTTTTTTTTTTAATGATGGATGGAACATATTTCAACGCTGTGCATTCAGAGGAAGCCTGCCATCGCCGGTAATCAAGTACTGTGCCTGCTTTCCATTTCAGAAGGAAATGAATAAACAACAAAAAAACTTAAAGTATAATCGCAATAGGTATGCCAAGCGAAAAAGTTGCCAGAAATAATTTAGGAATAAAGGCTTGAATCATTGTTTAAAACGATATTGGCGTATTCAAAAAGCACTGTCGTCAAATTAAAAATAGTATTGTTAAACACGAATTTAATTGGACTAACCTTGAGAGCAGATCGCCTGAGCCATCGTAGCTAAATAAGCGGATAAAATGCAAGCGATAAGCCTAGAAAACATGGTGAATCAGAATGAAGCTTTCAGCTCACGGTATAATGATATTGCTTTCAGCAGTCCAGAAGGCTCTAATTTGGCGGCAGTCCTGTGATACTTTTAAGAGCGTAATAGTGGTGAGTTCTGAAGGAGTCAATTAGTTGTTGTTATAGCCAATTAGCGCCCTTAATTTAGAGATCTTTGAATTGAATTAATTAGGAACCATCCAAAAAAAAACAAAAACAAAAAAAGAAAGGAACAAAAAAAAAACAGCACTTTCTGCATTATTTTTTTTGCGCTGTAGTGAAAATATCATTCTCTTTTTTTTAAATAAGGAGTTATTATTGCTCTAATCCTAATGCGTTTTCTACCAATTCACAGTTTAGATTAAAATGTCTCAGTTGAATACATTAACCCTGAAAAAAAGCAATGTTGTCAACCTAAGTTTGTCAAAAGTTTACGAATAATAACAAAAATACTCAAAATATACTTTTTCTTTCTTTTCTCCTTCTTTTGTTTCTGGCAACAGCCATAAACATGGAACATATCTTTCAAATCAGCGAAAACAGTTCGACAGGCTACGTTAATTAGCGCTCTGTTTTTCCGTTGTTAACTCAGTAATTGGAGAAAGCGTCGAGTAAAACAAAAGAGTTAAAGAAATGAGCTAAGTTGTCGCTGACATTTTACTAAGTGTTCATACTAACTAAAAGAAAGTAAAAGTGATTGCATTCATGTGTTATCAATTAAAAAATTTCCATGAACTTCAATGACATTCACTCGGGGATATTAACGATAATCTTTAACTGAGGTATAATTCATACTTCAATTTTCTAACAGGAAATGGTGGTTTTTAGATATTCGCGTGGGGTAAAAACTTCATCGACCTTTCCCGCCCCTTTTTTCTCCTTTACAAATTTTCCTTCACGTATTATTCAAGGAAACATAATGAATTATCAGGAGAATGCACCCGTCTTGTGCTCCTTGGAGAACGATGACCGTCAGAATTGAAAGAGAGGCAACACGATAGCTTCGAAGGCGATGACATACGCACAATGATATATCGACTTCACTTAAGGGGCCAGGGTACGCTGTGAATTTGCGCTCTGAGTTCTTCTATTTTGAGACATACAGGTTTTCCCCATGGTAATTAACAAAAGCAGAGCACGTGGTTGTAAAATTTCGCAATCTCAAGATGTTTTGGTCACGTACTGTTGTGTATGTTACGAAGTGATTACAGTTCCTCATACAGGCAATGTGTACTCGGATAACTTGTTAAGAGTTCATATAAATTTCAGGGCTTTCTCTCTCGACGGAAACACAATCAACAACAGGAAAATTTTGAGCAGGGAAATATGTTGCATAGAGGAGGAATTCAATAGTCTGTGCTTTGCCAGTGCACGGGGTCATCAGATCGGCAAAAAGTGAGCGAGCCTTCTTTAAATTTCCAAGAATCAGGCAGTTCTTGGCATTTTAATTGTTATTTCAGGTTCAAAAAATATATCTTTTTGGATTTCCAAAACCATGCCCACTATGTCACAAAATTGACACTCAGGTTCGTGCCCTGCGAGAGCTCAGGCAGTGGGTGAACACCCCGTGGTTGGAGGGTGGTTGAAAGTCCAAAGCAGTGGGCTTAGGAGGGGTTGCAAAAACCTGAGGGCTGAGTGGTAAGGGTAGGATTTTGAAACCCGTTGGCTAACTGGCATTTTTCTCTAAGGCTCGAAGGGGCTCATCGTGGTTTAAAGCCTGCATTGTAGGATTGGTAGTCAGGCTTGTACCCGGTAACACCTCAGCCACTGGGCTAACACTCCATGATAAGAAGAGGGTTGAGTGTCACACATGCCTTAAGGGGAGAGGGCCCAGTCGACAAAAACCTTGTGGTTAGGTTTTCGCTTTAAGGCGGGCACTGCCCGCCCTCAAGCCAGGTTGGCTGAAGAAACTGCAGGGCTTAACGTAAAGACTACTGCCCGCATGCAGCCCAGCCACCAACCTATCGAAAGGTGGGTTGCCAGTGGCTACCTGTTTTGGACCTTGTTCATAAATTCAGAGTCAAACCTTTCCTTTGTGGCATCCCCTCTAGGGCACTAGATCATTTTGACTGGGGGTGGGGGAGAGTTGGGGAAATTTTCAAGTTTGAAAGGTGTTTTCTTGGATATTAACTTTGAGCTTTGAGATTGTATTTTTTATTGGCGAGGTATGTTTTTGTAAATTCACTCAGATATGTATATATATATATATATATACACAGTTTTTAACTAGATTTGAAAATGGATGTAGAAATTCCATATCAAATAGTTAATGGCGGTTTGTATTATAAAATCTGTTCATCTATTTACATTGATAATGATGGCTGCAATTTAGGTTAATATTCTTTGGAAATACCGTTTGTTTCTTACTGAACGAAGATATATCCATATGTGTTGATGAGTTTCTCACCATTATCAGCATTTTCTGGCGCCCTGTTCCCGCATGAAATATTGTTATTTGGCTTTCCTGCAGTCCCAAATCCTATCCTTGAGTCACAAGACGCACAGTTGTTTTGATTGTTTCCAATAATACCGATCCTTGCTTGGGAATGTTTTGCCAAGGTACAAGCAGCATTGAACCCTTCTTTGTTACAGCCACTCTGTAGTGAAGCCTCAGAACCAATCAATGACCTCCACGTGTTACGACCCAGTGAGGTGGCGCGGTATCTTCCATCAGCGATCAGTGAGTAGAGAGAATCTGCTTGCTTGTTGATAACAATAAAGTTGATTTGTTGGCCGATTTTCATTCCGAGACAGATCTTAGAGAAGGACGTGTTCCAGTAGGTGGGCAACTTAGTCTCCTCATAATCAAACCCAGTCTCTCCACCATGAGAGTTGAAAGGTTCTCTATTGGTCCAGAGGTTGGAATCATAATGGAAAGTTCCCTGTTTACGAATTAAACGAAAATTGAATTAAAAACAAACCAAACACACATCCACACAAACAGATGGAAAAATATGAGTAACGTATTCTGGAAACGTTGTTACTACGGTTCATTTCATCTTTCTCGGAATTTTGTGATGGTAGGAAATTTTGATTTGTTCTGTGAAAGTACTCGAGCAAGTCATTCAAATGACTTGCCCGGTTGCTTTCATTGGACAAATAATCAGGAGAGGAATGTCTTAGGCTAACTCAATTAATTATTTATCTCTATTTTACCCTGTGCAATCATTAAAGTTATAGTTCCATAATCAGTACTTTAGCTATCTACCCAGATTAGCCTCCAGCTTTCACCTATCGAGTGCAGAAGTTATTTTCGAATCCTGGTTGTTTTTTTTTTTAATTTCAGTATTGAATTTGGCGGTTATGAACAAATTGCGGAAGGATGGAAAAATGAGAGATAAACAGAGTACGTTGCAGTAGTTTGGTTTGAATTAAATAGCAACGACGAAGCGATTCCCTGTACCTTACTCCCGTTCATTTTCACGACAAGTGTCCATCCACCACCTGCACATGCCTCAAGATCATCAGTCATGTGACAATAGACAGGAATTTTTACTGACTCAATTGTCAGTTCATAGGCTCTGTTGCCATCAAACCTAGATGAAAGAAACAGTTAACAATGCTATGAATAAACATAGGATTGTGACTTTGTGTTATTTATCATGTTTTAGAGCTATTATCCACTTAGGCCAATTGAACTGCAGGTATTGGTACCTGGGACTTAGACCAACCCTCCCCCCCCAAGGTAAGGTTTTTGGTCATGTAAAAGGACATCGGGATAGTGCGGAGCTCGTGGGGAAAGTTAACAAAGTTTTTGTATTCAAAGAAGAAATCATGGCATAAATTGCCTGGAAACAGGGTGCCTATTTAACCAAGCTAGCGTTAGGCACACGACTGAAATAATCCCGGCGATCATATGGAGGCTAAGCTTAAGCTCAAATCCAGTTCTGCTACCGTTCCTATAGTCCAGGTCGCTCGTAATTTTATAGCCTTGTTTCTTTCCATACATTCGTCCCTTCCTCCTCAGCCTTATCGGGGATCATCAAGGTGATATTGACCATCATACCCAACCAGACTTAAACTCTGTAAAATTATGAAAGTGATGTACTCGTACTTGCCTTTTTTTATCATACAATGCCTTGCAGGTTGTTGCAGGTTTTTCGATTTTTTCACAGTTTCCTTTTTGATCGCCATTCTGACACACGCATAAGTATTTCTTCTCAGAAAACCCGCTTAAACAAGTACCATTATTTAAACAAGGACTTTCTAAGCAATGGTTCTGTTGAGGAAAGATCAGATAAAAAAAAAAAAAAAAAGGAAGAAAAAAGCTAAAGACGGTCGTTATTTATCTTAGGAATATTTTTTGGTGTTTGGGATGAGTTATTCAGGACTTTCCTTTCAACTGATGTTGGCTCCTGAGTTAATAAATTATTTGTTGATTTAACCTCCTAAGTGGTTTGAATGGGGGATGGGCTGAAAGGGGAGGGGAAAAGGAGGGGGAAAGGTTATGTTAGCTCACCGTGGAAAGATGTATGAGGCTTTCTCTTTCTTCTTGTTCATCTATTTATTGCTTAAGGGTTTGATTGAGAAGAGTGAAAGACATGCAGGGCATCTTGAGCAGGCAAAAATGTGACGATAGTCTTTTCACTCTATCATCATTTGTATACTTCTTGTGCGTTAAGTTTGATTTGATTAAAGGTGGACCATTTACAGACATGCATCATTTAGTTTGAAACCAACTTGAAAACTATCGAAGATGTGATTTGGGAGTAATAATATATTTGATGGTTATCATACGAGATAAATTTAGTTACCTCAGTACCAGTGTAGGTAAAACCTTCTCTTGGTACGGGTAACTCGTGTGATCAGAATCACTCAGTTCACATAATACTCGACCTGTGATATGAGGTCCAACATTGATTGACAGGCATTGACTCTCCATAACGCACTGAACTCTACAAGAGTCCTGTACATTAGCTGGTAGTGTTAGATTCTTAATAACATGACTTTGAAGCGCAGACCCTTTTATTTCAGTAGTAAATTTAACGTATCGCCTACACGTATCTGTGAACGAAAAACATAAGTCGTGACAATGATTTAGCCTGGACTGAGACCTGAGATCTCGTTATTGGCCGGAACAAGTTGTGCAACAATCTTTCATGCGCATGTTTTCACACGGGATATCTAACCTAATCATCGTTACCAACATTATTACCATCGTCACTTAGAACATGAAATTTAAAAGAGCATATTAAGATTCTTTCGATAACGGTGAACCAGGCCCTTTAAAATTCAAATTTTTTTCCCAATTACTTCTGAACATAGTTGCGTTTAAATGTTTTCCTCCCCAGCGACCAGAGAAGATAAGCAGCAATTTTGGTCCCCTTCGGTCTCACTAAGGCGACAAATACTTTGTTTATTACCTCCAAGTTTTATTCACTTTTGATGTAGATTACATCGCTGACAATTAGGAGTAACTTGATCTTCAAACCATTCCCATTTAGCATCGCATAATTTTGCAAACATCGACCACTGCGAAAGAAACTGCGCGTAAATATTCTTTGCAATGAATGTTCGGCCCACAAGTGTGTATTTTCGCTGTCACAACACGATGAACAACTGATACATGTATGAGAATATCAGGTGACAGTTGAACTCAAATCCTTTTCAAGACTGTCTTGACGAGATCAAAAGAATAAGGGTACTTACCTTTTAGCAAAAATGTTACAGTTTTATATCACAATTCACGTTAGTAGTCGCGTTTTTCCAAGCCGAAAGTAACAGTCAAACCAAGAAAAAATTACTTTTGATACTTCCTAGCTTTCAGAATCGTTTTCGATATAGCTTGGAAATTAAAAGATTTTTGAAGATCTTGACTTATGTCACGATACTCTACATTATTACAATAAATGCAAAAGGTTTAGTTGGAACTGTAAGTTAAATTTCATAATGATTTCAATTTAGGTTTGCCATTTGCAGCCAAAAATTTATCAACTAGAATTTTTCGGTTAAGTCGTTTTATCACCCATTTTCCAGTCTCCAAATTCAGTAACTAACACTTTCAGTATGATTTACATGTTAAATTACAGCCTGGATTGCTTGCAGTAACCAAACCATTAATTTTAAAATAAGGTGAAGAAGAAATCGATCTCACCATGGCTGGTAAGGGAGAGGCAAAACATCCGACAAATCCAAGCGATGAGCGCCAACAATGTTTTCGAAGCAAGCATTATTTCAGGTCAGAACTCAAATAAATGCTTTTCACAAAATTGACTCAGTCAATGATTTTCCCTCGTCAAGCAAAACAAAAGTAATTATTTAAGAAATTCCTTTCTGAGGCTTGTTCGACCGACTATTCGTTAATAAATTATTTAAAGGTCTCAAGAAGAATACACCAAATATCACCACTTGACGCCAAATAATGAAAGCTACAATTTGCAGTCAACTCCCGCCGGTGGACACGTGCACATTGATGTGGCGAACACCTCGTAGTTTGGACATCTGCTAACTCTTGCTCCTTCAATTAAAGAATCTAAGTAAAACGCACCCCCGCACCTACGAATAACGTTCAACTCTTTGGGTCCCCAAACATCAGCGAAATCCCAATGTCCGAGTGGACATAGGGAATATCAAAAATGTGACACATGGTCGAAAAATTGAACATTCATAATTTGCCCAGAGATACAGTGATCTCAGAAACGCGAAATTTTCGTGACCGAAAAACCGCAAGAAAGGAAAGAGATAATGTTTTTTTTGTGATTGAAGTAATTTAATCCCGAGATACACAGCATGGGTAAAAAGGTTAATTGAGAATTTGTTACGAACTGCGATATTAGTAATTAGAAATATTGGTGATTTTAAATAGAGTTCCGTGAGCTCCAGATTGAATGAAATGGTTCCGTTTTAGACATAAAACATACTCAATCCCTCCGAAATTACAGAAGTAGTTATTTAAGAAATTCCTCTCTGAGGCTTGTTCGACCGGCTATTCGTTAATAAATTATTTAAAGGTCTCAAGAAGAACACACCAAATATCACCACTTGACGCCAAATGATGAACTGAAAGCAACAATTTCCAGTCAACTCCCACCGGTGGACACATTGATGTGGCGAACACCTCGTAGTTTGGACATCTGCTAACTCTTGCTCCTTCAATTAAAGAATCTAGGTAAAACGCACCCCCGCGCCTACGAATAACGTTCAACTCTTTGGGTCCCAAATTACTTCAAATACAAAAGGGTAAAGCAGATAAACATCAGCGAATGTCCAAGTGGACATAGTGAATATCAAAAAACGTGACACATAGTCGAAAAATTGAACATTCATAATTTGCCCAGAGATACAGTGATCTCAGAAACGCGAAATTTTCGTGACCGAAAAACCGCAAGAACGGAAAGAGATAATTTTTTTTTTGTGATTGAAGTAATTTTCATCCCGAGATACACCGCATGGGAAAAATGTTAATTGAGAATTTGTTATGAACTGCGATATTAGTAATTGGAAATATTGGTGATTTTAAATAGTGTTCCGTGAGCTCCAAATTGAATGAAATGGTTCCGCTTTAGACTTAGAACATATTCAATCCCTCCGATACAAATCAATCAAATTTAAACGAGCTTACTCTCTTCTGCGCTTTTCACGAGAAAAGTTCACTTGCACCTACTCGGAGCACTGAATTCCGCCACTTTACGGCTACCGACGCTCGTTTCTGTTTTCGCGAATTTTCTGGAATAAGGAAGCAATTTTGGGAAAAAAAAAACAAACAAACAAACAAAACAAAGACAAAAAACCTCACCACCTTTCTAAGTTTACTATTAGGTAGCTCTGACCGACACATGAGGATAGTCATTTTTCGGTCGATAAGCCACCACTCACTCGGTCTTAAAAGAAGTCGCTCTCAAACACTATTTCGTGGTGAACATTTATTTGTTGATGGAACGCACAAAACTGTCTCAAAACAGAAAGATATTAAATAGAGAACATACAAAAAAATATACCAAAACCTCAGTCTAAAACAAGAATTTAAAAAAAAAAACCCCTAAACAAACAAAGCTCCGACCAAACGGCGAACAAATTTTCACGAGTTTGCTGGGAAGAGAAATTACTCAAAGAAATGCTACGTGACGTGTTAACCTTGAGAAAAAAAGCTAGAAAGAGATTACTCGAGATCATTTCCAAGGGCATCGGACCGTTTTCTCCAAGTCGTTCACGTACACAAGTCGTAAACTTTATCTGAACTATTTACAGGCAAATCCATGGTCCACACACGTATTTTTCACTCATTTCAAATATTGTTGCATAATCATTTAATACGATCCCTCAAGTTAGCTCCGCTCGAAGAGTCAATTTACAGGATAGAGCTGTTGCTCTAATCAGCAAAACAAAAAAAAGAATTAAAATTTACTCCTGGCTTGTAAAGGTTGCTAAAAGACCCACACATTTCTAAGCTCAGATATGTTTTTTCCTTTTTGTTTTCTGGACTTGATCGTGTACAACGTTAAATAGCATTCCTATCATTTTCAAATGAATGACCATTAGAAACTTTCCCGATTGAGATTTCGCTCCGGTCTTTTTTTAAAACAATCTCCTTTACTTCCTTTACGTCCGAGATTGAGTCTTCCTTAGCTTTTACTAGGAGAGTGAACACGTTGTCTTTTGTCATTAAATTCATCTTCATTCTTTCACTGTGAGTGCATAGTACATCGCGAAAAACAATTCTTGGGTAAATCGCACAATTTTCCTCCAAAATAGATGTAACAGTTCTTTGAAATCTAGGCTAGGTGAAAGATTTAATTTGTCCTTGCTACTAACGCTTCCTCTTCTTCTTCTTTTCGGTAGACTTGGCAAGTTTCCCTTCACTTTTTCGTTTCTCAGACTTCTTTGATTCTGAAAAAAAACAAAATGCGCCACAATCGTCAAGGGCACGTAGGTGCAAGAAGTATATTGCAGTATATTTAGAGTGAACAGATGCTGGAAATAAACATTTGTTCTTTAGCAGCTCTACGTGTACTTGATCGTTCCTCTCTTAATTTTTTCAACAGCTAGATCAAAGAACTCTCCATCCACCATAAACAAAATCCACTGAAACAACGACAACAGTAATGACAATTGTGATGACGACGATGAAGATAATGACGACAAGAAAGTCCAAAACATAATTACAAACAAATAAAACACGATCGTCCTCACCTTCTTCACGTGGGGTTTCTACTTCCTTCTGTGATGTCTCCGAAGTCGCGCCTTTATCTTGGAAAAAATTTCAAATTACATGTAAATACAAATACGCCCTGTTCTACACTGGAGAAAAATGACCATTATTTTGTCTCAATTACAATCGGCTCTCTTCACCTCATTTCAAGCCAAAGATTCCTTTGCAATTCAGAGGATGTGAGCTAGGCAAAGAGGGCTACTTTTCGTAGACATAAAGAACACAAACGTTGTCACCATTTTGAAGTACACGTAAGGTCCGTCTATGGGTCAAGTCTTATAACAGCCTAGTTGCACCCCACTGCTGGACCTTATACCCAGTTTGAAGCAGGCTGAATCAACTACAGGTAGGAATATTGCCTTCCCCCAGGACATGATGTGATTAATCTCTTGGTTAATCAAGTTTTCTTGATGTTCCTGGGTGGAACTACAGAGGCCACGGGAGAGTGAAATCTGATAGTTCCTGTATTTTAACAAACAAGATGACCCACTCAGGGTTCCAACCCAGACCTTTTGATTTGGAGATCTCCCACTTGCAAGTAGGAGTAAATAATGACTGGTACCAAACAACAAAACATACATGTAAACCAAAAAACAAAATGAAAATAACAAAAAAATGGATCCAAGAAAACATTAAAAGTAAGCTCTAACTTACTCAAAACTGAAAAAAAAAATTCCAAAAGGAAGAACATTTTTTGTTTGTTTGTTTATTACTTGTTTAGTTGTTTTCTATGTCTCTGTTGTTTAATACACAGCAGATCTATTATCCCTTTCTCTAATTGGCTCTTTTCCACACCAATGTACTTCTTAGCCCTTTAACCCCTAAGAGTGACTGGCATCTACTTTCTCCCTGCAATATCAGCCCTGAATAAAACATTAAGGTCATGAGAATAAGGGTAATGATCAACAACTAAAGAACCTCTTGATTGTTGAACAAATTCTCCTTTTAAGAACCTTAAGAAAAGTATAGAGAAAGTATGGAGAGTATGCATACTGATGTTAGTGTGTAAAGGGTTGAAATGTAAAAACAATGCACATAAAAAGATAAAATACAACATTAACAAAGGAAATAATCAAAAGGCAAAAACAAATTCTGGTGTCTTAAGAACCAATCAAAGAATGTGAAAGAGAGTAAAGTTGCTTACCAGTATCTGGTTGCCATAAAGCACTCTTGACAAATCTCTTTGCAGCACCTTTGTCTATTCTTAAAGAAGCTAATAAAAGAAATACAATCATGTAAATAAATATACATCAATACATAATTAAAAGATACATTTGCCTTCAACTTGTGGTTTACAATATATTAAGGAAAGTAAAAATAGAAATTCATAACAAAATCCAATAAAGTTATTGGAGTGTTCAATTATGAAAACTCTCTTACCATCATTAATGCAAGATGACCACTTAATACAGGTTCCGCAAAATAGGGTTAACATAGAAAACCATAAATTGACCATAGATTGATCACTTTATGTAAAAAAACTTGTTAAAAAATACTATGACTACAACTTCTAAATTTAATTTCAGGAAAGAAACATTGATTAAATTTTACTTGAATGATTGTTTTTAGTTTTATTTGAAGGGTTATTATTCAATACAGATGGAAGACAATACAAACAGGCCATTAAGACTCATTAAAGGAGACAAAACTGCTTGATAGAGGTGACTGCTAAACAGACTTGAAAGATTGTTCCTAGTTCTTTTTTAGTAATTCCCCTTTAAGTTATCGTTCAATACAGGTAGAGGACAATGCAGACAGGCCATTGGGACTTAGTAAAGGGGACCAACTGCTTGATAGAGGTGACTGCTAAACAGACATGAGATAGACAGTGATAAAAGGGGGAAAATGTTAGGACATTAATAATCAACAGCTAAATACAGGGTGACCATTTAATACCCTGCTGCTTAATACAGGTTTAACTGTGAATAGTACTCCCTCATTTTGCAACCTGTTTACATCCCTGTCTATTGTTTCCTGCCTTCCCTAAATGTATTGTCGATTTTTTTTCTTTCTAACTCTGAAGCTGAAATTCAAATTTTTTGGACTTTCAGGAGGCCAGGGAGGGAGGAGGCTTGTAAAAATGAATAAAAAATTCTGAAATCAAATGAATTTTTCACACTCTATTTCATTCAGTGTCTAAAAGACAAGCACTTTTGCTATGGATTGACAATTAAATCAATGTTTCTATGTTTCTCTATTTATTTTTTATTTTTGCTTTTTGGCAAGGGGCTTCACTTTCATTTTAAGAACTGAAATCTCAGATGTAGTCAAAGATCATGGGAACCTTTCTTTCCTTTTGCCTCAGTCAATTACAGCAAAGAAACAACTAATACAGAAATACGATTATGCTAGCTCTAACTGACTAAATATGCAAGCAAAGTCTGCGCAATGTCTTGAGAGTTAGCTACAACAAGAACAAGTGTATGTAAATGAAAATAAATGCAAATAGTGTTATACAACATCTAGAGAATGTTAGTATAAACAAAACAACATGCCCGGCTCCTTTCTAAGCAAGTGAGCCATCCTATGGTCCAGAGAGGCTGCTGTACATAAGTACAGCAGTGAACTGTTGACAGAGTATAAACACATAAAGGTCAGTTAACTGTTATGGGCAAACTAATTCTTAAGTGCTGTCTGTTGATGAAATGGAAAAACAAAAGCCACTAATTTGTACCTTCTTTCTTTTCAGTAGCTTCTTTTACTTTACCCATGTATTTCTTTATTCTATCCTGAAACAAACAAAGGGAAGGTAAATGTATGTACAACATCAAGTGTCACAAGACAGGCTCTCTACTGGAATCCCCTGCATAAGAGAAATAGAGAGGCAGACCAAGGAACACTTGGTGTTGTGACCTCAAGGTTGACATCAGAAAGACTGGCCACTCATATAGCTTATTAGAAAGGATTGCCCAGAACAAAGAACTCTGGCACACAGTTGTTGACAACCTATGCCCCAGGAGAAGTGATGGGCTTAGATAGATAGATAGATAGATACAGACATGTATGCATTTATGTGAACAGCACTTGGAGAAACAAATATTTTGTGCTACCATTTTCAGGCTTGTTTTACAATGTCACACTGTGCGCAATGTACTGTAAGTAGTTGTTCTTACACCACATGTGTAAATTTACAAGGGGTCCTAAAAGAGTAGATCAGAGCATTGAAACAATAATATGTCTTACATCTACACAGTAAGTGTTTGTTATCAATAACAGTTTACAAACCAGTTCAGATTTTACAGGATGCTGGCGTGGGTTAACTCCTTGAGTTGTCAAATACACTGTTGATGCACAAAAAAAAAATCAATTTGGACATCAATGTTTCATTGCAATTAAGTTGTAGTCTTAATTGTCAACTAACTTCTCTTTAAGAAAAATTAGCAACTCTAGAGGTGAGATCTCACACCACTTCCAAAAATATATCAATACAGATTCACTAAGTGTATATTAGACATTATATCCCCATGTAGGTACTGACAACAGGAACGTAATGCACATGCAATCTACAGTAGATATTTATCCTGATAAATCACACACATTTTGTTTTCATACAATCATTTACATGTACATGATACTTACTCCAGAACATAGAGTTTATGGCATATGCAACAACTAAATCCAGTTTTGCACTTTGTAAAGGATTCATCTGGAAGGAAAGGCAAACACATGTACTTTTACTTCACTAAGTATAAATACAGTTGATGTACTTTCAAAGTGGAAAAATGTCTCAGAATCAAGTACAATTTGTGCCTTGTGAACAAATAGTTTAGCTAAACTGGTTTACTCTTCTTCGTATTGGAAATAATAATTTTCTAACCTTTCTAAATTTCGATCGCTGTTCCGGATTTCGGATTCCGCATTCCGGATTTCATATTTCATCATCAGGCAACCCGGCCCGTAAACACAAGATCGCATCATATCAAAATGATTCATATTAACACAAATCCTTCACAAAAAAAATTCCTTTTTCTGTTTAACATGGCTATAAAGTACGAGTAACAATCATAACTAAGAATAATTCTTCTTTATAAGAAGCACATGGCATTGAAGGCAAATCTTAACTCACGGTCAAATTTCAAATAAACTGAAGATGTCACCGAACCTTTTCCTTAAGGTCATCGACTGAAGTCTCCAGAAGGGACTTAAATGTATCATCAACTTTTCCCAAAGCTTCGTGGAACGTTTCCAGCGACTCGGTGACTTCTTCGGGTAATTCCGGCTCTTCTACGGTTACAGTTTGAGCCGCCATCTTTAAAATTACCCTGACCGCGACCTGACTGGGTAAGAATACTTGATAACGAGGCTACCTACAAATTTCAACACTAGCGTTATTTTCAGCGTGCGGAAGTTTAGAGAGCGTACCCCGAAAAAAGGGTTGAATTATGTTTCCCAGAGCGGCGATTTCATTTGAAAAAGAATGGTAAAAGTGCTGTATTTCTGCAGTTTGGTTTACACAAAGACTTAACCGAGTAATTATGGGAATGTATCAAAGCTCTCTTGCAAATCTTGTCCCCTGCATTGTTATGCTCGGACTGGATTCAGCCGGAAAGACCACGATATTCAGCAACCTCATGATAAAGAAGTCTGTGGAAACGATTCCTACCTATGTATTTAACGCAGACACCGTTTGACCTTGTAAAGGGGTCACTATCATATTAAGGGATGTCGGTGAAAAGGAGATCTTAAGACTTCTCTGGCAGCATTATTTAGCGAATATCCAGGGTTTGATATTTGTTGTGGATAAAACGAAGGAAGAATCAGTGAGGCAAGGAAAGAGCTTTTTAGCATCCTTGAAACTCCTGAGGCATGGGGATTACCCTTGATCATTATAAGTGACAGGCCAGACCTTCCTCATATGCTTGAGTCACAGGAATTGGTGCAGGAGCTGTCTTTATCAGCACAAAGCAAACTCCTGGCACGTCCAAGAGGCATCTGCCATAACTAGCAAGTGTATCAAGGAAGCTATGTGCAGAATCAGGGATATGATCGGAGAAACTCAAGAGAATTTAACTGTATCACTTATGGGTAATGAGTTTTCAAATACAGTTATTGAAATCACAGCAAATGTAATTTCTATAATTCTCATGTAAGAGACAATTAGTTTTTTTCCTGCCTATGAGGTGTGCAAGTAAACTCTGATCATTTCCAAATAAAATGCACTGAAATATTGGCAAACATCAAAGACTATGGCAAAATAACTTTAAATTAAAAGTCTGAAGCATCACAGCATATTTTTCCAACAAGACTTAAATGAGCTGAAAAGGATGGTTGATTGGTTGGAATTCCAAACAGTCTGCTCTCATTTTTTGGGGTTAAATTTTTGTTGAAAAAAAAAATTAATAAATAAAAATAACACTAAAATACTAAGAAAGTAACCAATTTTAGATTACCTTTCAGTTTAATTATTTTCAGACTTCAGACTCTACAAAAGAGTAAATAGATGGAGAAATAAAAGGCAAATTGCGAAAAAAGACAAGCAATGTGGAAAAAATGAATAAAAAAATAAATAAATAAAGTAAAAAACATAAAAACATCCTTCAACGTGAATCCTTTTCATACAGCTCACTATACACAATTTGAAAAACCATGCAATATTGAGATGGAATTCATGCCCTTTCCTCATCACAATCTTTTATACTATTATCTTTATTATTAATATTAATATCACTATTAATATTATCATCATCATTATTGTTATTATTATCAGTACTCTTACCTTCATTTTATTTAATTCATTAATTGACACTTATTGCCTTTGATGTGTTTTTAAGTAATTCTTTGAACCAGAATTGGTTCAAAACATGTTTATATCTGAAAGCACATCTATTCCATTGTTACTCTCCTAAGACTCTTTGAAAAGAAAATTTGATGCATGGCACCAATGAAAAACAATTAAAGTATGTACAACTCTATTTAGTATCTTTGAATTGAAGGAATTATCTGGACCTAGAATGAAAAGGCACAAGGAAATATTTATAAGTGTAACAATACATAGATTAATTTTCTATCGAGTAAGGCAGCCATAAACAGAGTGAAATACACTGAATGATGAGTTGATTGAAATGTGTTATCGGGATTAATGTGTTTTTTTTTTCGGACACATCAATCCGATCAATCTATACAGTCGATGAAAGCAAAGATTTTTTTTTAACCGATTTAAATTCCAAGAGGTATTCGAGGGAATGTGTCATCTTTTTTGTTTTGTTTGCTAGACCATAAACATTTCGTTCAACAACTCTAACATTGTGAAAGATCGCGGCTGACTTGACACGACCGCTATCCATTCATTCCAAATGTCCTAGTTAAATTAATCTAAAGAATAAACAAAAAAAAGTTACGATCAAGCACAGCAGTCAGAGGACCCTCCGTTAAATTCTTAAAGATTAAGAAACGCATTTCGATCGCACTAAGAAAAATATACCATTACAGCTCGTAAGAAACCAAAACGATTTTGAAATCTTCTTCCACTTCACGTCATCCAATGGAGTCCCCAAAAGGAACCTGAATACTTCTTCAACTTTTTCCGTAGCTTTGTGGGTCGATTCCATCGCTTTTGTGACTTTTTCGGATAGTCTAGTTCGCAAATCTCGTTGCTCTTAGCCTTGGACTGCCATATTAACAAATACCTCAACCGCGAGATGACTGGGCAAGAACGTTTGATAACGAGGCTCATAAGGAAGCTGTTGGCGATGGGTCTATTTTTAGCGGCTCATCTGAGCTGTCAAAATAAGCCACGTTGGCACTGACTGGGTATTCAGAAATTATGTTTCCAGTTACAGCACTCTATGAACATAAAAGCGCCGTATTTTAGTAGTGTTGTTCAGTATCGCCAAACAAAACCTGGTAAAAGACGAAACCACAACGCAGTCATGGGAATCACACTTTCTCAATTTTTCAGTCGAATGAGTGAGCTCTACCGTTCTTTCTCCCATCGTGAGGCGCGCATTCTCATGGTTGGATTGGATGCATCTGGAAAGACCACGATATTATACAAACTCAAGTTGAACGAGACGGTGTCAACGATTCCTACCATTGGATTTAACGTAGAAACTGTTTCACCCTGCAAGGGACTTACCTTCACGGTCTGGGATGTCGGTGGCCAGGAGAAGATCCGACCACTTTGGCGCCACTATTTCCAGAACACCCAAGGGTTAATCTATGTCGTAGATAGCTCTGATCTGGAAAGAATCAACGAAGCCAGGCGAGAGCTCTTCGCAGTTCTCGACAGTCCAGAGATGGAGGGAGTACCTGTGGTCGTCATTGGTAACAAACAGGATCTTCCACGAGCGCTTAGGTCGCACGAGTTGGCTCAGCAGTTGGCTCTGTTGCAGCATAAGGCAAACCCATGGCATGTGCAAGAAGCCTGCGCTAAAAATGGTGAGGGCATTTACGAGGCTATGCACAAATTGAGTGATATGGTCAAGGAATTTGAGAAGAACTCAAGAAAATACTAGTTGCATTGTTAGGTCATGGGTGATAGACAACATGAAGAGCCCAATAAGATTTTGTTAACTGTCACGCCTTTCTTAACTAGAGGAACATTTTACATTTTAGCACTGCAAAATTTTTGCTTTTTACACCATGATGTATCGATATTTATTTATTTGACACTAGGAAAAGAAAGAAAAAAAAATGAATGAGTGATAAAATCAAAGCAACAGACTATAAACGGATAGATCGATTTATAGGTTAGGTTAACATTGATGATATTCTTGAGCTTTTGATATATCATTTTAATTAAACTACATTTTTATGTTTTTTATATGCTAATTTCTAGAAAAGGAATTTATTCATACTACACGTCACTTCTGCTGATGTTCTACCATTTTGAGACTTTTGATTTTCTACCCCTAAAAGATTGTTTTCTTGAACTCTGTCTAATAAATACATTGTATTATCAATATATCGTTTTATATTATACTTCTTAGACACTGAAATGTGGTGGCACAATTCTTAATTTCTCCTCATTTAAGTCGATGTTCAAAACTCACTTGAGAAGCCTCCAAATTTGTAAGCAGAATCAACTCAAACTCAGTTTGGGCTGACTAGAAATCGACGAACAACCTTTGAGTCTCTGAGGATGCACTACTCTCCACCTCGTGTAGAAATAGAACCGAGTGTATGAAAAAAAAAATACGCCCTGTATAAAGGTTTTATGCCCTATTAAACCGAAGCATTTTCCTCTATTCCTTGAGATGAGTTAGTGACACAGTAGACTTTGACACTCTTTGACTGTGATTTAGCGAAAATTGATCTTTGCTGCAAACGAAAAAAGTCTAAAGGCGTATCTGGAGTCGGTATGCTGCCGAAGCTTCTCTGTAGTATGACGACTTAAAAAAAAGAATTAAAAATAATAATAGTAGTAATAGCAATAATATAATAAGAAAAAAAAGAAAGTAAAACTGAAAATGATAGTAAAATCAAGAATTAGAACGTGTTAACTCTCCCTACCTTTAGTCCGTAGCCGCCTTGTTACTCCCGGCCGTTTTAACTCTATTTTGTCGACTTTCGTTGTGTCGCTACGGCTTTTTTCTTTTATTTCACACGGACAGAAATCATAATTTTCAAAACTAGAGATGAAAATAGAAGGAAACTGATCAAAATATTAATTGCTGAAGTTAATTGGCAACTATATTTGTCGAAAGTGAAGGGACACTGCCGCTACTATAAATTTTGTTGGAAAATCAGCCTGTTTAACAGCAGTTCCTAAGCTCAGTTATGCCATGTTACATTTCCTCTGCTCTTTATTTGATGTAGAATTCTACCGTTTGTTTTGTTTGTCATTTTTGTTTGAATACTTTTTTAATTAAAAAAAAAAAAAAAAAGAAAAAAGAAAAGAAAAGAAAGAAAGAAAGGATAAAAAGCGCTGAGCACGAACCAGTGTAGAAGACATAACTTGTGGTCTTGCATGACAACAATTCTGCTTTCTGAGCCGAATGTACAACCGCTGTGCAATCACTGACCATGGCGGCAAAATTAAAGGGAACTGAAAAGAAGCGGAGAGAAAACACGATGGGCAGAGAGAAGCAAACATCCATAATGGCCAATGAAAGTCTCCTTAAATCCAGAACAGCTGCTTCAGTGTTAGCAGAGAACCTGCAACTGGATGTGAATACCATTGGCAGAGTAATTAGTTTACTCGATAGTGACAACACAGTACCATTCATAGCTCGATATCGCAAAGAAGAAACAGGAGGACTGGATCCTACTATACTGAGGCAAATAAAAGCGCAATATGAACTGTCTAAGTAAGTGAATATCTTAATTTAGCTTTTTTGTTTGCGTTTTGGCTTCACCATACGAGAGTAGTCACACAGCAGTCTTGCATAAGTCCACGTGGTGCAGAACGTCTCGAAGGGCTGGGGAGTGGGAAGTGGGAGGAAAGGGTGGGAAGGGGGGGGGGGGGGTGGTGCAAGGATTGGGTCTGGAATAAAACCCCCACCTATGAAGAGTGCAATAGTTTTTGATCAGGGCATGGTATGCTGCAAGCTTTATTAACCCTCCACGCCTAAACATAAGTATGAACATATTCTCCACAGTGTTCCCAATGCACTGCTTAGGATGCTGACAAGTGTCAACAAGAATACTTTTTTTTAAAATAAAGAACTTTTTAGTAATTGATCATGTTCTTAATCCTCATGACCTTATTGTGAGGCATGATCCTGCTGAAAGTTTGACCTAAATGTAAATCTGGGATGTCAGCCCATCAATTTCTGCTTTTGGTTTAGTCATGTCAGTTGTTCAACTTCTTGCACAAGCTTTTAATTTTAACACCAGGTGACTGGATCAAATTAATTTGCAGATCCATCAGGGAGCATGCTAAGTCAGTTATGAAGAAGATCGGTAACAAACTTACACCAGACATCAAGAGGTCTCTTGACAATGCTGTTACCATGGAAGAAGTGGATGAAGTGGTAATTAAACTTGACCACATAAGTTATCAAAACTTTACAATGAGCCAGCATTTTTGTGTTGTTAGTTAACCCTTTAACTCTGGTGACTGACCACAACAGAATTTCTCCCTACTATACCTCTACAATATCATATAGACAAGTGATGAGAATCAAGAAAAATATCAATTGTGGAATTACTAATTGATCCACTATCAAATTCTCCAAACTAACATAATTAGAATTCTTTGGCAGACAGTAAGGAGAATTACTAATGAGATCTTTGGAGTTAAAGGGTTAACTCTTTAAGATATGATTGTTTATTCTCCCCTCTAGCTCCTTATTGTTAACACATTTCCATGTAAATTAGTCACAAGATTCTTGTGTTAAATCCCGATAGGAACCTGCTGATGAGTTTGAGTACTCTCATTACCTGTTTGTGGGATAATGTGTGATGTTATAGGGAGAATTCAAATGTAAATCATGTCTGGGAGTGCAGGGTAAAGAGAGAAGGGACAGAGACCACTTAATATTCAAAGGCATAGAGGACTTTGTGCAGACAGGCAAAAGAGAATGGGAGTGGTTACAATACAGAAATTTTAGTCCATTCTAAGGTTCAGTAACCTTTGTGATTTATTTCAATGGATCAAAAGGTACATCCATTCAGTGTACAATCTGGAATGATTTCTTGTTATTCAGTGAGAAGCTACAATTTTGCTGCTGAAAATACTAAGATCGAATTATTAATCAAGGCTTCATATTAGACATAACTATCCATTGTCAAACTTTAGGCTGCACATTTTCTTATATGGAAACAGGGGTATAATGGATGACATGCTATTGTTGCTAATATAAAGTAAAAGATAAGAAAGTGGTTCATTGACCTATCATATAGTACATCGCTTGATACAGAGTGCTTCACCATAAAAGGATGTAGGATATTTTAATTTTGAACTCATTTCTTTTAATTTTATTTATTATAATTGCTCATGTAATTGGGGAACTGCGCATACTCTGTTTTTCTGCCATTTTTTACTTTAATCACTTCACCTGAGGTGATTGTAGCAGGGGCGCTAAATTTTAAAATGGATGCCCCTTGTTTTGTCACTGTTTCAGAGGAAGTGATATATGCAAAATAAGAAATTTCAACTGGGAAGAGCACAAGTTTGGCAGAGTGCTTTTTAAAAGAAAGATATGAAGTTTTTTGTTGATTGAATTAAATAAATCTGCTAAGAACTGAGGATTTCTTAGGCACTGGCTTTTGCATGTCACAGTACATATATTCATTTACCAATGGGGAGGTCCATATGGGAACAAAACTGTCCTGAGGTCTTGAGTATGGTTCTAAGGCTGAAGACTGAGGGTTGTATTTAAGACCAGGGGCACACTTTTCTACCATATGGACCAACCCAGACGGCAGAGTAAGTTATTATTAATTTTTTTCAGTTGATTCGCTTTTTTCTATGAGTGAAAGATAAAAAAATTCTGGAACATGGTCTGTACTGTAAAAATTGGACCTTTTACAAGTGTGCCATCAGCCAATCAGATTCAAGTACTTGACTTTTGTGGCCAGTTGAAATGCTTCAGGAAAAACAAATTAAACTTATTATTTTGTGTCTTTATTTCCTCCAATTGGCTAGTATGCACCATATAAGCAAAGTCAGAAGGGAACACATGCTGAGAGATCACGTCAGCTGGGCCTTGGTGAACCTGCTGAGCTCTTGCTGAAGAATCCTGAGGCTGTTCGGCTTGAAAAACTAGTTAAACCAAGTGTAAAAGGTACAGAGAAACCATTCCTTTATTTGCTTTGCCTACAATTTATATAGACGTAGCATGAGGAGCAGGGATGGTGCAAAGGTGAGATTGCTTGGCTTTCATTGCTGATTCTCACGCCTTGTATCCCTTGTGGGTTTTGTTTGTTGTGTTACTTTTTGTCCTTTCCCAGAGTGTCCATCTGAGGCTACTCCAGTTCTCCTCCTTCCACCAAAACCTACTTTCTAAATTCAAATTCAACTTCAAAACAGTGGATTAGTAGAACCAACCAGTGGAATAACCACTGCTAAATTCCCATAACCATTGATGCAATTAGTTCCCTGAGTGAACATGGATGTGGTTATATGCAGCAAGTAATGATAAGAGAGAGTGATTAGGAAAAGTGTTAAGTCAGTCCTTCAGGCTCTTCTTAATTTAGATCATACTAAAATTGATTCCTGGACCACCTTTTTCGTTTATGACTCTTGATGTTCTAGTTCCATCTTATTGTCTTGTATATTGAGTTGACAACTGAAAGTGACCAATGAAGTTTTCCCTGATGGTTTTTGTTTTGTTTGCTCATTGGCAATTAAAATTGAAAATGATTATTCAGTGCCAGGTTAGTGGCTGAAACACTCAAGTCACTGGCTCACTAATTGAATTTAATGATTGGTATATTAAAACAAAATGTTTGCAGGAATCAGAACTGTGAGTGAGGTATCCCTTGGCCTTCAGTATATTTTAGCAGATGTCATTGCCAAAGACAGTGCAACTTTAAACTCCATTAACGCATTGTAAGTCTCAAATAGTTCTGTTTATGATTTTTATAAGTCAAGGGAAGTACTTGACACCAAGCATATCAAGTTGTGATTAGGTATCAACTCCAATCTGTACAAATTTGCCAATGAGAGCAGAGAAAAGTATCACAGTGAACTTGTAGGGACTCAAAATAAAACTTAAAGTTTTAGTCTCAACCGATCAGATTCAAAACCAATTGCGACTTTGTCACACGCGTTTTCCCGCGCTTTGAGCTGTCAGTTTAGTGTTGTTTTAATTCTCATTCGTTCGTTGTGATACTTTCCTTGCGTCTATGGTTTTTTTTTTTACGACACTCAATCGAGAAGTGCTCCATTCTTGTATCTGATCGGTCAGTAGGGTGGTGCTAGTTTTCAATCACAAAGTCAAGTACAAGGTAATCAATAAAATCCTAGATTACTATCCGTATTTAATAGGAGATTGCTATAGGAGGACTTATTACTTGTTTTAATCGTGTTTGATAGGTTGGAGAATAACCCAGTTCGTGTGGAAGCATCCTTGCGTCGTTCAGGCAAAAATAGAGAAAAATACAAAAAGTTCGATGGTTTTCGTAAGGCAGCGACTTCACTTAAGGCTCATCAAGTAATATGTTTTTCTTTATCATGCCTTAATATCGACAAACAACTAACAATCTTTGCTACTTTTAAAAAAGAACTAAGTTTTCATGAATGGCGTGGTGATCTTATGAAAAACAAAAACAATTGAAATGATGGATAAAGATTCTACCCTCTTCTTTCCCCTCTCGTTACCTTTCTCGCAATTGCACCTACTTTTTCTTATGGAGTTTCATACTTAGCTTTTTCATGGATGGAAATCACTTTCCTCTGGTACAATGCAGCAACTGTGGCAAAGTCAGCGCGGCACAATTTGGCGTTATGTTAAGTTAAGGCTGGCTTTCTCAGGCGATGGAGTCTGCGTCGTATTCGAAGTCGTAAGAGCGCGTCCGATTCAGTGAAAACTCGAAAATCGGAGTTGTAGGCAGAGTCATAAGCTCGATGGAATCAGGGTCGAAAGAATCAGAATCGTGTAATTTGTTTCCCCTTCCGTTTATGACTCCGACGCTTTTAAGGAGAACCAACCAATCACAATAACATTTTTGTGGCCTTTCGCTTTCGACTCAGTCAATACAGTTTGCACTAGAGAGTAGGCAACGGGGTCGTATGCGGCATCCAAATTTTTGGGTTTGATTTCACTCTTTCGTATTACCGTGCTCTTCTGATTGACTGCGACTCCGTCCTTAGCGAAAACTAGCCATTAAGTGTGTTTTATTTCTCACGTTTTGTTCCGCCTCTTTCTATAGGTGCTCGCTTTAAATAGAGGAGAACAGAACAAGATTCTCAACGTTAAACGTGAGATTCCCAAAAATGTCGAGTCAGAATTTCGTACTGCTCTTCTGGAAAAGTGGATGCCCTCCAATGCATCTGGTGCAGTATATCAATTTTTGTAAAATGGCTTAAAAAAAAATCTTAAAATTAGATATGTAGAGAATAATACATAGGCACACGTAGATATGCAATTTCTCTTCGAGTCTTCAACTCGATGGCTCACTCGAACTCGAGAAGAAAAACTACATGCCTATAAGCAAACATATATTTTTGTTTGGCTATTCTATAAACACAACAGCCCTTTACTGACAAGAAAAGTCGAATGAATGTAAAAAAGGATCCACGATCTCCTGATTCAAGCGGCGCTTAGGCTCAAGATGAAAAAATGCGTTTAATTTTTACAAAAACAAACAATGGGCACAACTTTCAATTGACAAAATTCTCAGTTGTTGACTTTTTTCTTACCGATAGATCTAATCTTTTCAGGTAAACGGCAAAATCGGCCTGTGGCAAATCTTTCAGCTATCGATTTTCCTTCTCAGCCGCGAGAAATGCGATTACCAAAGCCACTGAGTGCGCAACTTTCGGTTTTTTTCTCTTCCTTATTTTGTTTTCCTGGGAATTTTAAATGTCATGTCTGTAAGTCATACGAATTTTCAATGAGTTAGCAGCCATAATCTAAGAAAATTCGACAAACAACCTTGGATTGAGTATGATGAGGGCTTCGCCGTTAATTCATCAACACGACAGAGTGGCGCGAAAGGCGAGTGACGTGTCAGTAGCTGATTGATGATATCAATCATGTGAAAAGTTATATATTTTTGGAGTGTGTTCTGACGGCTTTTCTCAGGGGTGGAAATCCTCGTATAACTCTACATGTTTTAAAGACGTCAAAATGCGTCATAGACACTATATTTTATTTGTTTCATTTCATTTTTGAACTGTCATTTTAAAGTTGTTTAATTTCGAATCATTAGTAAGGTTCTGGATATTTTCAATAGTTGCGCTTCATAGAATCTCAAGAATAAACATTAAAATTGTTATTTCATTTTATAATGTACTGTTTTAATGATTTATCAGCGCAGATAAAGAAATTATCCAAAAGTGCGGTGCTTGATGCTTACAAAAGACTCATCCAACCAAAGATCATCAGGCAAACCAGGTGATGCTGCACAGTATACTGCTACACTGTATACTGCTACACAGGTAATTTAGTGTTAACAACTGGGTTGAAAACGTAAATTAGCCATCGTAAAGGGTAAAAAAGCTGACGTTTCGAGCGTTAGCCCTTCGTCAGAGCGATTAGAGGAATTGTGGGTTGTGTGTGGATTTATATGCAGAAAGTGGGGCTACGCCATTGGTGGGAATATGGTGACGAGAAAACAGGAATAAATTAGTTAGTAGTAATCTGTAGTACCTAAAATCCACAAACCTAACAACCCAGGTCGACCCATCGTCGGGAACCTAGCTCCGAAATACTACTCCGTCTGGCCGAACTAGTACTCACACTCAATTGCTTTTCATTCGGTGGTAACTACTACAAACAAACTAATGACGTGGCCATGAGTACTAAAATGGGACCCAGCTATGCCAATCTTTTTGTAGGTTTTATCGAACATCAATTTTTTAGCCAATACCACGGCCCAAAACCTGAACTCTACGGCCGCTACATTGACGATTGCATCGGCGCTACCTCCTCTACCAAAGAGGACCTCACTCAATTTATAACCGCCGTCAATTCCTTTCATCCGGCTCTCTAATATACCTGGAAAAATTTCCGACACTTCTTTGGCATTTCTAGACATCAAAATTTCAATTGAAGGCAACGGCTTATGTACTAGTGTTTACTACAAACCTACAGATTCGCATAGTTACTTTTTGTATTCATCCTCACATCCATTACACGTCAAGAACTCCATACCTTTTTCACAGTTTCTCAGACTTCGTCGTTTACGTAGTGACGACTCTGATTTTTCCGAAAAATCAGAGGCAATGTGCCAGTTTTTCGATAAACGTGGCTATCCTGTTTCTGTCGTTCAAGCGGGCTACCACCGTGCCCAACAAATCGATCGACAGGCAGCACTACAAACGGCCGAGAAGGAAAACACTGACCGCATTCCATTTACTCTTACATTTCACCCTCACAACCACGCAGTTAAATCTATCATTCTTAAAAATTTTAAATTACTCCAAAACGATTCAGAGACTGGCACTATCTTTTCGCAACCCCCGCTTATTTCATTCAAACGTGACAAAAACATAGGCAACTTTTTAGTCAGGAGCTCATTTCAAACCAATGACCAATCTGGAACTTTTAAATGCGCTCGCTCACGATGCAAAACTTGTCCTTTCATTCACAACGTAGAGAAAATATCGGGACCTAAAAGATCCATTAAGATCATTGATCACTTTACGTGTACCTCCGCCAATGTTATTTACTGCATAACTTGCACTTATTGCAATAAGTTATACATCGGCGAAACAGGAAGACGACTGGGTGACCGATTCCGAGAACACCTTCGCGATGTGGAAAGAAATGACAAGGACGCATCCAAACCAGTCGCTAGACACTTTAATCTTCTTAATCATTCTAAACAGCATATGGCAGTTTGCGGCCTTTCCTTACATCTAGGCAGTTCGGAAAGCCGTAAAACACTAGAACAAAAATTTATATTCCAAATCGGCACCCTTAATCCCCACGGAATCAACGAGCGCTTTTCATTCAACTAATTTATTCCTGTTTCTCGTTACCATATTCCCACCAATGGTGTAGCCCCACTTTCTGCATATAAATCCACACACAACCCACAATTCCTCTAATCGCTCTGACGAAGGGCTAACGCTCGAAACGTCAGCTTTTTTACCCTTTACGGTGGCTAATTTACGTTTTCAACCCAGTTGTTAACACTAAATTACCTGCTATACTATCCCACCGACGCAGCAACACAGTTTCTTTAGAAACTTACCCCTTTATACTGCTACACAGTTTACTGCCTGTTTGAGTTTGGTATGATAATCAAGATTCCTAGTACCAGTGATAGCTTTTAGTGCGAAACAAGTATGATGAGTGTCGAATTTAATTCATGATAACGTTGGCGTTGTTTGCTTCCTTTACTAATTGGTTCAGAAACTGTTAACAACACTCTCAACCAATCAGGTGCATTATAATATTACATGAAAAGTAATTGTGGTTAGGTCACGTGTTCCACGTTTGAGGAAGTTCGTTTCTTTACAATGTGAATTATCATAAGTCTAATAAGGTATTTTCCTCCCCAAAGATGTGGAATATGATGATTTGAATTTGAATTTAAATTTGACTGTTTTTTTTTTCATTATTTCCTTGGAAGAGTATCTTTAACAAAACGGGCTGAAAAGGAGAGTGTCGATATATTTGTGATGAACTTGTATCGTCTCCTCCTTACCCCACCATTGAGAGGAAAGAATGTTATAAGTCTAGACCCAGGCTTCTCCCATGGATGCAAGTTAGCGGTTCTTGGTTCTGCAGGTGAATAACAGACAAACGTAAAGACAAACCAGCAAATAAACAGACAATCAAGCTAACAAAACAACAAGATGACAAAAAATACACAAACCTCGACAAACAGTAGTTATGAAGCACGAAGAAAATATTAAGTCTTTATCAATATCATATACAATTTCTCATTCCAATATAATGCACATTTTGAATCGATCTCCATGGAGTCCTAATCCTCTCAAAACCAATATGTTAATCAACAGGGAAGTGATGCAAAAAAAAAATAATAATAAAAATAATAAGTCTTAGCTGGATGGTCTTATATAGAATGACCACCAAATTCCCTCCAATGCGCTGTGTATTGTTTAGCATCCGGACAGAAGAATCTCACGATGATAAGGCGGAGTACACTTGTTCTTTTGGTCCTAATACAGAAAAAAATGTCTTTTCTTTTGTTCAACAGGTTGATTTGTGACGACAATGAAATGCCTTTTTTAAATTTCTCACTGCAGGCGAGGTTTTAGGGACAGGTGTGATCTTTCTTTTTGGGGAGAACAAAAACCAAGCGCAAGCAAAGGAAACTGTGATAGACCTTGTTCTAAGGCACAGGTTAGTTTTGTTTTTTGTCGGTAGTTTCTATTACAATTTCATTTTACCTCAGGTCTCTAACTTCCATAAGTGACCAACACAGAATCTCCTCTTACAATATCAAGCAAGCAAGTGATGAGATTATTAATTAAGGAATAGCCAGTTTATCTAATACCCAGTTTTCTGAAGTTGCATTTTATCTTTAGATTTTTATGGTAAACAATAAGGGAAATTACTGGTGAGATCTGAGAGTGAAAGGGTTAAGTGAATGGGAGGAAAAGCATACCTCACTGGTTTGTGTGGGTTTATTTCTCGTATTTTGCTTGGGACTTATTTCAGTTAGCATCACGTGACCAATGAGAATAATTTTGGAGAAACGTGGCCGATTGGATATTTTTAAGCCTACTTGCAGTCACTCTTACGAACATGTTTTTATTTTC
This sequence comes from Pocillopora verrucosa, assembly GCF_036669915.1. Classification (NCBI taxonomy): domain Eukaryota; kingdom Metazoa; phylum Cnidaria; class Anthozoa; order Scleractinia; family Pocilloporidae; genus Pocillopora; species Pocillopora verrucosa. The sequence continues at coordinate 14,871,477 of NC_089318.1, read as the reverse complement.
AGTTGTGACTTTATAGCCATTGGGAATGGCGTTGGATGCCGGGAAACTGAAAATTTTATTAGTAAACTCATCGAAAAAGGAGCATTTGCACCTCGTGACGTTGCTTACTGGTAAGTACCACGAATAAATATCACCCACCTTGAGAGATAAAAAAAACAAATGAACCGACATCCCTTGCAGGATGACCAAGTACATGTAGATAAAAATGCTTCAAAATCGGAACGTTTTTGCGAGAGCTCTTCTTTAACGGAGTTATGCAGCGTTCTTACGTCCTATTGTAGTGTTAACCCTTTAACTCCCATGAGAGACCAAGACAGAATTTCTCCTTACAACATCAATACAATATCAACCAGATTAGTGATGAGAATGAAGAATAATATCAATTTGGAGATAATTAGTTCATCCAATACTAAATTGTCTGGACTAAGATTATTAAAATTTTATGGTTGACATTAAGGAGAGTTACAAATTTGATCTGGGAGCTAAAGGGTTTAGTAGGTTTTTAGTTGATACGATGACAGTTACAAACTGCATGTACGATTTTACGTACTTAATGATAATATGTTTCAGTATCGTCAGCGAAGATGGAGCCTCTATTTACAGTGCGTCTCCCGAGGCAGAGGCCGAGCTGCCAAGCCTCGATATAACCCTGAGGGGTGCTGGTAAGTATCTCCCCTTCTCAATTTCTCAAACCGTTACCCAGAACTATCTTTGGCTTTAGAAACTAAACAAGGTTTATCGAGAAAAGTCCATGTCAATTTTAATATTTAGAATTATAAAACTTGTAGATAATTAAGGGATACTTTAGTTGGTCTCATCTGGCCAGCTAATCATGTCACGCCAAAAGAACCATCCATTTGCTTGATATATGCAGGCGTGTGGATATGATGATCGTGTTGTAATCCTTTTTCATTATAATTATCCATGTTGATATTTTAGTTTCAATTGGGCGGAGACTGCAAGATCCTCTCGCAGAATTAATAAAGATTGAGCCCAAGCATCTGGGTATTGGAATGTATCAGGTAAGAGAAAAACGTCCAAGGTACGATGGAATCCTGTTTACTTAAATCCAATTTAGATTCGGCCTCATTCTGTCGTTGTTGTTGTTGTTATTGTGTTTTTTTTTCGGTGTTTCGGCTGCTGTTTATCTTCTGATGTTGGTTTGCTGCAGCATGACATCCCCGAGAAGTTGTTACGAGAGGCCTTGGACGGAGTGATAGAGGACTGTGTCAGCTTTGTAGGAGTTGACTTGAACGTGGCAGGAGTCTCCATGTTAAGGTATTTTGTTTGGTGTGCTAAAAAAATTTTAGCCATAAATGAAAGATAACGACTCATTTTCCTCTTAAGGCGCATAGCTGGTTTAAATGAAAAGAAAGCGAAGGCTATTTTGGCATGGCGCGAGGAGAATGGTGCCTTCGTAAACCGTGAGCAGTTGAAGGAAGTTAAAGGAATTGGATCCAAAACGTACGAGCAATGTGTAGGCTTTGTCAGGATAATGAATACTCCACCACCCCAGCGCAATTCTACGAAAACATCCGCCATTGGTCAAGAAACGGTTATTACAAGTCCTGACGGAGGAGAGAAGACGAAGACCGGTGGTAAGAAGAGGAAGCGTGAAAGCAGCGAAGAACAAGGATTGAGGAAGAAACGGATGAAAACTGTTGTAAGTCAAAACTTTCATCCCGAGCCGTTGGATATGACCTGGATTCACCCTGAATCTTATCCTGTGGCGAGAAGGTAAATTGCACGTGACAAAATTGCATAAAGACGTATCAAATTAGCTTTAGAACAGGCATAATTAGTTTAAGCGCTGCGAGTCAGGGTAGATTCAAAGAATGCAACTACCGATCGTTATCCGTCGAAATCGCTCAAATTTTCAGAATTATTTCTCACTGCTGAGAAAAAAGGGAAAAAAAAGAGCCGTTATGTTCCTCATCCTATGGTGATGTTTTGAAAGTCCAATCTTCAAGTGCTTCCTAGTATACATATGCAACACATTTTAAGTACACAGGCTTTGCGTGACGTAGGAAGCAGCAACAAAAGCAGTTATCTGTTACAGCTTACTTTCGGTGAGAAGATGGTCAGCTATTGGCGTGCGTTGCTATAGCAGATTATTGATGATGAAACTTGTTTGGTTGTTTCGCTATTTAGCGTTATGAAGATGTTGGGTATTCTACCAGAGCAGATTGGTAAACCGGAAGTTAAAACAGCGATTGACAAATTTCTTCAAACTCACAGTAAGTTAGGACCTCCAAGGTCTCCCTTCCGTGATTGATGATATGAGTAATAATTCCCTTAATTAGATACCATGTGTTCTTACACTGTTGAGTTGGAGAATTGCTTGTGTAACATACAGGCAAGAAAGTAAAAGTCCCGGTATTTAAAAAAAATACATCCAGGGAAAATTAGAGGCAGTGTCCAGGGTGAAAAATTCCTCCATTTTGGAATTCCCCCTTGTCTTTTTTTTCAAGATGAGTGTTTGTTGCTTTGGTTATCTTAATTCTGTCATTGGTGGATTTAGCTGAGTGGACTTATTGTGATTGTCTGCTTTAACTGTCCATTACAGATGTCTGATTACAGCCCACTGTCCGACTCGGTGTCCGATTACAACTCTATAGAATAATTAGTGGAAAATAAAGCAGCTGATGCATCATCACATTTGAGGAAATTTTAACGGTTATGATATATTCAGAAATTGTGCCTCTGGGGTTTTAAATCTTTGTAATAAGTCTGAGTATTTTTTGCTACTGATTTTGTTTTGTTACGTAGAAATTGATAAATTGGCGGCCAAGAACAACGTGGGTACTGTAACATTGCAGCATATTTTGGATGGTCTCAGACAGCCAACAGATCACGACATAAGAGTCAGTAAGTAAAACGACAACCCCCTCTCCAACAACCTTCCTTAACGACAAATTCGAATGAAACAATACTCCTTTCACAGCAGAAGGATGAAAATATAATTGAAAGGTAACACAAATCTTTGATGGTACAAAGTAATCTGATTGGCCACTTACAAGGGTGCTAGTGTAACCAGAGCAAACAGGCATATTCACAAATGAGCAAAGAAGAAAAGAAATAGCATCCTCTCACTCTCTAAGAATAGAAATATGTAAAGAGCGGAGAGTGAGACAAGACAAAATTCTACTGGCAATTTCTCCTTACAATATCAAGCATCAAGTGGCGATATGAAACACTATCAAGCATCAAGTGATGATATATATTTATGAAGGGTGTGTAAGCACTTAGCTACCCCGAATGATCCCACAACTGTGGTATCATCCAAGCCATGCTATGTATGTGTGTTCTGTTTTGTTGTTGAGCACGCACGAAGTGGAGAAACGGAGAAACTCGAGACGTAGTCGAGTGTTTCTCCCCCCTTCTTGAGTGATCTAGCCGCTTCCTAAGTACTTTTCAACAGAACAGAGCACAGTTAAGGCTTCTCTATTTGTTTTATAATAAAGAATCTGTTAAATTTCTTACCTATTACTTTCAATTTTCGAAACAAACTTTATTTCCAAAGCGAACAACAGTGTCGTCAGCATTCTCTATACTCTCATAAAGCACGTTACAATATGCCAATCAGAAACCATGATAGACTGGCTCAAATAATCTGATTGGCTGTACAAGATTAAGGCTGTCAAAAATGTCAAACCATCGAAGTTCAAAAACCATCAAAGTTCACATTTTGCAACAGTTTACAAAGTTAAATAGTTCGGCAGGTGGAAGCCAACACTTTTGCCTGAAGTCTTTTAGTCTCGAATACAGAATCTGAAAATGAAATATTCAGTGAAATCCAGCCGAATGGTGGCTCATAAAAACACGCAAGTTTTTTCAATTTAAAATTAGAAAACACATTGTTCAAGCGTGTCTTCTATGAATGAACGACAGCCGAATTTAACGGAACATGAAAATTGCTCAGGATAACAGCGCAGTGACTGATGTGGCCTTCCACTCATCGCATCGGAAAGGATATCAAAGCAAGCTCTTGGTTTTTCTCTCGAAGGGCGGCTAAGGCTTACTTGATGACCGGAGATCGCCATGATGAGCTAGCCGCGTTGTATCTCGGCATGACAACGTCACGATTAGTATGAGTTTTAACAGCTGTACCAGTTTGGCTATATTTTGCATCATTCCTGTTTTGCTCTGTTTTGTTTTTGAATACGCAACTTTATATACTACACGAGTGTTAGCTGTGTTTGATTTTTATTACTGTACGTAAACTTGCAATCTAACTCAGTGTAAAAACCTTCAAAACTCGGACTGTCCATTTATTTTACTCTTTGAGGATTTTTGTCTCTACTCACGTTATAATAACTTTAATTACGAGCACGCTCTTTCAACCATTGACAGCGTGCGCTATATTAGATCTTTATTATAATATAATTTAGGGGATTATTGGTTGATTTAATACCGAACACTCCAAAGTAATATCATACAAATTGCATTGGAAATTGTGGAGATAATTATTAGTGAGATCTTGGTAGTGAAAGGGTTAGAGAAAGGCAGGGACCTCATATATGTAAAAACAAAATAGGATTTTTGTATGAAAATATCGGTAAAAATACCTTGCAGACTTTAAAATAACTCTGTATCTGTAGAGGTTGAGGCACAGTGATAATTTGAACCTGAGGTTTGTTTTGAGGCACGATTAAGTATAGACTTAATGCTCAAGAATAGTTTCCCTTTGCCTCTTCTCTGTTTAGATTTCCAGAAACCTTTGTTCAAAAAGAACATCACCTCACTGAAAGACATTCAGCCGGGCTCTCAGCTTCGCGGTCGCGTCACGAATATGATTTCATTCGGTGCATTCGTAGACTGCGGTGTTGGCCAGGATGGCTTGCTACACAAGAACGACATGGGACAGTATGAAGGAAAAGTTGGCCTCGGAGATATAGTTGAAGTCACTGTTGAAAGTGTTGATAAAATAAAACAAGAAATTCGTCTGGTTCTAAAGGAAATTTCCTCGAGTTTCAATCCAGAGTTGCTCGTTTCAATGGGAAATTTATCTTAGGGTTACATGCTTTGCGGATTTTCTTTATAACATTTTTAGTGACAAACATATTAACATGTTTTGTTTATGCTTCTTTGTAAGTGCGGTGCTTTCAATGTACAATCACTATCGGTCTTACATTTAACTTAGATGAACTTGAACTCCCAGTCCATCTTTAGCGGCCCCTTGGTCTCTAGTAGTCTTATGAGAGAAAAGAATTGTTAAAAAAAAAAAAAAAAGAAAAGAAAAGAAAACGAGAAAGATGAAATCCCACTCGAATCGAATCGGATGCACAATGAATTGTTTATCTGTTTTGTAAAAAGGGAAAATCCTACATAATGATGCTGGAGGCATTACAAAAGAGTAATTAAACTATATTTTCTCTATAACTTGTCTCTAATAATTGTCTTCCACCTTGCGCTATCAAAAACATTAGTTTCAGCACAACATGTGACATTAATGATGGCAATATACTTCGGCCACGTGTATCTTAAACCTTAAATTATTTTCTTAGGAATCAAGTTAAGACACTACTTTTTCGTTTTGCACAAAGGAAAAAGGAGAGAAAATATCAGAATCCCCACAGGCATTTGGAGACTATTTTATCATAAGCCCCTACAACCATAGTTGGGCAACTATTCCTCTAAAAAATTAATAAAGGGGTAAGTTTCTAAAGAAACTGTGATGCTGCGTCGGTCTATCTATCGATAGAATCACTCTGACGAAGGGCTAACGCTCGAAACGTCAGCTTTTTTACCCTTTACGGTGGCTAATTTACGTTTTTAACCCAGTTGTTAACACTAATTACCTGCTATTCCTCTAAAAAGAAGTCAACCTTTCAATGCTAAGCCGGCTTACAGAGGAGGCCAAAACTTTTCATTAAATGTTCGTTTTACGTTGCTGTCAATCATGCTTTGAGTTTGTCGAGGCCAAAATGCCCCTCGCTGGATGTGCCCCCAAAAAATCGTGTAACGTGTTCGCCTCCACTTCACCAGATTTTTAGCATACTTTAACACTGGATTAAATCGTACAACATACAATGAAACCACTGATGAACTTAACTTTTTTTTCCTTTCATGGCCTTCCATTCAAAACCTTACTAAATGAAGAAATGAAACTGTTCATTCCAATTAGCCCCCTGATTGAGCGTAGTAGGAGATAAAGGCGTGGAATTTCTTTTATATGTAATGTAGAGAAGTTTACGAGTTTGCGAAGCAAAGAACAAATGATATTTTACCTAAAGTTTTCCTGTTGAGCTGTCATAAAAAAAAAAAAAAACAGGGCAGGGCAGGGCAGCACACCAACCGACAGAAAACTTTTAAGTACATGAAAGTTTACTTTGACTTCACTTATTCGATTCTTTTAGCTTTACATAGTTTTCAACAAAATTGATGGTGCATACACAAACAACAACAACAACAAATAGAAACATTCGGAAATTACGTGAATCCGATACCAGATAAGTGTCACTACCCTTCTGAGCAGACGGTACTGTGCATCACAGAACAAAGGAATGGCAAAATAAAACAAATGTGAGGACAAAACTGATACAAAGTCATTCGCAGATGAAGTTCATTTACAATCTTAAACGTGTTCTACGTCAACATTACTGCGTAGTACGAACTGTCCATGGGGAGCCTTTGATTCCTCTCAGCACTTACTCTTCCCATTGCATTAATATTCATGTATCATCATTAATAAGAACAAAGCTCTATGTAGGGATATTTAAAGTAAAGTTTCAACCTTTCTTCATTCTACAGATCAGCACCGAGAGGGACACGACATGCCATGAGATCTTAAAGCTATGCGACAGAACTTAGCACTCGAGACATTATTTCCATGGATACGTTTTCCGCCTGTTGCTTGGATTTTTTTTGTGTAAAATTTGCAGCATTCGTTGTATTTTGCTATGGCTAATTTTTTTGGCCGACATACGGCTATGGGTTAAACCCCAATGTGTCCTTCTTACTGCGAAGTACCTGAACGAATTACTTATGATTATTCCTCCCAGAATAACATGAACAATACTTATACCACTGCCTACTACTGAAAGCTTAATTCGCTTTATATGTTTCTTTCCAACTTGAAACCATGGTGACTGACTGACTTAAAAAAAAAAAAAGAAGAAGAAGAAGAAGAAGAAACGAAAAGCCAAAACAAACAAACTAAAAACATCGAGAAAAGTAATGATGCCCCTATCTACCCCTATAAGCTACTTTGCGTGGATTGAGATGAAAAATAATATTGAAAAAATGTCTTAGAATTTTTTTGCATCTTCTCAGAGTGCTACACAGCAAAAGCCACAAATAGAATTTTTTTTCGGTCCCCAAGTTGTTTGATTCTTACAGACTAGTTCTTAATTAGCAAAACTATGACTTATGCAAGGAAGGACACATCCAAAGCAACTTTTGCATATTTGCCCATTTCCAGAATATCTAGGTTTATATGTAAGGTTGTGTGATCTCTTTGTGTCGTTGCATACCGCATCAGCACTGCAGTTATGTGTTCCTATTTCACACTCGTCGAAGGTTAATTAGGCAAACTCAAAACTGATCCTTTTTGCGCTTGCTAGCATTCGCTTTTGAATTATTGACTTAATAGTAGAGAACACAACAGCCCCTGTAGCTCTAAATTTACCATGCAATATTACATTGCACCACATGTGCAGGTCCATCCGTCCCCAGAATATTCAGGTTTACATTCCTAGATGTGCAAACCCTTGGCATTATTACCTTGCATTGTTATAATGTCAGCAGCTTTTGTTTTCATAAAATTGTATTGATAATATAGAATACCAGTATATGTCTTCAGATTCAACATGCAACACCCCACATGTTCAGGTTCATCTGCACCCAGAATATTTTCTAGTTTACATGTACTTGTTCATTTCTACATTTGATTCCCCAAAATTTCTGCTATCAGCATCAGCACCGCAGCTCTGCAGGTCTTTGTAAACTCATCAATATTAGAATAAGCATTATTTCATCTTGAATAAATTCTGTACCACTGATCTTGCTCTAATAAATTATCCTAATCGTATCAAGTGGGACAATCTCTGTGGCCCCACATTTAATTCGCAATATCTCATTGCATTACCTTTGCAGGTCCATCCATCTTCAGAGTATCCAGGTTTGCATTCACAGTTGTGCGATCCCTTTGTATATTGTTCCAAACAGGAACGGGACTACAGTTAGGCTCTTCTGTAGCACTTTCGTTAATGTCTAAAATAACATAATTATTTGATGTTATAATATCGGTGACATTTGTTTTCAGAACATTAAATCGCTAATATATAACACAACAATCTATGTGCTAATATTTAGCGTTCTTGTAGACATTGTACTGATAATTTGCAATAAAACAATCCCTCTAGCCCCATATTTAATAAGCGATATATATTGCATTACCTTTGCATGCCCATCCGTCCCATGAAAATCCTGGTTTACATTTACAGCGGCACGATCCTTTGGTATTGCTACTCTTCTGTAGCACATCCGTCAATATCTGAAGTTACATCATGCTGATTTTAATTACCTTTGAAAAATTTAGATATTACAATAGTTTTGTAAAGTAAAAGGAGAAGTTTTGCACATATCCTCTCGTGTCATTTTTTATTTGTTATAGGCTGAGAGCAGATTAATCGAATAAATCATCCAGTACAAAACCATTTTTTTTGAAGCCCGTCCGTCCATCACCAGAATATCCAGGTTTACTTGTATAGTTATACGATACTTTGGCATCAGCGTCGGAACTGCAGTTGTACTTTTCTGTAACATATTGGTCGGTAAAATATTGGTCAGTAAAAAAGAAAGAAGATCTGAAAAAAAAATGTCGCAAGGCATGCTATTCAGAGAATAATATCGTGCAGCAGTATCCAGCTTTCTTTGCCAATAGCCTAGACCAGGATTGAAACGTAAAAGCATACTTGTCAAATAGTGGATGATAACACTTCTTGAGCGCAATGCAACAAGGTCCAATAATAACAAAAACCAATTCACTCACATCCTTGGTTTTGTCTTGTTGAAGATTTTACGATCTAGTTTATCTTAACTTACGCAATAATTGATTCTTGACGTCATCAATTCGGATCATGTGATTTATCAGGCGTTGACCATCAGATACTTTAGCGGTCTCAAATTCCAAAAAGCAACAACTGTCCGTGTGAAAATGAGATTTACTTATCATTTTGGGACACTTTTTTTTCAAATGACTAATCTTAATCTATAAATATTGGGGTAGATAAGGTTGATATTAGCTGAATCCCAAAAATGGAGACAAAGACATACAATATTAATAATTTGAGTGGTAGATTTGAAACAAGTAGTGGTTTGACCTTCGGTAGATATCGCGGTTAAACTTTTGAATCAGATTATAAGCAATCGGCGCTCCCCCCGTAAACCGTACCCAGGCTTGCAGAATTTTTGGTACGAAGATCTACCAGTTGTTAACGGACAACGCATTGACAGGTAAGTTGTCATTAAAGTCATATGCGTTAAATGTTCTGCATACTTTCAGAGATAGAGATGTTAAAAGGGTTGTGTCTGAACAGAAAAATGAAAAAAAAGCCATTTTTGTAGGTGCAGCAATGGGATTAAGACATCTGTCATTCCTTTCATGGGCGAGATAGTGAAGAAGAAAAAAATGTATTTTACACTGCTGTTACTCATAATATAGTTTTGTGAATCCAAACTATTGTTAGCTTCAGTTTGTACTTGTAGAGATTCTTTTTCAGATACCCCGATAACGGAATCACGTAAAGAGAGTGGGAGGCAAGGAATTAGTTTACGTCAATATTTTGAGGGGGAGTTACGCGTGAAATTTCACAATAAATGCTCGCTACTAAACCGACACTGGACCGCGTATTCGCATCGCCTTTTTGATTACAATGCTTAAACATATAATAATAACACTTAAAAAAAGGTGGGTTGGCTTTAAGGTAAGGTAAATGCTACTAACCTTCTGAAAAGACCGCGGCATTGAGCACCACTGACGTAAAAGAACAGCGAAATAATATGAAAGCATAGGGTATGCGTGATGAAAAAAAATCATTCGCAGATGTTAACTGAAGTTGTGGAGATGGAGAACCTACGCAGTAAATGTAATACCCAGAAATGGAAATTGCATCAAAATTGACTTTTAAGTTGCTTTATAAATTCACAATAGTTCCAAATGTCTTCCTCTGGAGGCATCAATTCTTAACAAGAAGTTAATGACAGTTTATATTAACCTTGTCCTAGAATCATTTGGAACAAATCATTTTTAATATCCCCTGTCTGTTATGGACATTTTTCAGCCTCGTGCAATTGAAGTTTTAAAATTCGAAATTTATTGAAATGGATAAAATATTGTGCAATTTTTTTTCTAATAGTTGCTAAAGTTATTCTAACTGGTAGAGTTTTTTTTTCCAGCGGACTGGCGTTAACTAACTTGCTGGTTAACTTGTTCAGGAATTCTTTTATAGAACAAGAATCTGAACTTTAAAGAAATAAAGCATTACACTTACATTACATACGAAAAAACCATGAAAAACACAAAAGGTGAAAAGAGAGAAACTATCCTTCGTTTCCCTGCAATTTGTAACCACATGAAGGGATTTGCTAAATCGATGATAACCTTGGTAATTTATAGGTAAACACCAGATGATTAATGATTTGTGACCATAAGTTCCAAAATGGTAAGTGTACTTAGAGACTGTTAAAGGTCTTATGGTGATCCAAGGTTTCCTCTCGTCAAGGCAGTGAAAGAATTAGGTAAATAGGTATCACTTATCATTTAAGTCATTTACCATTATATAAAACGTGTCAAAAGCATTAAACGCTTATGCAGGCAGTGTGCGCGCTCTGATTGCGTTGCATCATGGTCTTAAAAGAAAAAAGTAAGTGATTTCCATTATGTCGTGATGGAGCGAACGTCTATATATGGTGGCCGCGAGAATAGCGTAAATAGACAAATAATGTAATGGGGATTCACTGACTATTGCCGTTCCTTCGAAAATAATAAAGTGTTGAAGGGCCTGCACAACTCTTGCCATTCCTCCGTCACGAATTCGTTCTTAGAGGGCAAATGAAGAGATACAGAAAGAATCGAAACTGTAGTATTGCCTGAGAATCTATGCACATTCCTAGACGGGATTTTTAAATCAAGGAATCGACCCTTACATACCCAACGCATTACAGAGAAAGCCTTTCTGCTATAAAAACTTTTTTTGAGTCATTCACTAGGCGTAGATATAAGATTCGTGACAGGAGAATAGTTACGCCTCCTATATATATGCTGTTTCACTATCTTTTCATGTTTTTGTTTTTTGTTTTGTTTTTCTGTTTGTCTGATTTTTTTTTTGCTCTGTTTTGTTTTGTTAGTTTATCTTCCTTTTCCTATTACTTTCCTCTGATTTATTTGCTGATCTTATGAACGTAAGTTTCACCACGAAACGGTGTGTTTTCCCCTTAAACAAATGATTTCTTTATGTTTGATCTGTGTAATTTTCTCGTGCTCCTGAGTTCGATCACCAGTCTCTTGCATTTTAATTAAAATAGTTCAGTCTGTTACTATGTTCAATTCTTCCTGGTTCTTTCGATCGCTTTCGTTTTCTTGACCCATTTAAAACTATACGATTTCATTTTACTCAATTAAAAAAAAAAAACATGCAGAACTTTTCTTTTGTGATATCTTTTTACCGAGTTGTATGGGATACATTATCACTACACAAGATCTGCATCGAAAGATCGCGTGTTTATGGTAAATATGATTTAACATTCAATTCGCATTGTGTTTTAAATTCAAATTATGAACTAGTTCAATTGTGGCTCTGGTCATAAGTTATAATCAATATGTGTAAATGTTACTTTATCACGATTCTCTAATTTCCTTTTTGTTCATCTCTTGAATATTACTTTACGCAAATGCAAGTGTTATATTAGTGCGTGTTATATTCTGTATAATCGATAAAATGTTCTTGATTGCCAATGTGTTTGTTGATGTTGACTAAGGTGTTGATGTTGTTGATCACCGAATGCACTTTTTTCTCGTTACTGGACCAATATGTATCCCATGGCTTTGATGTGTACCTCTCTAGCATCAATTCCACACGTGTTGTTGTCATCACGCGGCCCTCCTGTTCCGAACCCGATTCTGGAATCAACATCCCCGCATCCGTTATTGTTATTGGCAAGAATACCAATCCTTGCTTTGCAAGCTCTATTCTTCCAATAAGCTCCCTCCGGTTCAAGATTAAACCCTTCCTTGTTACAGTAACGGTGTAAGTAACCCTGTGAACCAATCAGTGACTTCCATTTCTCAGGACCCAAAAAGGTGGAGCGGTGTTGCCCATCAGCGATCAGCCAGTACAGGGAATCGGCTGACTTGTTTATGACAATAAACCTGAGATCTCCGTCAATCTTCATACAGAGACAGATCTTGGAGAATGATGTGTTCCAATAGGTCGGTAACTTGGTCTCCACTGTGTCAAACCCAGTCTCTCCTCCAGGAAGATTATATTCTATCTTGTTGCTCCAAAAATCAGAATCAAAATGAAAAGTTCGCTGATTGGGAATAAAAATAGACAATAAAAATCAAATATGTCAGTCAATCCCAGCGAGTAACCCGCACCAAAAATTAAAAGCCGATTTGAACTAAATTACAACACAACAATTACATGTTTAACTGAGATTGGGTGAGATTACAACGAAAGTCAAATTTTGAACTCGAAACTTTTATCGTAAGTTTCTTAAGATGCTCGTACCATACCATAGATCTTTTAGAAATCAATTAATGCTATCATAAGTAATAAGAAAAATCAAAAGATTATTTGATAAATTGAAAAAAAAATACCTTCTTGCCATCAATCTTCATAACAGGGGTCCAAGATCCCACTCCACATCCAAAATCCCCCACGTGACAGAAAATGGAAGTAAATATCGAATCAATATGAAGTGTAACCACGCCACTCTTGCTGAATCTATTAAATAAGATTAAGGTAGATATAAATGTCAAACTCTGGAACCTACTAGGTATGTGAAATTTCATCTGAGTTTTCAGTTGGAAAGACTGAATATTAACAAACAAATCGGAATCAGCTTGGGTAAATTAACTTCGTATATTAACTTGTTATCTAGAAAAGCCCTTTTGCTCTGAGATCAAGTAGAAACAATCTTATCCTAGTTTCAAACTTACAATTTTCTGTTGTGAGCTTCCTTGCAGTCTGAATTCACTGAAAATAGGAACATAACAAACAAAGTAATAACAACAACAAAATCAGAACCACAAAATAACTGTCACATTGTTACGACGTTTGCGACATCAAAAGGAAGTAGTCACACATTAACTTAGACGTATAAGGGGTGGTGACCCTCCCTATCCTGTTTTTGTTTTTGTCTTTTTTAAAGTTATCAAGGGGATTTTAGCAGGGCTAACAGGACAACTGTCCACTTCAGCACCTTTTGTTTATCTTGGAGACATATTTGTTGCAAACTTGATGAAAATAGGATAATTGAAGCGTTACTTAAATTTATCAGTAACTCCTTGCTGGTTTAATTAAGAATACATGAACCAATACAACAAGGACACAACTAAAGTCACCTTTGCATATCTGCCTATTTCCAGAATATCCAGGTTTACATTTGCAGTTGTGCGATCCTTTTGTGTTGTTGCATACCGCATAAGTACTGCAGTTATGTGTTCTTGTAACACACTCGTCGAAATCTAAATACGAAAATCATCGATCGATCCTTTTAACATCGTATAAAAAACTTTCCTCTCAAAATATTGCTCGTCTAAACAAAATACGAGCATCCATGTGGCTCTACTCGTTATACCATATTGCACAGCACTACCTGTGCAGGTCAATCCGTCCCCAAAATATCCAGGTTTACATTTACAGTTGTGCAATCCCTTTGTATTGTTGCACACCGCATCAACACTGCGGCTGTGTGTTCTTGTAGCACACTCGTCGATATCTAAATATGTAAATAATTAAGACCTTGCACTGTAATGATGTCAGTAGCATTTTTTTTCGTTACATTGAATCGATAATATAGAATACCAGTATGTGTCTCCAAATTCAACATGCAACATTTCATTGAAATACTCGTTGAGGTTAATCTGTCCCCATAATATTTTTTAGTCTACATGTACTTGTACATTTGTACATTTGGTTCCCCGAAATTTTTGCTATAAGCATCAGCACCACAGCCGTGCAGGTCTTTGCAAAATCATCAATATCAGAATACGCATATCATTACTTCATCTTGAATAGATCCTGTACCATTAATTTTGCTCTCTTAGCATAGTATTAATAGTATAGAGTGGGACAATCTCTGTGGCCCCACAAAAACATCATTCTTTGATCTGTTATAATATCGGTAACATTTGTTTTCATGACATTGCACTGCTAATATACAATAAAACAAACTGTGTGCTCTACATTTCACTTAGAGGTCCATCTCTACCCTCAGTATTATTGCAAATAGCAGCAGCACTGTAGCTGTGCTCTTTAGTAGAGCATTTCTCAATATTTAAATATGCATATCATAACTTGATCTTTTATGATGTCAATTGCATTTATTTGCATAACGTGACATTGATAATTTAGAATGCAACAATTCATGTGTTTTGCAACATTGCATCAACGATATTGAATATTTTTGCCTCTGAATTTAACCTTCCATATTCCATGGCATTACCAGTGCAGGTCCTTCCGTCCCCAGAATATCCAGGTTTGCATGTGCAGTTGTACGATCCCTTGATATTGATGCACTCCGCATCAGCACTGCAGCTGTGTGTTCCTGTGGCACACTCGTCAATATCTAAGTATGCACATTACTTATTTACTTGTTAAAATGTCAGTTGCATTTTTATAACATAGCATTGATACCATAGAATATAGCAATCGATCTCGGCCTACATTTTCACCTGTAAGACATTATTTCATTACCTGTGCAGGTCCCTTCGTGTCCTGAATATCCAGGTTTACATTCACAGTTGTGCGATCCTTGGGTGTTGACACAGACAGCGTCAGCGCTGCATTTACGTGTTCCTTATGCACACTCGTCAACATCTGAATAAGCATTGATTTCATACATAATGAGATTTACTTAGTGAAATATTATCGTTCGTGTCTCTGATTGGACGAAAGATATATTTCACAGTCGTGCGCTCCCAGCCTTTGAGATGTGTCGGTCTGTAAGAAAATTCTCAGTATGTATAAAACGAAAACATTATACCATGGAAAGTGCTCGAATGGCTTTCATTCACTTGTCGCGATGCATCAGAAAACTCACTAGTTCGCTTCGCTCACTCGTTGTTTTGCTCTTTTGTTTTTTTGTTTTGTTGTTTTTTTGATACTTTACAACTCGTAAATGAAAATCGTTCCTGCGCGTATTCTATAGAATAATCTTTATATCATCAATCGATCCTTTATAAAGTCTGAAAATAGACCTCCAATAATCTATGTAACGCTATATTAGACATGCAATATTTTACTGTATTACCTTTGCAGGTCCATCCGTCCCCATGATATCCAGGTTTGCATTTGCAGTTATATGACCCATTGGTATTGTTGCACACAGCATCAACACTGCAGCTGGGTTCTTCTGTAGCACATTCGTCAATATCTAAATACGCTTATCGTTAATTGATTGTTTATAATTCTGGTAACATTTAGCGTTCTTGAAGAGAGTGCACTGATGAATTGCAAAACAACAATCTCTCTAGCCCTATATTTAATCTGCGATGTTTCATTGCATTACCTCTGCATGCCCATCCGTCCCCTGAAAATCCAGGTTTACACACACAGCTGTACGATCCTTCGGTATTGTTGCACACAGCATCAACGCTGCAGCTGTGCTCTTCAGTATCACATTCGTCAATATCTGAAGATACATAACATTGATCAAAACAATTTAAGTATTATAATAGTTATGGAAAGCAAAAGGAAAAGCTTTGCACATATCTCCTCACGTTAATAACTATTTTGTTATAAGCAGAGAGCAGATTAATGGAATAGATCAGTTGATTCTCTCTTGGAAGAAAAACGCGATCCATCCCTGAAATTCTGAACGCCTTTATTCGCGAGCCATATTCTCTTTAGAAAGAAACACTTTTACCTTTGCAAGTCCGTCCATCACCAGAATATCCAGGTTTACATGTATAATTGTTCGATACTTTGGTATTGCTGCAAACAGCATCGGAACTGCAGTTGTGCTTTTCTGTAGCATATTGGTCACTGTCTGAAAATAGATCATATTGGTTTCTATCATAAATGAAGCTACCTTTTATTTAGCACGAATTTCGAATGTGCTTAAAGTTTCATAGATAGTAAATTTAAAGCTCAGATAATGGCAATACCTTCATCACAAGTCTGACCCTTGAAACCAGCAGTACACCAACATCGATAACCTTTTTCGGTAAAACCACTTTGGCAAGTAGCGTTGTTCTTGCAAGGATTTGCTAAACAGGTATTCTAAATCAAATGAAAAAAATGACATCTTAAAAAAATGTCGCAAGGGATGCTATCCAAAGATTCATATCTAGCAACAATATCCAGTTTATTATCATTCACTAGGCGTAGATATAAGATTCGTGACAGGAGAATAGTTACGCCTCCTATATATATGCTGTTTCACTATCTTTTCATGTTTTTGTTTTTTGTTTTGTTTTTCTGTTTGTCTGATTTTTTTTTTGCTCTGTTTTGTTTTGTTAGTTTATCTTCCTTTTCCTATTACTTTCCTCTGATTTATTTGCTGATCTTATGAACGTAAGTTTCACCACGAAACGGTGTGTTTTCCCCTTAAACAAATGATTTCTTTATGTTTGATCTGTGTAATTTTCTCGTGCTCCTGAGTTCGATCACCAGTCTCTTGCATTTTAATTAAAATAGTTCAGTCTGTTACTATGTTCAATTCTTCCTGGTTCTTTCGATCGCTTTCGTTTTCTTGACCCATTTAAAACTATACGATTTCATTTTACTCAATTAAAAAAAAAAAACATGCAGAACTTTTCTTTTGTGATATCTTTTTACCGAGTTGTATGGGATACATTATCACTACACAAGATCTGCATCGAAAGATCGCGTGTTTATGGTAAATATGATTTAACATTCAATTCGCATTGTGTTTTAAATTCAAATTATGAACTAGTTCAATTGTGGCTCTGGTCATAAGTTATAATCAATATGTGTAAATGTTACTTTATCACGATTCTCTAATTTCCTTTTTGTTCATCTCTTGAATATTACTTTACGCAAATGCAAGTGTTATATTAGTGCGTGTTATATTCTGTATAATCGATAAAATGTTCTTGATTGCCAATGTGTTTGTTGATGTTGACTAAGGTGTTGATGTTGTTGATCACCGAATGCACTTTTTTCTCGTTACTGGACCAATATGTATCCCATGGCTTTGATGTGTACCTCTCTAGCATCAATTCCACACGTGTTGTTGTCATCACGCGGCCCTCCTGTTCCGAACCCGATTCTGGAATCAACATCCCCGCATCCGTTATTGTTATTGGCAAGAATACCAATCCTTGCTTTGCAAGCTCTATTCTTCCAATAAGCTCCCTCCGGTTCAAGATTAAACCCTTCCTTGTTACAGTAACGGTGTAAGTAACCCTGTGAACCAATCAGTGACTTCCATTTCTCAGGACCCAAAAAGGTGGAGCGGTGTTGCCCATCAGCGATCAGCCAGTACAGGGAATCGGCTGACTTGTTTATGACAATAAACCTGAGATCTCCGTCAATCTTCATACAGAGACAGATCTTGGAGAATGATGTGTTCCAATAGGTCGGTAACTTGGTCTCCACTGTGTCAAACCCAGTCTCTCCTCCAGGAAGATTATATTCTATCTTGTTGCTCCAAAAATCAGAATCAAAATGAAAAGTTCGCTGATTGGGAATAAAAATAGACAATAAAAATCAAATATGTCAGTCAATCCCAGCGAGTAACCCGCACCAAAAATTAAAAGCCGATTTGAACTAAATTACAACACAACAATTACATGTTTAACTGAGATTGGGTGAGATTACAACGAAAGTCAAATTTTGAACTCGAAACTTTTATCGTAAGTTTCTTAAGATGCTCGTACCATACCATAGATCTTTTAGAAATCAATTAATGCTATCATAAGTAATAAGAAAAATCAAAAGATTATTTGATAAATTGAAAAAAAAATACCTTCTTGCCATCAATCTTCATAACAGGGGTCCAAGATCCCACTCCACATCCAAAATCCCCCACGTGACAGAAAATGGAAGTAAATATCGAATCAATATGAAGTGTAACCACGCCACTCTTGCTGAATCTATTAAATAAGATTAAGGTAGATATAAATGTCAAACTCTGGAACCTACTAGGTATGTGAAATTTCATCTGAGTTTTCAGTTGGAAAGACTGAATATTAACAAACAAATCGGAATCAGCTTGGGTAAATTAACTTCGTATATTAACTTGTTATCTAGAAAAGCCCTTTTGCTCTGAGATCAAGTAGAAACAATCTTATCCTAGTTTCAAACTTACAATTTTCTGTTGTGAGCTTCCTTGCAGTCTGAATTCACTGAAAATAGGAACATAACAAACAAAGTAATAACAACAACAAAATCAGAACCACAAAATAACTGTCACATTGTTACGACGTTTGCGACATCAAAAGGAAGTAGTCACACATTAACTTAGACGTATAAGGGGTGGTGACCCTCCCTATCCTGTTTTTGTTTTTGTCTTTTTTAAAGTTATCAAGGGGATTTTAGCAGGGCTAACAGGACAACTGTCCACTTCAGCACCTTTTGTTTATCTTGGAGACATATTTGTTGCAAACTTGATGAAAATAGGATAATTGAAGCGTTACTTAAATTTATCAGTAACTCCTTGCTGGTTTAATTAAGAATACATGAACCAATACAACAAGGACACAACTAAAGTCACCTTTGCATATCTGCCTATTTCCAGAATATCCAGGTTTACATTTGCAGTTGTGCGATCCTTTTGTGTTGTTGCATACCGCATAAGTACTGCAGTTATGTGTTCTTGTAACACACTCGTCGAAATCTAAATACGAAAATCATCGATCGATCCTTTTAACATCGTATAAAAAACTTTCCTCTCAAAATATTGCTCGTCTAAACAAAATACGAGCATCCATGTGGCTCTACTCGTTATACCATATTGCACAGCACTACCTGTGCAGGTCAATCCGTCCCCAAAATATCCAGGTTTACATTTACAGTTGTGCAATCCCTTTGTATTGTTGCACACCGCATCAACACTGCGGCTGTGTGTTCTTGTAGCACACTCGTCGATATCTAAATATGTAAATAATTAAGACCTTGCACTGTAATGATGTCAGTAGCATTTTTTTTCGTTACATTGAATCGATAATATAGAATACCAGTATGTGTCTCCAAATTCAACATGCAACATTTCATTGAAATACTCGTTGAGGTTAATCTGTCCCCATAATATTTTTTAGTCTACATGTACTTGTACATTTGTACATTTGGTTCCCCGAAATTTTTGCTATAAGCATCAGCACCACAGCCGTGCAGGTCTTTGCAAAATCATCAATATCAGAATACGCATATCATTACTTCATCTTGAATAGATCCTGTACCATTAATTTTGCTCTCTTAGCATAGTATTAATAGTATAGAGTGGGACAATCTCTGTGGCCCCACAAAAACATCATTCTTTGATCTGTTATAATATCGGTAACATTTGTTTTCATGACATTGCACTGCTAATATACAATAAAACAAACTGTGTGCTCTACATTTCACTTAGAGGTCCATCTCTACCCTCAGTATTATTGCAAATAGCAGCAGCACTGTAGCTGTGCTCTTTAGTAGAGCATTTCTCAATATTTAAATATGCATATCATAACTTGATCTTTTATGATGTCAATTGCATTTATTTGCATAACGTGACATTGATAATTTAGAATGCAACAATTCATGTGTTTTGCAACATTGCATCAACGATATTGAATATTTTTGCCTCTGAATTTAACCTTCCATATTCCATGGCATTACCAGTGCAGGTCCTTCCGTCCCCAGAATATCCAGGTTTGCATGTGCAGTTGTACGATCCCTTGATATTGATGCACTCCGCATCAGCACTGCAGCTGTGTGTTCCTGTGGCACACTCGTCAATATCTAAGTATGCACATTACTTATTTACTTGTTAAAATGTCAGTTGCATTTTTATAACATAGCATTGATACCATAGAATATAGCAATCGATCTCGGCCTACATTTTCACCTGTAAGACATTATTTCATTACCTGTGCAGGTCCCTTCGTGTCCTGAATATCCAGGTTTACATTCACAGTTGTGCGATCCTTGGGTGTTGACACAGACAGCGTCAGCGCTGCATTTACGTGTTCCTTATGCACACTCGTCAACATCTGAATAAGCATTGATTTCATACATAATGAGATTTACTTAGTGAAATATTATCGTTCGTGTCTCTGATTGGACGAAAGATATATTTCACAGTCGTGCGCTCCCAGCCTTTGAGATGTGTCGGTCTGTAAGAAAATTCTCAGTATGTATAAAACGAAAACATTATACCATGGAAAGTGCTCGAATGGCTTTCATTCACTTGTCGCGATGCATCAGAAAACTCACTAGTTCGCTTCGCTCACTCGTTGTTTTGCTCTTTTGTTTTTTTGTTTTGTTTTTTTTTTTGATACTTTACAACTCGTAAATGAAAATCGTTCCTGCGCGTATTCTATAGAATAATCTTTATATCATCAATCGATCCTTTATAAAGTCTGAAAATAGACCTCCAATAATCTATGTAACGCTATATTAGACATGCAATATTTTACTGTATTACCTTTGCAGGTCCATCCGTCCCCATGATATCCAGGTTTGCATTTGCAGTTATATGACCCATTGGTATTGTTGCACACAGCATCAACACTGCAGCTGGGTTCTTCTGTAGCACATTCGTCAATATCTAAATACGCTTATCGTTAATTGATTGTTTATAATTCTGGTAACATTTAGCGTTCTTGAAGAGAGTGCACTGATGAATTGCAAAACAACAATCTCTCTAGCCCTATATTTAATCTGCGATGTTTCATTGCATTACCTCTGCATGCCCATCCGTCCCCTGAAAATCCAGGTTTACACACACAGCTGTACGATCCTTCGGTATTGTTGCACACAGCATCAACGCTGCAGCTGTGCTCTTCAGTATCACATTCGTCAATATCTGAAGATACATAACATTGATCAAAACAATTTAAGTATTATAATAGTTATGGAAAGCAAAAGGAAAAGCTTTGCACATATCTCCTCACGTTAATAACTATTTTGTTATAAGCAGAGAGCAGATTAATGGAATAGATCAGTTGATTCTCTCTTGGAAGAAAAACGCGATCCATCCCTGAAATTCTGAACGCCTTTATTCGCGAGCCATATTCTCTTTAGAAAGAAACACTTTTACCTTTGCAAGTCCGTCCATCACCAGAATATCTAGGTTTACATGTATAATTGTTCGATACTTTGGTATTGCTGCAAACAGCATCGGAACTGCAGTTGTGCTTTTCTGTAGCATATTGGTCACTGTCTGAAAATAGATCATATTGGTTTCTATCATAAATGAAGCTACCTTTTATTTAGCACGAATTTCGAATGTGCTTAAAGTTTCATAGATAGTAAATTTAAAGCTCAGATAATGGCAATACCTTCATCACAAGTCTGACCCTTGAAACCAGCAGTACACCAACATCGATAACCTTTTTCGGTAAAACCACTTTGGCAAGTAGCGTTGTTCTTGCAAGGATTTGCTAAACAGGTATTCTAAATCAAATGAAAAAAATGACATCTTAAAAAAATGTCGCAAGGGATGCTATCCAAAGATTCATATCTAGCAACAATATCCAGTTTTTCACCCGATAGCCTAGACCAAGATTGAAACGTAAAAACATACATGTTACCGTAAACCCTAAATTCTTATGTAGCGGACGATTATTTTTGTGAATCAAGCAACTGTGAAGTGAAACATTCCTTGAATACAATGTATAAAGGTCCAATAATAATAAAACCAATTAACTCAAATCCTTGGTTCTGTCTTGTTGAAGACCTGTTTACTATCTAGTTAAGTAATTAAAAAGACTGTAATTGACACTTGCGTCTGCTCCTCGGTAGAAATAATTGTAATCCCGAACTAAGTCGTCTTCGTTTTCTTCGTGAGTGACATCATTCAACTCACATTTATGCGTTCCATTGTTCCCATTCGGTTGTTTTTCGAAATTATAACTGACACAGTTTGGCTCCTTAAAACATCGTATCTTACACAATACTCTATCCTTGATGTCATCAATTCGAATCACGTGGTTTATCAGGCGTTGACCGTCAAATACTTTAGCGGGCTTGAATTCCAGAGAGCGGCAAAAATCTGGGTCAAATTGATATTTACTTATTACATTGTGACACCTTTTTCAATAACTAAACCTAATCTGTAAACATTGCAGAAGATAAATTTTATTTTCACTGAGTCACAACGCGAGAAAAAGATATGAATTATTAAAAATTTGACAATTAACTTTGTAATTAAGCTGAGCACAGAAAACATAAAGTATAGTTGTTTGGCGCTCAGTAAATCTTAAGATGAAACTTTAAGCTTTATCTTTAACATTGAACCCAGACCTGCGGATTTCGGGGTCCGATCATTCGCTAATGGGCAATGTTCAACTGAAAATGAATTGACAAGTCAGGGTGTTACTGATGCGCTGAACGCGTTACATAATGTCAAGAGGCGGCAACGTTGGAAGGGTCGTATGCGAAAAGAGAAGAATAAAGCCGGTAGATTTTAAGCGCAATGACTGAATTAAGACATTTGTTAACTATAAAACTGCGAGAGAGTAACGAAGAATTTATCAAGCTCCCCGCACATATTGAACGGCAATTTTTTCCACAGATCCGTAAGCCATTTAGCGTTACAAGGCATTCTTTATTTTTTCCGGAAGGAAAAATATAATGGAAGCTAAAACTTATTGTGAGATGTGCGTTTTACCCCTTTTTTTTTTTTTGACAAGCTTGAATCTACTGGGGTCTAAACTAAATTTAGTTTGAACTTATTCTTGATGATAAATTTTTTCACAAGCCACATTACTGGATTTACGTAATCGAAACGAAACGAAACGAAACCAGATTTTACGCTAACCAGAAATAAAGCTAAAAAATTGTTTCACGTCGTTTTTTTTAGGGCACTTACACGGAAAATGTATACCAGGCAACCGTCAACAAATACGAAAAACTGTCTTTGGAAAATTTCATTCAGTCCACTGGAGAAATTTCAAAAAATATTCCTAATGCTAGCCGCTAAACCGAAACTTACAGTGGATCGTGTATTCGTATTGCGTTTTATATTCGTGTGAACTTAGGGTTAGATAAATGTTAGTAACCTTCTGAGAAGACGGCATCGTGCATTACAGAACAGAGGAACGCCGAAATAACACAGGTCCAAGGGGATCGCATGAACAACAACATTATTCGTAGATCTTATCTAAAGTTATAGAAACTGAGAGCTCTACAACTTAAATGCAACAGTCTGATTTGTAGATTGGATCAATATTCACTAACACATGTTTCTTTGGCTATCTCAAATTCAAGATGCCTTTCTCTTGAGGTATTAATTCTTAACAAGGGCTTATTTTATAAGGTTTACAATAACTTTTACTTAAATGGACTTAGAGCAATTTATCTTGGTTAACTGTTATGCAAATTTTTAACACTCATTTCAATTAAAATTTAGTTCGAAGTTAAATGAAAACCATAAGATATTGTTTACACGGCAATTGATTAAGTTATTCCTATTGTTAACTCAATTTCATTTAAATTGAATGGCGATACCTTGCTGGTTAACTTTGTAAGGATTCTCTCACAGAAAAGAAGCAATTTTGGGTCAAATACACCATCTGCGCTAAGAATGTTGTTGTTAGTGGGTCAGTAGAAAAACATGAAATGCTGCCCATCACCTAGACCGTTGAAATACTAACAAACAGACAAAAAAACAAATAAACAGACAAAAACAAGATTCAGTAAAATCAGCGAGAATGTAGAACTTTGCTTATACCAAGGAAGTGTCTTAAGGGAAATAAAATTTAGAAAAACAGTGTTACGAATGAAGAATTAGAATTAGAAAAGAATGGAGGAGAGGTACGGAAAGAAAGTAACATTTCACTGGCAATCCGAAGCTATTGAATGAATTGACCATAACTTTTAAAACGAACAGTGCATGTAATTTCAAATATTTCTCAGATTTCCCACTAAAAGATAAAATTTCTATATATTTAGTTTTGTTATGAAACTCCTTCGTCTCTTGCGTGGACCATGAATTTAAATTTATCCAATTATTTATTTCTATTTTACTTTTTTTCTTCAGTGGGACAAACTTTTGTGCGGCGCGAAGCTGCGATCTAAAGTCTTGACAATTATAGTATGCTCCAAGGCTCTTTCCCTAATTTGATTTGAGATTAATATGATCCATGCCCTTTCCCTTCACGACCGGCTTATGGACAGAGAAAGAAAAACCGAGCATAATAGAAGAATGCTGAGAGGAAGGATACTGAATAGTGTCTCTCGTAGCCATGAAATAGTTGACAGCTTCCTCACACGTACTTTAAGTTCTCAAAGTGATGAGCAGCACATTTCTCCTCACAGTATCAGCACATCATTACTAGTAAAAAGCATAAGAATCAAGAAACAGATTGCCAAATCTTACTTACGGCAATCTTCAACAAGCCCTCGCAACTGTTGCTCCAAGAAGCGATTAGAGACCAGTTAGGATAGTTTATTTAATCGCTTTTCGGAGCTCAGAGGGTTAAAAGATAAAGTTTGATTGCATCTGTGATACAAAATATGCTAGAAAAAGAATTTCCATCACTAGAGGCATTATCATATCTTACGAGAAGGAAAGAATCAGTGTCAGTTCTAATATTTTGTTATGGGGTCTTTCACCAACCATATGAACAGATACCCTTTAGTATAGCTGAACACAGAACCAGAAATAAAAAGACCCAAAACGAAAGACACGGCTACAGAATTATTCTCCTTCAGAATATAAGAAATATCTCCACGTTTGCTCCTTCAGAATATTTCCTTCAGGAGTATGGGTGTCTTGAATTCGTTAGGCAACTCATTGTTGTTGCTGGTTCTGCACGTTTTACGGAGAAACAATCATTTCATTTGCTTTTACCAGCGACTAATGCGACCTCCGCACACAAAAAATGATGCAAGCCAGTAGCATCTTGTTGTGACTGAAAAAAGCAGCTTAAGTATATGAAAGCCCTTCCAGCCCTCTACATTGTTTTGCATACAGTTACATTCAAGAGACCTCTTTTACAGAAGATCAGTAAACAAAACACAATTTTACTACCTCATGAAAGAACTTAATTTGCATACGAGTGTTGTTGAACACATTTTTATTGCAAGGATAACCCCCTGTTTGTGTGAATTTAATTGGAACCTGTTCGACTATTTTGGGAGTATTTTTAATCAGTCACTGAGCCCTGGGGAAAAAATGCATCGCATCAATAAAGGTGATTCCCAAAACAAGGAAAAATCCATTTCACGTTTAAATTGTGCAAGAACAACTAAAAATTGTCTACATCTTAAGGGAGTGCATCCCCTTGAGTGCCTAAAAGCATAGAATATTTGAAAGGATTTGAAAATTTGCCTTTCCCAAGTTGTTGGATTCTTACAGAGACCAGTTCATAATTTTAATTTTGATTAATGATCGAATTTCATCAATTATTATTACTCATGAAGGAGAGACAGACTCAATTGACAAGTGATAACCATTTAAAAAGGTCCAACATTTTAAATATATGGCGCCTTTGGGTTAAATAAATCCTACTTACTTTCTGAGAAGACAACTTTTAGCATCACGAGACAGATGAACGCGAAAACAACACAGACGCGAACGGAGTGCATAACACCAATTTATTAGTAGATTCTGTCTAAAGTTGTAGAAACTGCGACCTATACATGATACGTGTAACACTCTAATACATGACACATGATACGTGTAACACCACTGAGTGTTTTTCAGCCAACGCAAGTTCCAAAAGTTTTCTTCTAGGGGGCTTTAATTCTTAACCGTAGAGCTTGATGTAGAAAAACTGATGAGAATCAGGTGCTAAGAGCATTTAGAGCAAAATAGTTTGAACATGCTATGCGTGTTACGCAAATTTTAATCGTTGTGCATTTTTCTACAATTGAAATTTAGTTCAAAGATAATTGAAAACGACGTGATATTGTTTATTCATACTGTTGATGCTATGTTTTGTTTAAGCAGATCGACGCCACTTTCTGTTTAACTTTATGAGGAATTCTTGAATACGAGTAAAATCTGAGGTTCGATAAAATCAAATTCTATAACCAATACACTTTTTTCCTGACAATATTCATGTATCATCTGAAATTACAATTAAAAAGGCAAAGGAAGTTTTGTCTTTGTGAATTTTGCCGAAACATTACAAAAAATTGCTTCTAAGATAAAAGATGAGTGGAATTCTGTCTCATCGAGAAGCCAGAGCCACAACGAGGGTGTAGAAATGTTATAAAAGGGAAGCTCATCAACCTGTTAAAATATAAGCATTCTCGTGTCTCTCTATAGTAGTCAGATGTATTGATTAGCCCGTAATTCGAAAGGAGTCGACTCCGCTCGCCCCATTGTTGTTCGAAAGCTTTCTCGCCATTTCTCGACGCTAAATGTAGCAAATTGTCTTTCTCCGGTAGCTCGGGACTGTTATGAAAGTACAGTTTCATTATCTTATATTAGCGTCTAAATCGATCGAAATATTAACTTGTAAAGTTGTTAGAAGATATATACGTGTTTGTGGATTGCTGTTGTAATAGGCCAAATTATACTTTACATGTTTATGTATTGCCACACTTCAATTGACTCAATGGATATGAATATTAGACCAAATTACTATCTTTTTTCGCCTAAATTAGCTTTTTCTTTGTTTGTAATAATTGTAATTCAGTTTATGTCTAAAGTAAATCGAAACGTGGAAAATTTGGATGCTTGAGTCAGCTGGACCTCGAAATCAGCGATTGCTGCTACAATTGCTTTACTCAAATGTTAGTGCTATATCATTGTGTGTTATATTCTGTACAGACTGTTAAGTATTCTTGTGTTCGTAAATGTGACTGTTGTCGTTGAAGATGGTGTTAGTTTTGTTTATTACAGTACTGTATGTTTTCTTTTGTTTGTTTGTTTTTTCCGTTCTTCACTGTACCAAGATGTACCCCATGGCTTTGATGTGTGTGGGGCGACCATCGTTTCCACAGGTGTTGTTGTCATCCTTTGGCCCTCCTGTTCCAAACCCGATTCTGGAATCAACATCCCCGCATCCATTATTGTTATTGGCGAAAATACCAATTCTTGCTTTGCAAGCTCTATTTTTCCAATAAGCCCCCTCCGGTTCCAGATTAAACCCTTCTTTGTTACAGAGACGCTGTAAGTAACCCTGTGAACCAATCAATGACTTCCACTTTTCAGGACCCAAGGAGGTGCTGCGGTATTGCCCATCAGCGATCAGTGAGTACAAGGAATCGGCTGGCTTGTTGATGACAATGAACCTGAGAACTTCGTCAATCTTCATACCAAGACAGATCTTAGTGAATGATGTGTTCCAGTAGGTCGGTAACTTGGTTTCCACCGAGTCAAACCCAGTCTCTCCTCCAGGAAGATTATACTCTACCTTGTTGCTCCAATAATTGGAATCATAATGAAAAGTTCGCTGATCGGGAGTAGAGGACAATTATTGTTAAATAGGCAATAAAAGCAAGTAAATTAGTCCCAGTTAGTTAGTTAAATTAGTCCCGACTAGCAAACAGCTTAAACGATAATGTGAGCCGTAACGAACGCAATGATCATTTATTTATGCACTCGAAACTATTATCCTAAGTGTAGGAAAACATTAGCTTAGATACTTAAGAAATACATTTTTGTTACTATAGGTGATGATAGAAATCGACCAATTATTTTAATAAACAGCTATATACCTTGTTGCCATCAATCTTCAAAACAGAGGTCCAAGCTCCATCTCCACATCCAAAATCTCCCACGTGACAGAAAACGAAAGTTGGTATCGAACCAATATGAAACGTAACCACGCCGCTCTCGTTAAATCTGTTGAATAATGTTAAGGCAAATATATTATTTGAACTGAGGGATCCGTCGTTTGAAGTATAGGGAAAATGTATTTCTTATCTTGAACTTACAGTTTTTTGTTGTGAGCTTCTTTGCACATCGAATTCTCTGAAAATAACAATCAAAACAAAATAAAGCACATGATAACTGTCAAACTGTGACGACATTTTTGAAATCAAGAGTCATGAATTAATTTCCACCTTTGCAAATTTTTCCATCTCCTGAGTATCCAGCCCTACATGTACAGTTGTACGATCCCTTGGTATTGTTGCATACAGCATCAGTGCTACAGTCGTGCTTTCCTCTAGCACACTCATCAATGTCTGAAAATACATCATATTTGCTTTTTAAATTACCACTATGGCAGTCAAAATTTGTTATATATTCCGAAAGCAAGGAAGACAAATGTGTTCGTATTTACTCGCACTGGTTATTTTGCTTAAAACCGAAAACATATTTCATGTAAAACTACAAAACTAGTGGCAGAAAAGGATTTTAAGGAATTTCTAAACACACTCAGAATGAAATCAACATTATTTTTCATTGCGAGACAAACAATTTAAGGATGTTTAGAAATTCATAGTTTTGTAGCGTTAAGTCAATAACCAGTCTTTTCTAATCCATAAAGCAATCGTTAGTGCTTTGAAATGTTTATATCGAAGTACTTCACCACGGGAATACACCTTTCTGAGTATTTTTAATTAGTTAATTATGATTTATTAATTAATTAATAGTTAGCAATATTATTGTTGTCATAATAAGTTAAATTTTCTTGTTTATATTCAAACTAAGAAGCCACATTGCACGCATTCTTAGCCGGAGATGCCATTACACCGTATCCTTAAGAATGTCCTCTGGGAAGCATATCGCATTAAGAGAGCTATGCATGGCTTAATTTTTCTAATTTGCTGAGAAACGCAGACATTGAGTGAATAATTATGTAAAGACGAAGCTTAATCTACTCAAACAAGTAATACACATGAGTAAATTGAGCACGAAGTCTGATCCTCGTGTTAATTTCAAAAATAACCCGAATGTACCTGAACACGAGCGTCCGTCTCCTCTGTATCCCTTCTTACAAGAACAATTATAGGAACCATATGTGTTTTGACACTTGGCATTTACGTCACAAGTATGGCCGTCGGTGTTACATTCATCAATATCTGAACGTTCATAGGTAGTTAAAATCACAAAATAAAACAAAACTATTAACACATTGTGCAGATTCAATCTTCTCCATAATATACAATCATATAATCATGACATAGACGGGAATTATTATGATAAGAACGGTGGGAATCATAACAAAATAACAAAATAAAGATGCGCAAAAGCATCACATTCGACATTCCTATCCTGGCAGCGTAGAAGAATTTTCTCGCCATGGACCTAGTTTGACTGCCCAGCCTGCCGCCAGTCTCCTATAGTTCAGTAATAGAGCATCCGAAATAGTGATCAAATGTTTGTAGTTTCCACTTCTATTGTGAGCACCCGCAGATCTTTTTCTCCTAATATGCCTGTGTCTTTTACTGAATAACTACATATTTCAACAAGGAACTTGGTAACCAAAGCAAATAGGCAAAAACTTTTCAGAAACTAAAATGTTTGATAACTTCATCTACGATGTTGGAATTCCAACCTACCTTTTTCACAATATTCTCCAGAGAAACCGTTTTCACAGAGGCATTCAAACAATTTGTAATTTCGCTTCGTTCGAAAACAAGTTCCCTCGTTGTAACATGGCGTAGAAGAACAAGGCAGCGTCTATCGGTAAAAAAAATAATATACTAAGATGATGATTTAAACAAAATGAAATAAACATTTTGTTAATGAAAAGAAAAAAAAAAGAACAAGAAAAAAAGAACGAACGAGACTAATTTTGGCGGTACTTTCTTACTGGGAAGTAGTAGTGATGTGAACTCTCGTTTTGGTAATACTTCTTTGTGCTGTTCTCCTTATCTGAAGAAAGTAACTCACACCACAGTTTTTCTTCAGCGGCCAGGTTTACAGACATACAGAGAGGATGATCGACGCAATTAAAAATGCATTCAAGGTCGTCGTATACCATGAGGACGTCAATTTGAGGCACATCCAGATAATGAAACTTGTCCAATGAAAGTAGACCGTCTCTGGAATTCACTGATTCTGTCGGGTCAAAATAACGTATTAAATGTGTTAATGTGTTATGTATGCTAAGGAATATCCAGCATTCTTTGACGCATACTTTTGAGTTATTGTTATAAGTAATAGCAAAAAGTTTAAAGATAAAGACAAGAAAGCTTTAAATACGTTACTTATTCATTTCAACCTTAAGCATTTCAACCCATCAGCGACCTCAAAATCAAACTAGTTTTTTTACTTGTTTGGAGGCTATTGAATAGGCTCGACATATTTCCAATTCATTCATTTACTCGTTTTAATGTCATCTTCAACCATGGTGAAACTTTCATGCTCTGGTACGAGGGTACAATCTAGTTGAATAACAATTAAATGCTTTCTTAATAATCATAATACACTCCCGCAATTTTTCAGCTCTCTGTATCTATGATTAGTTTGATCTATATCCTTCCCTTATAGGACGAGTTCATGAACCAAAAAAGAAAACTAAGGCAATAATGATGCAATGAATGTAAACACAATGTATTTCCATCTGTCGAGGCATCTTCATATCTTACGAACAGGGAAATAATCAGCGTCACCCTTGATATCATGAGATGAGGACTTTACTTACCTTGTGAACAGACAGCCCCGAGTATCACTGAACAAAGCCCCGCTGAAAAGTAGATCAAGGCGAAGGACATGCCTTAAAGTAAATATAATAATATTAATAAATATTCACTTCTTTGGAGTTTCAATAAAATTTAGTCTCTTGAATTCTTTAAGCAACTGTTAGCGCTCGTCAGCTCTGTGTTTCAATAAAGAATTTACAATTTTTCGCGTAAACAAAATGATGCAAACCAACAGCGTCCTCTGATAACTGAAAAGAAGCAGCAGAAGGATATTAGAACCCTCAGAACTTTTTATGTTACTCATGCACAGTTCATAAACCTTGCTTCCCGACCGTGAACAAAACGTAGTTTTTCTTTCTGGTGAAAGAACCTACTTTGCATGTGAGTGTTGCTAGCGTAACGAATCAAACACATTGATAGTGCAAGGTTAGCCCCCGGAGTGAATCACTGGGGTAGAATTATTTGTTTGTGCGACTTTATTTGAAACCTTATTAAAAAGCAAGAAAAGTATTTTAACCTTACAAAAGATCCCTGGCGTTGTTAACTTGGCTAGAGGAAACTAATCACAATATTGCATGTGTAACTAACCTTGTTCAACAACGTTTAAGAATTTAAAAGCGTTCAGATTAATTATTTTGAACATAGTGTGTCTGTTATGAAAATGCTTATCCCCACGCTTTCTTTAAAACTGGAATTTATTGTTAGTCAATTCAAACTGTTGAAATAATTCTCACGTAATAGCTAAATGTGTTTTTGAGGGCCACTGATTATAAATATCGTGAAGCAAGGTGTCATAGAACTTTTTGATAAAATTTTTCAAAAAAAGGTTTTCAAAAGGGTCCTTAAGAAATAATAAAATTAATAACGAAGTTTTGCAACTGTCTCTGGTTTATTTATGGTCTGTGGCTCGTAAGACTGGTATTGCATTTAATTTGTTATTCCCGCGAGTGGTGTCACCTTATCGATGATAGAGAAACCTCTGAAAGTTGATCATACACGCAGCTGACATTTGATAAAAGTAAAACAATAAGCCTTAATTAATCATATAGATGATTTTTATAATTGCTCAAAGCGATTGGATTTTCACTTGTACGCATGCAGAGGATACAACTTTATACTTGAAAGTGAAATTAACCACGAACTTGATAAACTCCATATTTGGCTATCTGAAAACAAGCTCTCATCAATTATTGAAGAGTCAAATTTTGTTATTTGTCACCCAGTTCATAAACAAATTCAAATAGCACAAATTTGTGCTATTTGAATGCAAAATATTAATCATTAGTCCAAGAAACTTCAATTCGATACCCTGGAGTTTATAAAGATTCAAATATTAGTTATAAGAGTTACAACAACAACATTGCTAAAAAAAAAAAAAATTAAGTAATGATCAAAAGAAGTGTGGGTATGCTCTCAGGCTTCGCTTTTTCCTAAACGCAAACACTTTATTTAGACTGTATAATATCTTCATTGATCCATTCTTAAAGTTTTGTTGAATTGCGTGGGGTAATGCCTATGTATCAGTCTACTTTTTAAATTTTATTTTATTCACAAATTTAAGCTCAGGGTTTTTGCTGGATGTTGGGGCACGCGCCAGCGTAACGTTTTTCTAGAAAAAATTTGTTATGCTTTTCAAGGTAAAAAAAAACCGTCAAAAGGCGCTGAGCTAGGTTCGGACTATCGTTTGCTGTAGGAAATATCAGCAAAATTGCTTTCGCAATAAGGCTAAGGCTCCACAAAAAAAGGGACAACCCCAGTGATAATTCGGTCAGGCCTTTGATTTTCTTCATTTTGCTTTCGTGAAATCCCTCGAAATTTTCAAAATTTGATAAATTTTTCCTGCCGATCATTTAAAAGCCGGAAAAGTAAGGGATACCAAGGCGGTTTCCTCGCTATTTGCAATTTTGTGTTTTCTTCCTCTATCTCAAATTTGGTCCTATTAATTTTTTTCCCATCAACAGGCAATAGGAAGGACACAAATATGTTTAACGTTTCAGCAAAACTTAGGAAATTCCACCGCAGAAAACTCGATAATCTTATTCGAAAGATCCCTAATTTCTTTGTCGCAAAACATTAAGCAATTGAAAAGAACTTTGCCAAGATTGGTGTGTGGGCATGCGTAAACTTTCGAATCGCGGACCACAAATGTTCATTCCATTTCATATGTTCTGTTCGGACTTTCGAAATTATTAATCGTCGACCAAAGTGGTCGTGGCTATGGTTGCTCCGTGCAAGGTAATAAGGTGCATACCTTTATGCTAGTTATTTCGAGGAATCTTTGCAGACATCATCGAATGTTGCACTATGGCAGATACATCGCCTCCCGAGTGACATCGCGGGTGTCACTCGGGAGGCGATGAACTTTATATTGTAAAATATCCTGAAAACCGTAGATTCCTCACCTGAGATGACCTTAGTGCCTGAGAGCACGTTTTGGAGGTGATTCATTTTCTTTGCAACGGTCTTCGTAGTTGAGTTTTCGCTTGGCCGACCAAATTTTGTACCCTCTACGCAGTGATTCACTCTGTTCTTTACATTCCTTTCGAGGTCGTCTCGAAGCGACCAAACGCGCCGCGGATGTCGCTTCAGCCACTTTAAGGTTGAAAACGCCCAGAAATATATAAGGTGTCGTTGCTGGAATTTCCAGAGTCCATATATATTTTTACAAAAAAATGAATAAATAAATGAAAAAAAAAAAAAAAGCACTCTTTTCCCACCACGCCTCAGCTCTACCCAGGAACTCCAAAATCAACTTTCTGCGCAATGAACGACAACGCATACAGGTGTTCAACACCGACGACATCGCGGAAACACGACCACGCCTTGGACAATATCTTACTCACCAACGGCTATCCTGAAAACGTTATTTTCAAAACCAAACGACCCCGCAGACGCCGACATCAACCACAACAACAACAATCCAATAAAGATTGGCTTTACTTCGAAATCCTATTTATTTCCGACAGATTAGACAGAAAGATCACTAAAATCTTCAGAAAAGAAAACATTGACGCCCGAATAACCCATAGAGTCTACACTCTAAGAAACGCCTTATCCACCAGGAGAAACGAACCACAATGCAAACGCACCAACTGCCCTGTCGCACACAGACAGTTTGCTTTTGTAGAAACACCATCTACAAGATCACATGCGACAGACGCCAGCAATTCTATGTCGGCAGCACCGACCGACACACACACGACCGGGTAAAAGAACATTTAAAAAACAACAAATCATCCGTGTTCAAGCACAAAAACGCGAAAATAAAACTTACATTATCAAGTAAATATTATAAGAGCTAAGAAATAGATCGCCAGTGATTCGATATAGAGACCTTTAACAAACTCTCACAACTGTTGCTCCGGGGAAGAGTGTGGAGACCAACGATGAGAGTTCATTTGATCGCTTTACAGAATTCAGAGGATGAAATTTAATTATATCCCTGATACGATAAAAGAAAGAGTAAGTATTTCCGTTAGTCGAGACCTCTCCATATCTTATGAGTAGAAAAGAATCAGCGGCACTCCTAACGTTTAAAATGAGGACTTGGACTAATTAACAAGGACTAACTATGTGAACAGATAGCATTTCGACTTCCCAGTAATAAACAGATCAAAACGAAAAAATGGCTGATGGTGCGGAGGATTCGCTCCTTTAGAATTTAAAAAAATGTCGGAGTTCTGACTTAACGTAGCTAATGCCTTTGCAACTTGCTTTTACTTAGGTGTTCCACCTTCCGTTGCATAAAAAATGATGCAAATCAAGAGAGCCTTTTTGATGACTGAAAAAAGCAGCTGAACGATGTTAGAGCCCTGAGGATCCTCTATGAAGACCACGCATATTTAATAAACCTTGTTTGCAGAAGGTTTACGAAACGTAGAATTGTAAAGAAAGAACCTATTTTGCATGCGAGCTTTGTGTTCTTAGCTAATTAAACACATCGTTGTGGTAAAAAAAGGCCCCGGAGTGAAACACACTGGCACATTTTTTCTGTTTATGTAACTTAATTGGAAACCTGTTTGACTATTGTGAGAGTTAACTTGTTTTTCATCAGCGATACAGGCTTCAAAGAAATAAATCCCTATTGTACCAATTAAAGTTTATACCCAAAGCATGTGAAATCCGTTTCACCGTTATATTAAGTTACCAAGAATTTCAGTATTTTTATGTACTCAAATCCGCAATACAGGTTCATACTTAAATACGGGAGAAGAAAATGACTATTAACAGAAATTGATTGAACCCTCTCGAAAAAACTCCCCTGCCGTAGTTAACTTAGCTAATCAAACACAATACTACGAGGTTGACACAAAACCTTTCCTTTATTTTTGAGAGATAATGTATGTATTTACAAAACAACATTTGGATGTGTTAAGACTGCTTTTAATACACTTACTTCTGAAACGTTACCTTCAGTCACCATACCTCTGATCATGAATCTGCGTTTGCGTTCTGAGTTTATATTGGCTACCCTTGCAAAAAGGTACCTTAGCAAAAGTACCTATGATTACTCACACATCCATGCAACATAGCAAATACTAATACCACTGCCCAAACATCGTCTAATCCAAAGTTGCCGTGTATCGTGGGTTTGAATACCTATACCTCTAAAATACTTCCTAGCGTAAAGGCTAATGCACTCTTCCTCAAAATCCTTACCTTTGAAACGTTTTAATTTCGCGCTCGGGCTGTTCAAGGTTTTATCTATCTTAGCTTAAATCTCGTTCATCTCTTAAAAAAGAATTATCCATGAGATGCTAAATTTATCTAACGGTTCTGATAGTGCGATTTTAAAATGATTTGTATGTTGTCTCTGGTGGTGGTATATAATTTTGCTCCTTGGACCTATGCTAAGCGTCAGCATGTGTACATGGAGAGTTTCGTTATAACAATGATGCCCACCGTAACTGGATTTATCTCTGGTTATTTCAATTTGTAATTTAAGCTGTCATCATGACAGTCTTAGCTCCATTTGTAAATACTGTTTTGTGTTAGTTATCCCTAGAACAATGTTTTTTAGACTTTGAAAGATGTTAGTGCTTATCATACAGAGTACAAATAGCCATATGGTGTGTAGCGAAGTATGTATTCTTGTGTTGATAATCATGGTTATTGATGCTAATAAATGGTGATATCATATAACACGGTATAAACTCTTCTCTCTCCTCATTGCACAAAGATGTATCCCATGGCTTTAATGTGCCTTTCTCTATTATCAAGAAGTTTCATGCGTGCATCGATTCCACACGTGTTTTTGTTATCGTGTGGCAATTATTATTGTTGTTGGCGACAATGCCAATTCTTGCTCGGGAAGCTTTATGCTTCCAGGAAGGAATCTCCGGTTCGACATTGAACCCTTCTTTGTTACATTTAGGCTGTAAGGAGCCTTGTGGACCAATCAGCGACTTCCACGTGTCACGTCCCAATGAGGTAGAGTGGTAGTGTCCGTCAGAAATCAGTGAGTGCCGCGAGTCACCCTGCATGCTGATGACAACGAACCTGAGCTGTTGGTCGACCTTCATAACAAGACAAATTTTGGCGAACAAAGTGTTCCAGTAGGTCGGTAACTTGGTTTCCTCTTTCCCCAAAAATTGGAATCATAATGAAAAGTTTGCCGATTAGGAATAGAAGAGAATCATCTTTGAGTAGACATGAAATACAAGTAAATAAGGGCCCGGACGCGCTGGGCAAAGTTTTGTTTATTTTGCGAAAAAATCTGTCATCAATTCCCTGAGACAAGTGCGCCCGGTGATTTTTTGATCTAACAAATTTTGTCGAGGTTTACCAAACTTCAAAGAAGCCGTCGTCCTGCCTCCGAGCAGGACAAATTTTTGTCAGGCATGAAATCTGACAGATTTGTCAATTTACAGGCCATGATTTGAAGGAACATGTCAATCAAGAAAATTTTATTTCTATTTTTAGTCAGAGTATTTCAATCCGAAGCCCACCGAAATTATTTCTTAGGTGCGCGGCAATCAAACGGTGAAGATGGCAGATTCGTACAGCATAAACTCATTGGAAAGACAGCGGTGTTAAACCGATCATAGATAACGTTTAACACAAACCGATCGATCATTGATAACCTTTGACATTTTAACGTAAAACAATGAAAGAGAATTCCTGGAGGGAACTATAAATACTATTTTAAGAATCAAGAGTTTACAATTAGGAGAGGACGAGAATATAATAAAAAAGACTATAGTAAAAAGACTTCTGCAATCATTTTTTGGAATATTACACTTAAACCGAAATTATCGTTTCTAATGTAATAGTAAATTTAAAATTGGCCAAAGCGAAGTAAAACAAATATTTTTATTAACTTGCACTTCTCTTTAATTCGACAACTTTCATTATGGTATCAAGTAGAAAGACTGTTTCATGATGAACTTACAATTTCTTTTCATAAGCTTCTCTGCAGCTGGAAACAGTAACTCCTGAAAAAAAAAAAGCTTGCAAAAAATTGAGAGGAAATGTTATGCGTACATGTCGTCCAGAAACATACACTGAAGATGAGTTTAGGCTGACCTATATCATGGCACAAATACTTTTACAAGTCCGTCCGTCTCCAGAATATCCAGGTTTACATTTGCAGTTAAAAGATCCTTTGGTATTGTTGCAAACAGCATTGGCACTGCACCTATTCTTTTCTGTAGCACATTCGTCAATATCTGTATATTGATATATATATATATATATATATATATATATATATATATATCTGTATGTATATGGTCAAACCAGCAATCAGTGCTTATCCACGCTTAATGCAGGGTCCACATAATAAGGTGGTTGTATTTAAAACGACTGAACTTCATTTTATCTCATAATTTGACCACTTGATGTATAACTAATCGCTAAAAAATACCACTGATACTAACTTCGGGAGATAAACATGAAGTATATTTTACTAAAGATTTTTATTTTTATGTGAGTTGTTTCGGGTCAAAGAGACCCTTTCATACAAGTGGAAGAATACAAATAGGCCGTTGGAACTCAGTTAAAGCTGACGACCACCACTTTATAGAGAAGAAAACTACAATAAGTATGAGGAAAAAGTCTGAGACCTTTATAACCGACCACTTACCACAGGGTGACCACTTAACACAGCGCCGCTCAATACAGCTCTGACTATATTATTGATCTCAATTATAATCGCAGCTGCTGTTGATTTTGCCTGCGCAGAAGTTACACTTTAACTTTTACACTTTAAGTTACACTTTAACCTCAAAGACGGTGATTTACGTATCGAGAAAATAATTTACCTTCATCATAGATCTGACCCTTGAATCCAGCAGTACACAAACAGCGATAACCTTTGTTAGTGTAACCGCTGTGACAAGTGGCGTTATTCTTGCAAGGATTTGTTAAACAGATATTCTGACATTAAAGAAAAAAAAAACATATAGAAAGATGCCGACAGGCATATTGTTTAGAAAATCATGCTTTCAATGATATCCAACTTATTTCCATCATATAGTTTTGCCAGCTTTACAACAGATAGCATGTTATTCTCAAATCACGATCTACTATTGAATGTGAAGTTGAGAACCTCTTAAGTACACTGCAATGTTGTTAAACAGTTGCAAATGCTCAACGCAAATCCTCACCGCTGTTCTATTGAACATCTGTTTACAAAATTTTAAAGCAGGGTTTAAGTGGCACTTGCCTCTGCTCCTCGGTAAATGTATCTTTGACCCTCGACCAGGTCGTTGCTGTTTCCTGCGTGAGTGACATCATTTAACTCACATCTGTGTGTTCCATCATTTCCTTTTGGTTTTTTGCGTGGGATTTCCCACACTTAGTCAAGGCCCGCGAAATTTATTTCTTTATTTCTTTCTTTATTTATTTGTCCACGAGAGAGAAGTGCTTGTCACGTGGTTTCTATTTGCGTTCAGTGAGCCGTGAAGACTGGATTCCAGTCAGCGTTTTTTCATAGTGTATTGTACGGCGGCCATTTCTCTTCTCAGTCGTTGGGTTTTGGAGAACTTATTCGGAATTTCATATTTGTTTCTTGGGGATTTTCGTTTCCAAGGTAAGGATAAGTCATTTCATATTTTCACGGGTTCTTTGCGTACTTTAACTTTTCAATTTTGTTGTGGGAGCTTCACGATTAAGCTCTCACGAAAGGCGATTACGTTTGTACACCTGGTTTGTGTTCTTTCTTTCATAATCTGAGGCGTTTGTTTCGTTATTTCTTCAGGTGTCTATAACAGAAGATTTTTTCACGTAAGCCAACACGCTGAAACGCGGCTTGTGTTCAGTGCAGGTTGCACAGGAGCTTTTACGCTTTCACAAGCCAACATTTATCGGCTTGGACCTTCGGTGCGGGTTGTGCCAGATTGAAAGGAGTCATTGTACTCTCGCAAGCCAACATTTGTCGGCTTGAATGTATTTGTGCGGGTTGCGCTTCAAAGAGTCTCAGGGAAAGATAATAATGACATGGATGACATTGCTGGTTATGTTCTCTTCCATAATGATAACCTTAATTCCAGCAATGGATCAAGGTCTTATGGTGGTACAGCTGTGTACAGTAAAATCCCATACTTACCTGGATACCCCTATTGTCACAATATACATGGTGTTGAAATAACAGTAATTAAGTTAGCAAGTCTTTAGGATTGAATAATCATAGGGATATATCACTCCCCAAACGTGCCCGTAAGACAACTTTATGAAGCAATAACTGAGGTATTAATTAACATTTCACCAGACAACAATAACATTACTGGAGACTTTAATATAAATTGGCTTGTTGAAACAGACAGAAGACCTTTGTATAATTTACTAGTGAGGGGTAACCAGTTCATATCAACTTATACAACTGACAACAACACAGTAATTGATCATATATATACAAATATATCGAACATTGATATACAAGCAGATGTTTTAGCAACATATTTCACAGATCATAAAGCTGTTTGGGCCTCATTTCACGGTGTCCTCTAACAAATTACTTTATCATGATGTACATTGTTTTTAAGTTAAGAGAGCAACAAAAGAAAGCAGTAAATAGTTATGAAAAGAGTTGCTTCCCTTTTTTCAGAGGAATTTGTAATGAGAAACTCGCAAAACTATTAATAAGGAAATGCTGCTTATTCATTTGGTACCAGAACAGGCCTTTTAAAATTAAGTTTGAAGTCATCTTTCTAAGAGTTGTCCAGTTTAACAACCATTTACAAAAGACAAAAATAAACTACATAACACACAGTCTTGAAATTTCAAGGCAGCTCCTTTAGCATCTTGGCTAATTTCTAACTGCAACCTTTATTGACAACCCTGCATTAAACAATTATTCCACAGTTAAGTCTGCCGCAACCCCTCCTGAAATACTCCAGGATACCAAAAAAAAAAAACAACAAGCAAACAAACATATTAGTGAAGTGAGCAAACAACCACATGCGTGACTTTCACGTAATCTAAAATTCGTGATTGCAGCATTCCCACGTGCGTAAAGTGCTTGTAACTTATGGGAAACACACGCATGTTACACCAAAAAAACCCACGTGTAGTAGAAGAGGCCGATTACTCGCAATTTCTCGTAGTTTTGAATTTCCCTTTTGTTTTTCAGAACATCCATATACCTGTACTTTTTTACACCGATGCGATAGAAATTAATTGGAAAAGCATTCCTTGAAATAGGAAGTCGTCCTGTATTTTCAGCGAAAAAGATCGTCAAGTGATCAGAACAACACCGGCCAGATTATAGTCACGTGCTCGGCAACGACTTCTTGAAAGCGATCGTCTTTCATTCTTACCATCAAAACAGTCACGTTTGCATAGAAGAATAACAAAACGAAACGATTACAACGGAAAGACCCAAATTGGCGTAGAAAGAAATAATGCTGCAAATTACCATTTTCTTTAATGTCATGGGTACATGTTTCCGTGGGAATTTCTGTGTCAACAGCTTGCTGTCACTCACAAAGTCTTCGTGATTCTCGCTGGTCCTCGTTATGTTTAGCGCATGGACGATTCGAAGACCCTTCAAATTTGGTTTTTAAGTTGATCATAGCACTAGTCTGAAACATTTGAAGTCCATTTCAATATAGTAAATGTCGAAACAGGCCTGTAAAGACAATAAATATCGCAACGATCAGTGCAATCATAATAGCGCCAGGACTTTGGACTTACTTCTTCGGAAGGATAGATCTCGAGTTCGAAGCCGACTAATTACGACTAATTACGAAGAGTCCACGCTAATTTGCATATCGCAGAGCGCCCACAAGAACTCGTTTCTCCGCTATCGTATATCCACGAGTTAAACAGTAGTAGCAGAAATTTTTTCAATTTTTTTTCAATGACTGTTACGAAAATATTTACTGCTCCAAGTATTTGCAGTATTGCCGTATAAACAAATAAATAGCCTAAGCCACCAAGAGGTAATTTATTTGTTGAAGACGATTACCAAACGTTCAAAAACACGCCAAAAAGCTTCCAGGGAGGGAGGGAAAGGCATATTGCTTGATAAAAGTATAAGTTAATAGCCCAGATCTCTCCTGTGAATCTGTATTTGTTCAAATAATTCACGCACAAAAATTACTATTCAGGCTGTTGATTCCAGGCCTAATATCACCCCTGTAGTACAGTTGACTCACGGTGAGCGACAGGTTTGCTTCCGCTCAAAAACCCCTTGCAAACACTTTGTCAATGAAATCCCACACAAGTACGCATTGCGGACCTATTTTTTAATATTATAACTGACACAGTTTGGTTCCATGAAACATCGTATCGCACATAACTCTCTATCCTTGACGTCATTAACTTGAATCACATGGTTCACCAGGCGTTGACCGTCTAACATTCTTTAGTTCTTGAATTCCAAATAGTGGCATTCTTCTGGGTCAGAGGGAAATTTCTCTATTGCTTTGTGCCTTTTTTTTAAATTTAATAAATCTTATCTTTAAGCATTGAGCTAGAAAA
Source organism: Pocillopora verrucosa (assembly GCF_036669915.1). NCBI lineage: Eukaryota > Metazoa > Cnidaria > Anthozoa > Scleractinia > Pocilloporidae > Pocillopora > Pocillopora verrucosa. The sequence continues at coordinate 14,829,667 of NC_089318.1, read as the reverse complement.
GACATATATTCGCTATGCCAGCGTCAGGAAAAGATATATAGTTTTAGTAACTTGACGAGTAGTTTAGTAAATCGCTTAACGCAAGTACTGTTTTTATGATAACTTCAAGATAGATTTCTAGAAATTTTGAGAAATTTCTAGAACGTTGTAATAGGTATATGATGTAATACTACCAAACCAGTTGTGTTGTAAACTTCCTTAACGTTATAGAATACTTTGTAAATTTATATAAGGACTAAGTCGTGTAATAGTGAGACATGCAAACAATGGAGGCCTTAACATATCAAACTTCAATCTCATCGAGAGAAAGAAACTAATATGCTTTATTTCAGATGTGCAGTAAAATCGCCAAAAAATCAATTTTAGGTTTTAGTTACGGGAGTCTATTGCAAACACTCCACAACTAGAGCTAAATATTCCACGACACAGCGAAAGCATGTCGGTAGGATTTAGCCATCCTTACTAGACCTGGCACCTTACATTTTCCAGCTCTTTGAACTGAACATCAGAAACTAAAATGGGGTTGAGGCCTGTAACTTTGTTCATATATTCATATGTTTTACAACTTTGATGCAGATGAAATTATAACTGAAAGAGAACCAAAGCAAGAAATTGTTTTGGTTCGTTTCTATAGAGGCAGTTACGTCAATTATTTCAGTGCATCTGCCGACAGCAAGAACTTAAATTTGCGTTTGAGAGGCTTAGCTAATGCAATTGAGGTTATTTTTTTTGTAGACATCAAAGAAAATAAAGAGCTTGCTGCTTAAATGAAACTGGCACTGCACCACGTATTTGCACCGCATTTTCTTTTATTTCATCATCTGTCTAAACCATAAGACTACTGTCAGGGGGAAAAATTATGTATTTCAATTTTAGGACAAATTTTATATTTATTTATCGGTCTAGATCCAGTTCTGTATTTTGTTCGTTCTTTTACTCGACCGGTTGAGCGGTAAAGAATGGTGAACGAGTTGTTCTATTCATGTTATTGATTATTCAAATTAGTTATAACCAGAAAAAGTAAATTGTTGACATATCACAAAAATATTGTACTTAGGGTTTTCGTGGGTTTTGGGGTAAACATCTTAAAAATATATTCATATACTTTTACATTTGAAATATTCGGTTATTCGGGTTTTTTTTCCTTTGGTAGTTAAATAAAAATGTACAAAAACCACAGTGGCTTTTAGAATGGATTTTTATCGATTACTCGCTTTTACTATGCACCTGCTTGTCGGCACTTTTGTCATCTAGTACATGGGTTTTTTTAGGTAAATATAAGTGTTAATGGTCTTTCTGGAAACATTGGTTTCCATGGTAGATAGCAGCTGAGTTTAAACGCGTAAATCTAATTTCTTTTCATGCAATGGTTTCCAAACCAATCTTGTATAAATAAGCAGAAACTTTTAATTGCTTTTTCGTTTTTTATTTCCTGAGCTGCGCTACTGCAATTAAGATAGGTATTGTTTTCTATACCAGAGCTGTAAATTCGCACCTAGGTTTCCTACTTTAATGGCCTAAAGTTTATTGCATCCGTCTTTTTAATTTTGAGATTCTTTCCGTCGTAGAAACAGATGGAATAATTAAGTAGTTTTCGTTTAACTTCAAAGAGACTTTTTTCCGCTCCTTTGTGTCCTTATTCAAATATTGCGATTTGTGTAACAATAGCACTTCGCACCAGTTACTTCTTAAGCAAGTACCTTGTACAGCTTTGATGATTACAAACTAGAGTATGCTAGAGGTCATGTCGCTTGTTGGCCTGACCTAGAATAAAAGTACTGTGGAACCAAAGATTGTCTTATCCTTGACGTCCGTATAAGCTCGCTCGAAGTAGATCTCCGTGTACCAGGAAATCGTGACGAGTTTCCGTTCTCGCTGCCAAGTCGTCTCTACAGAGTTATTTCCCCCAGTTGTTGTTGTTCCGTCCGCGAAGAGTCAGTCCTCCAGTTTTGGGGCGAAAACTTATCGTCACACTACACAAGGTTAAACACTTTTTGAGTTACATTTGATACTAACCTTCTGAGAACGCAGCACTGAACATCAGAGAGCAAAGGAGAGGTAAAATAACACAGATGCGGAGGGAGATGGACAATAGAAAAGTTTTTTTTGTCTTAAAAGCGTTCAGGTCAATTAACTTTGAACACCGCATGCCTGTTATGAAAAGCTCTATCCCCATATATTTATATATTTTTTCTTCCATTTGAAATTCAAATGTTGAAATAGTTTACATAATAATTGAGAGTGTTGTTATTAATATTCATTCGGATTGGCATCAACTTGCTGCTGACTGATAAACATCTCAAAGTTGGTCATAATACAAGGAGCTGATATTCGATGAGAACAACATCTGTAACTTCTACAAATTCCGATAAAAATTCCAAAATCATATCATTCAAATGCCGAATGAGAGGGGTAAAAAGTTACCTCTGGTTAATATGGGGTAACGAGGTCAGGTATTAGAAGCATTCCCTTCCATAAATATTATAAATTATCATCACTACGTTTGAAGTTTTGTAAAGATGAACAAAAAAACCTAGCTCTATCCGCCTTACGTTAAGAAATTCACTGATTAATAAAAAATAAAGTGTGAGAAGAATCCCTTTTAGACTAAAAAAATTGCAGTGTTTCACACAATGTTGTGGTAAATTAATTTATCTTTGGTTATTGCAATGAAAATATTTAAATGGCATCAAGATATTCTCGGCTCCTGAAGAGTTATATTCTGAATATCGTTATAAAAAAATACAAACCTAAGTTATTGCGTGTAACACTCAGTAAGGATAGTTCAGATGTATGAAATTATCATTTTCATTGTTTTGCTGATTTCAGGAGACTACGGTAGTTTTTCTTGTACATAAAAGTGGTGCCGGTGACAACGTTCATCACCATATGTATATAGTTTTTCTTTCCCGTTACTGTACCAAGATGTATCCCATAGCTTTGATGCTTCTCTGCCCATTATCTAGTGTATGCCCGGAAGCATGGATTCCACATGTGTTGGTATCATCATGCGGCCCCCCTGTTCCAAATCCGATCCTGGAGTCAACATCACGGCAATTATTTTGGTTGTTAGCGAAAATACCGATTCTTGCTTTAGAAGCTCTACTCTTCCAAAATGCACTCTCCGGTTCAAGATTGAATCCTTCTTTGTTACAGTAACGCTGTAGGGAGCCCTGTGCACCAATCAGCGACTTCCACGTATCACGACCTAATGAAGTGGGGCGGTACTGCCCGTCAGCGATCAGTGAGTACAGAGAGTCAGCCTTCGTGTTGATGAGGATGAACCTGAGTTCTTGGTTGATCTTCATACCGAGACAGATCTTGGAGAAGGAAGTGTTCCAGTAAGTCGGTAATTTGGTCTCCTCTGTGTCAAATCCAGTGTTTCCCGCAGGAAGGTTATATTCTGACTTGTCTCTCCAAAACTCAGAATCGTAATGAAACGTTTGCTGATCACAAGTAAAAGAGAATTATCTTTAAGTAAAAGGTAAGGATAAAGAAACCATGAAGCTACAGCAACCAGTCAGTAGGATCAAAATGAACTCAGTAGAGACTCAATAGTTTTCCTCGAGTCTGATAAGCCGAAAGGGTGATGAGAGTTTTAAATCATTTTAATTTTGAGTAAGATTTGACACTTGATAAAAATAAATGATCCTTCAGAATTGTATTCTTCTAAAATTTTATATTGCCTTGCGTCCAAATACGTCATTAATAAATTTTTATGTGTGTTTGAACTTTCTTAGAAGCAAATCTTTTTACATTTGAAATGAGTCCTAAATGCTATTTCAATAAATCAAGGATGACCAAATTATTTTTATTAAAAAAAATAACTCTAAGATTTCCTTAAAAAAATATCCATAATTTGAAACGAATACTCCTTCTTTTGTTTTCTTTTGTCCATGACGTCCAAATTTATCTTTAGTTTGAAAGAGACCACGAAATTAAACATTTTAACACAATGTGGTAAAAATAAATAAATAACAGACCATAGCATCCGACGGACAAAAACCCAGGAAGGAGAAGGCGCTGTTGTGGTTGGGGAGATGTAAACGAAAGGCATATTACGAACATGTTATCTTTAAGGCTTAATTTTTCAAAACTCCAAAATCTGACCCAGTTAGTTTAATAGCTTCTTAACAAAACCTAGGACAGACCTTGTTGCCATCAATCTTCATAACAGGGGTCCATATTCCATTACCACATCCTACGTCCCCCACGTGACAGAAAACGGGAGTTAGTTTTGAGTCGATATGGAGCGTAACGATGCCACTCTCGCTCAGTCTATCAAAGATAAACAATTTAAAATATACATATATATACATATATATATATATATTTTTTTTTTGTATATGTATATTTATATACATATATATATGTATAGTAATAGTAATCAGTGGCTAAATCAGTAACACAACAGCTGGAAAAAACTAGAAAAAAATCACCATATTTTTTCTTTTTTTCTCGCCTTAAAATCTTTACCACTCTATGTGAGATGAGCTTTGTCGTTTATTTTCAAATGTAGCACTTACATCTGCCTGTCATAGGCTTCCTTGCAGCTTGAAACCGCAACCGCTGCAGTAAAAAAGGATTTGAATTTTTAAACTTTATAAAGTTTAAGAAGTCTCAGTGAAAAATTTAAATTTAAATATTGCATCAGCACCGCAGCTGTACCCTCCTGTCACACATTCGTCAATATCAGGAAATGCAACACATAGACGTTTGATTACAATTATACTGTTTTTAAAGCAACCACTGTTTTTCTGTGGCGTTTATATGTACAAATAAATTTCAAAAGTGGGAAGTCCACGTATTTATTGAATAGTTTTACCTTCATCACAAGTCTGACCCTTGTATCCAGCAGTACACAAACAGCGATAACCTTTTTTGGTGAAACCGCTTTGACAAGTTGCGTTGTTTTTGCATGGAGTTTTTTTACAGTTACTCTGACATGAAAATTAAATATATTTGCAAAATTAATAACAACAAAGAAAAGAACAGCGGTGACGGTTGATAGAATAATAATAATAAAAAGAAGAAGAAGAAGAAGAAGAAGAGGAGGAAGAGGAAGAGGAAGAGGAAGAGGAAGAGGAAGAGGAAGAGGAAGAGGAAGAGGAAGAGGAAGAGGAAGAGGAAGAGGAAGAGGAAGAAGAAGATGAAGAAAAAGAAGAAGAAGAAGAAGAGGAAGAGGAGGAGGAAGAAGAAGGAGGGCGAAGACGAAGATACAGAAAAATGAACGATTACAAAACAAACGAAGATCCGTTTACGGTATGAAGATAGTTAATGATATTGGCTTGACAACAGGATTTGAAATTTATTTGATGGGAACATTTCGCGATTTGTTATGTATGTCGCTAAGCAATACGAAATCCCCAAATGTTTATTGAAAAGGTGCATAAGGGGTAAACAGTTTAAATCAACTAGAGAGGACACAAATTTCACTTGCCTCGGCCCCACTGTAAATGTAACTTTGATCTTCAACCAGGTGGTCTTTGTTTCCTGTGTGATCGTGAGTGACATTATTCAGTTCGCAAATATATGTTCCACTTCTTTGGTTTCCAAGATTATAACTGACACAGTTTGGTTCCATGTAACAAAGCAGTTCACACAATTCTCTGTCCTGAACACCATGAACTCGAATCAGATGGTTTCTTAAGCGTTGACCTTCAATAGTATTAGCGGGGTTGAATACCAAATGGCGGCATGATTCTGGGACAGAATGATTTAAAAGAAACAAACAAATAAATCAATATTTTACTTCCAAATACGGTTTATAGCAAACCGAAAGAAATGAATCCTAAGGCTGACAAATATTCGTCTATGACAAGGGATGAAAGATTTATAGAAAGTTGATCATTTATTTGGTTCAGAGCCTGGGATAAAAAATTTTTTAAAAATTTAAAAAAATTTATCAAGAAAACAGAATCCAGTGTGGTTGTGGAACTCAGCATCTTCCAAAAGCAGCAATCTAAAGCATTGTGCGCGCGGAAAAAGTTAATATAAGAAAGGTTACTATTCTATTACCATTCTATTTTTCAAGTAGGCATGCAGTTAGTTACTCTTCTCAGAAGTTTCAGCCTTTAGCATGGAGCTAAATATTCGTCGGGCTGCCGCTGTCAAATATCTTTCGTTTTTTTTGAAAACACTTTCCACCTTAAACAGAATCACTGAGAAAAGCCTCTGTCTGTGTTATGATACGAAATCATCCAAGACGTTAAAAAAAAGTCAAAAAAGATAATAAAACAACCACAAAAACAAAACAGAATGATCCTATTTTGGTAACTGATTCGCTAAACCTAAGACTTTTAACTCCAACTGTGTAAAAGAGAGCTTAAAGGCAGGTAGTTGTATAGTGTTTTTCCCTCGGAGAAGTCATTGAAGAAATTCAGAACACCATCTGATAAAAAGAGAGGAAGATGCATATTTCCAATTCGTAAGAGGAGGAGCCTGTAAAGCGTATGCTCGACTTCGCATTTAAATTATCTGTGTAAATCGTCAAGAATCTTGCCGCTAAACCAAAACTGGTATTCGACCGATCAAGCTATTTGCATCCTATTCGTTATTTCATCACCTTCGAAAATATGGCACTTAACAAAAAACATATGTATATATGAAGTCGGGATATGGGTAAAAATCAAGATACTAACCTTCTGACAAGACGGAACCAGTTAGTACAGAACGAAAAAGTAGAAAAATAGAACAGATGCGAAAGACAAACATGACATAAACATAAAAATGCAAGCAGGACTGTCTCGATGTTTAAGATTTTGGAAGGCACTTCACAGTGAACGAAACACACTGCAACTATATGTCATGAATGATTTTCTGAGTTGAAAAATATACAGGTGTTTACCTCTTTGGGCATGAATTCTTAATGATGTTAAACAAAATAACTTTCCTTTTAAAATTGAAAACTCTCGGTTGAAACAAGACTTATAAGCTGTTGTCAGACATTGAACTTTCCATTGTGCGAAAGTATAAATAATCATTGAATTTGAATACAGCATGTCTACCCAACACCTTTTAACGAATTGACCTCTTAGATAATTATCATGGTGAATTAATTTTTAACACAAGAACTTAAACCGTTGAGTACCCCAATTATTTTTATTCATTTTAATTAGCGTCGACCTGCTGGGATCAAACAAACCTTTCTAAGTAGTAAATTATAATACAAGAACACACGTCTACAAGGGTATTAAGAGTAAATGTCAGTAAAAATCAAGGAAAATTCAAAAAAAGTGGCCACGGTCAAAAAATCGATTGCGCTCATACTTTGTCAGTTTGAAGGCCTAGATAAGTAACTGAAGGATATGAGGTTAGTTTTTTGAAATATTCCATATAACGGCAGAAAACCACGAAAAACGGTCACCCTACCGAAAGCTCGGATTTCACCTAACGGAAACTCGAAATTTTACACTTTTCAGCTTCTCGCTACACAGACGTTTACATAGCTGTGAATCTTTCTTAAGTATAATTGAATACATTGATTCTTCCTTAGTCAAATCATGGGAATTATTTTTATCTCTGCTTATTTGTGAGCGAACTGAGACCCGATTAAGAAGACACACTTTTCTCATTTACGCGAAGGTGTAAAATAATCCAAACTCAGCGACGAAAAAAGCTGACCGGTAGTTCTTCAAATCCTCTGATATTATAACCAAAGACAGTTCAGTCATTGATTTTTAGGTCTACGGTTTTAAATCTTTAGGATCTAGTAGCACTTTTGCATGAACGCCGATCAAAATTCGATAAAATTCCAATTGAGCGCCTTTGAAATCTACAACTCTACATAACAAAGCACTATTGAATAAATTAACTCCTCGGCCAAAGTTTGTACATAAAACATAAGGGTTTTGCTTTTTTAGCGGTTTGAAGCGTTTTAAAAATATATATTAATGTTAAATAATGTCTACACAGGTAAAACAAACTATGAAACACCAAAATTACCACGAGCTGAAATTAAATCTCACAGGCTCGCTCCCTAATCTGCGTCACGCACGAGCGACTTAGCGACAATTAGTACAGTAACAAACAGATATTTACATCCGTTGATTTTAAATAAGTCGTATTTTTAAAATATCTTACTCAAAGATGTGCCAGGTTTCCCTGTTAACTTGCTGAAAAAAAAAGAAAACCTTAATAGTAATTCTAGCTCAATTAGAATTGATTTTATTTAGTATGAGAAGTTTTGTGCCGTCGAAAACCAATTGGAAGTAACTGTTTCCACGAAAAGCAAATATTGCATCGTTCTCTAAATAAACAAATCTACTTAACCATATTACCAGAGTATGTTGTTGGCGAAGTTAATAGACATACATAACAACGACGTCTTGCTCGTTCTTGAATATTGTCGGTGGGATTTGCGGCGCAGACGAACGCACTTGCTAAGTAACTTCCAATGGCTAATTTCTACCCTTAGCTTTCGTCACACTGCTCACGCTGTGTAACAAGGATATAAAACATCGCACAAAGTCCTAAAAAACTCTCCGGACTTGAACCAGAATTGATTTTAGCGAGATTGCGTGTTTTTAAAAGCCAACGAGTTTATTGGAGATGACTACCCGTACCGTCTCATCGCGTCACTTAGGCATAACCTGACACGATGTCGATAGTTTCGACTCCTGATGGCCGAGAGCACTCGGATTTCTTTTTTTCCGAGTACGCCTGTGTCACTTACTGAATAATACATCATTCTCATTTATTCACCAGGCTTAAAAATATTCTATCACATTTATTCCATTGCGCGTATGCCACACATGACATTCCAATCCTAGCAGTATGCAGGATATTTGTCCCATGAAGCACTCGAATTTTTTTTCCGATTATGCCTGTGTCACTTACTGAGTAATACATCATGTTCAAAAGTATTAATTTTTGCACCATACAGGAAGTTGTTTCGGGTCACTCAGCAAGAGCTGTGAAAAGTAGCCGCACTGGAATAGGAATATATTTTTTCCAATCCATGAAGATATTTGACCTTTCAAAATAGCTCGTCCCTATGGGCTCAGGTAAATAACAACTAAAAAATGTACTACCAAGCAGGAACTGTCTCCAATGAGTTTTGTATCCTCTTCATTCTGTTGTCCAATGCGACTATTAAAAACACTATGAGTTTTATGACTTGCATGTTTTACTGATTGCGCTTGTCAAACAACACTACAGTCTGTCATTGATAGAGAAAATAAAGTTTAATTTTGACAATATTCGATGAAAAATACTAAGAATTTTCCAAAGAGGGCACCGAAGAATAAATAATGTGCACTGTCATTTTTACGACATTTAAAAAGGAGGGAAGGGGGTGGGGGAAAGGATTTAACAACCATACTACTCTCTCTCCCCAACCACCCACAAAGTGCACAGTTTGCACAGTATACTAGTGGAAACGTCACATCAACATTTATATGTTTATGTTAAATAGCACAATTACGGTCGTTGCATCACTCCAATATGGCCATTTCCCCACAAAACTATATTTAAGTAGATCTTTGATCAATCTTGTACGTCAAGCTTTGTTACTTTGAATTTTTCTTGGCTTTTTGCGGAGACAATTTCAAACTTTTTAGCCCTAAAACTTTGAATGGATATACAACTGTAATTAGCTTACATTACGGACTGGTTGGCTGGTTTAATTCGGTGGTAGCCTTGAGGTGGTCGCCATACCATTAGTGTATCTACCTCTTCACTGAACACACTTTTAAAAAAAGATAACGATCAAATGAAACGATTTTTTCGAAAGAAAATAAATGATGTTATCTTGTATACAATTATGCGCAAGGCATAATTAGTCAACAGAAAACAGTTTATTAATCTGCTTATGAGGTACAGCCGCACTCGCCTACAAGCTTTGAAAGACGACTAATAAACGGATTCTTTCGTCTTTGTGTTATATCAGAGACGTCCACACCAAATTCATCGCAAATACTGCGCAGCATGTCCACACTCAGTGACATCAGCTTTTTCTTGCCCATGCGCATGAGTTCACAGATGTTGTAACCTGAAGACGATACAATGGGGTGCTGAAGGGAAACCTCTCTCATCACTTGCGCATAGATTTCAGATTGGATTACCTGTTCTTGTGATGCTCTGTCATCTTCTCTAGTGGTCTCTTCGTCCGACTCTTCCCGGTTCACTGTACTGGGAGGAAGCCTTTTCTTTGCTGCCAGTCGTGAGAAGAATCCAGTGATTTGCTGTCCTGTTAGAACTTCTTCTGATAGAAATCGACGAGCTCCTAACTCGTCCCTTGAAGATCTCATCATTTTTGAGACTTCATTCGGATCTGCTTTCCTTCCACTCTGCTCGCCAATTTCAAATTGTTGTTTCAAAAATTCATTCTGTTTTTGCGTAAAACGTGTCTTCTTTGCGATTGTCTTAAGTGCCCATCCCATTGTAAGGGGCGAAAAGCATTGGCTGTTTTGTTCTTCACATTGTAACTGCACAGTGGAAATCCTGCTACCTTCATCCATTAGCTTTGAAGCATATCCTCGTTTTGCTTTGTCATACAGCGTTTCCTGTTCAGGTAGTCGCTTGTGTTTCCCCGTGTCTAGATGTGCTTGTAATGATACAAAGCGGCTGTATGCTATAATGCACCCTTCCTCGGGGCATGGGAAAAGCGGCAAGGCTTGCTCGTTTTCACCATCATCATCTTCTTGTTCTCGGCTATTGGCATCACTGGCTGCGTTTGCATCACTTGCAGATTTTTTATTTACATGTCTGTGTCTCACCTTCTTGAAAGATGGCTTAGTACTCAATTTCTGCGATGGGGGATCAACCACTTCAAGAGTTTCCGGGACCTGCAAAACTCCTTCAAACTGAGACCACGGTAGCAACTTTCCAGGACCCACATTAAATGCCCTCCACGCTCGTATTCCGTTCTCCTCATACTTGAAGTTGTTGAGTAAGCTTACACCATCCCATTTGACGTGCCGAGTGCTTGACGGGTTGAATGTAACGTAACTAGCCTTAGCGCAAGATCCTGGACCAGACTCTATGGCTGTTTTGAGCTGAATTGCTGTTGTCACATCATTGCCCTCGTTTACATATCTTCCAATGTCTCCTTTAATAGTCGCTGCTTGGCGGACGCATATTCCTTTTCCACCTTGAGGATCGGAAAAGTCGTTCCGTTCCACGCCCACGCCAGCAATGTCGCCTGCAAATTTTGCTGAAACGATAGTGTATCCGCTGTGGTAACAGCCGGCATTATCTTGTTTATAAAACGCCCTTTCTAATTCCGGCATTTCCTTCTTCAGCGAAACAAGACAATCCTGCATTATCGATACCACTACAGCACTGTCTTGTAAACAGTTCTGAAAGACATGTACGAATGTTTGAGACTCAAACTGCCCGCCTTCTTCCGACTTCCTGATAGCAACTGTTATGTGCCATGGTAAACCGCGCTTAGCAAACCAGTCTGATTGCGGCTCTCGAAATTTTCGTGGCATAAATTTCATTGCCCAATCCTGCACTAGTAACACGTCGCATTTGCTCTTCATTTTAGCTAGAACAGAACATTTGGCCTGATCTTGGTGAACGGAGCGCAACTGGTGGGCTTTCCAGCTCATGATATTATTTCTGGCCTGCTTAACAGCGTGTAGCATGTCCAATTTCTGCTCCTCGTTACAAACTGCACTCGAACACTCACTCTCCAAGATGCTTAGAACTTCTTGCAGCTGGCAACACTGTGCACATGTTTCGTTGTGTGAATGACTGCAGTGGCCTTGGAAGTCAGAATCTGTTGAGTCACTTAAGGCGTAAGTCCTACAATGATCAGCAATGCTCGAAGACTCAACCACATGGACCTGAAACAAGCCGAAGACAACAAAAACGTAAACAATTTCAATCACCGCATTTCCTCCAATAAGCGAGCTCCTCTTAAGTAAATCGCCCTTGGAACAAGCGCCCAACCTCTATATTAGGAGCCCCTTCCTGACTCGATCCAGCGCCCGGGCACTTAGCGGAGGAAATACAGTAATTATATCGTCCTGATCTTAACTACTATTTCTATAAAACAGTTACATTGAAAAGGTCGACGGTCCCCCTTTGTTTGCAAAATGTATAAATATAACTTACAGGTTATCGACAATAATTCCTTCCTTAGTTACTCACGAGAGGACCTGGAACTAGTTCAAGTATCAATATTATGCATTTTCAAAGATTTGAACTTTAGGAAAATAATTTGCCTGTGTTGTTGCATCAACTTTCTGTCAGTTTTGCGCCTTTCTTTTGAAGTACTTCATAACAAACCGTGTAATGAAATAAATCAAATACCTTGTAGTCACTTTTCAGGTATTGCTTTGATGAGCGTAACTGTTGCTTCATTTCCCTGGCCCACACTTCTGTTTTTCCACAATCAATCAGTTTATCGACCACTTTGTCCAGGTCATCAAATGCCTCTGCTCCTTGAGATGAAAAGTTATCAAGTCCTTGAAAAGACTTCCTAACAGACGCAGAACACTCATCTAGCACTCTATGCAGTGTTCGCCTGCTCATGGGCTCAAAACCTCTTTCACTGCAATATTGTTGGTACTGTTGAACAATACGCTCCGGAATCATCATTCTGATTATATTTGGTGTTTTAATAACCTCACCGGTTGATAACTTCAAAAGCCTTTCGCCAAATGGAACATCTTGAATCACATGTGAACTTGTGATAAATGAAATGAAATCTTCCAATTTTCCTTGGTCAACTTTCATTCTCCTGTTTTCTTGGCGAGGAATCGGTTCTGCTCTTCCATGAAGCAGGGTGTGGTGTCGCGCTATGTCAAAGCGGTAACTTGTCAGGGTTGGGATAAATTCTTGCACCTCTTTGAAAGACAACTTGTCAGCCAGGATTGAGAGTATTTGCCGACGGGTACTCCAGTGTTGAGCGTTCAAATAACTCTCGGCAAACGCTTGAAGAAGCTCCACTTCCTTACAACTTTTCCCGCCAGTTGTTCTTCGATTCACTTCGCGCTCACATAATTCCCTCCACAAGCAATTCGAATCTTCAGGAGCAAGGACTTCCATTACTGCTGAAGCACACTGTTCAGCTTTTCTCAAATAACGGCGTTTAGTACGGCTTTGAGCTACATTCCATGGTACTGATAGTACGTGGCGGACTGGGCTGGTGTCACGAAGCTGTAGAAAGCGATTGAGCTGTTTCAGTGATTCACCTTGCACATAGTTTATGTCATCTTCGCTTTCTTGCGAATCTTCGTCTGGCACGTAAAGGCTCTCTCGTTTAGATCTACCTTCTTTGCATTCAGTATCAGTGATCGGTACAGGAAGGGAAATATCAGTGTCAGCTTCATGATCGACCTGTAGTGCGAAAAAGTTAAAATATTTTCTATATACAATGAACAAAAGATTCGCCCACGATTCGTGGGCCAGTTCGACATTTCTAGTGAAGTTAGTGTTAAAACACCTATGACTTCCTTATATCATTCACGAACCCTGCTTCCGACTCTGGATTACCAAGTTTTCCAGTTAAGCTTTATATTAACGAAATTCTAATTAAGAGCTGTCTAATTTCGGCTGCCATGGACACATATCATAGGACAAGTAATTTAACAGTCCTCGACACAAGCTTTTTTAGATTTCAAATGGTGTAATATAACGTATTTAGGTTTTGATGTACAAATTAATTTTCTTACTTCTGCAGATACACAATGGAGAGGGTTGGCCACCATCCAATCTACATCCTCCTCTCTCCTGCCCCCTCCCCTGCCTCCCACCCAGCCCTCCCCCCCCCCCGGCAAATAAAATAAAAATTAAAAAAAAGACCTTAAATATACTTGAAAGTGTGGGGAATAGATCAAGACGTAAACGACGTCATAATGATTTTGGATTGTGAGTTTGTATGACTTTGTGAAGTGAAAGGATGAATGCTTATTGGTGGCCTGAAGAAACGTTTAGAGATGGGCTGGCATGACAGAAAGACTATAAGGTCTCTGATAAGCGATATAACTGGGAAAGTGTCTTGCCACCGGTATTTCATATTATATAATAAAGCATGTGCGTATACTCACCAGGTTTAACTTGTTCAAGGTTTCGGCGATCTCTGAAACTTCAGCGGTCACCTGGCATTTCTCAGGTGCTCTTTCCTTATACCCACTAAGCATCTTTCTGCATTTTACGCAAATTCCTTTAGAAAAAACATAGTCAAACTCCCGTCAAAACTCCGAAATTACCGAAAGGCGCGTATTTTTAAACACAAAAGTCTGAAGTTTTGTCGACCCACAGAATAAAATAACAATCGAAAGTTGACTGCACGATAAGAGGTGAGAAGAAGGGGGGGGGAGTAGCATTGTGATTAGACTATCCTTTTATTTGTTTATTGTTTATATCTTTCTCAAGTGGCTTTTTGCGAAACGAAATTGAAATGTTTTAAACAAAGTAAATTAACCCCTATTAACCGAATTCCAGGTGCGTACTGTAAGTTACAGACCGTGAAACGAGGTTAGTAAGATATTCATTATGTCTCTGTGGTCAATCGGGCGCGCGGGAATGGAAACTAGTTAAAGTTTAGTGGGCCGCGCAAAATTGACCAATCACACCCCGCGTACGAACTGAGAGATACTGATAAAAAATATGAACTCATTGTATACATGCGGGTAGTGCTGTGCACGCGCTGCGGACCTGTTTGTTTACGGACACCGGCACTCACTCACTCACTCACTCACTCACATACCTGGCGACAAAGTGGGTAGGGCACTATACAGTGCACACACTAATATAAGCGCAATCCATAAAAAAATGAGAGGCATGAAATAAAGGTTGTTATAAAAAAAGTGGATTGGACAACTGAATGAAGAGATAAGTAACGAAATGTCCATCATCAACCTTACTTATTTCTCTCCGTCGTTTAAACAAATGATTCTTTCATATAATCTCAAGTCATCAGAATGAATAGACTAAAAATAATTCATTTGAGACAGTTTCTGTTTGGTAGAACATCAAGTAGTTGGTTGCTTACCTGAGCCCACAGGGACGAGCTGTTTTGAAAGCTCAAATATCTTCATGGATTGGATTAAATTTATTCCTTTTTCCAGTGCAGGTGCCTTCCTCAGCTCCTTGCAGTGACCAGAAACAACTTCCGGGATCGTGCAAAGATTACCCGTCCTTCGCCAACCTAAACCTAACTTGGCACGATGAACCGGACAGATAGTCATATCCGATAAATTCGCCGGCTTTTGAAAACATCCACACCTCGCCAAAATTAATTCTACCTCCGTTTCAATTCCGGAAAATTTCAAGGACTTTTTGTGATTTTTGATATCCCTGTTACACCGCGTGAGAGGCGTGACGGAAGTTGAAGAACTTGTGCGTTCGTCTGCGCCGCAAATCCCACCAACAATATTTAAGAACGAGCAAGACATCGCTGTTCTATGAAGTTCCCCGACAATAAACTCTGGTTTTAGATGCAATGTTTCACAGATAAAGATAATTCGATTTATTTATTTAAAGAACGATGCAATTTTCGTGAGAACAGGTACTTCTGATTGGCTATCGACGGCATAAAGCTTCTCATTCTTAATAAAATCAATTCTTATCGTTTCAGTTTGAATTGCTATTATGGTATTTTCTTTTATTTTTACTTCAGCAAGTTGACTGGGAAACCTGGCACATCGTTGAGTAAGATATTTTAAAATAAGACTTATTGTAAATTAACAGATGAAAATATCTGTTTGTTACTGTACTAATTGTAGCGAAGTCGCTGGTGCGTGACACAGATTAGGGAGCGAGCCTGTGAGATTTAATTTCAGCTCGTGGTAATTTTGGTGTCTCATAGTTTGTTTTACCTGTGTAGACAATATTTAACATCAATATATATTTTTAAAAGGTTCAAACCGTTTTATGTACAAACTTTGGCCGAGGAATTAATTTATTCAATAGTGCATTGTTATGTAGAGTTGTAGATTTTAAAGGCGCTCAATTGGAATTTTATCGAATTTTGATCGGCGTTCATGCAAAAGTGCTACTAGATCCTAAAGATTTAAAACCGTAGACCTTAAAATCAATGACTAAACTGTCTTTGCTTATGATATCAGAAGATTTGAAGAACTACCGGTCAGCTTTTTTCGTCGCTGAGTTTGGATTATTTTACACCTTCGCGTAAATGAGAAAAGTGTGTCTTCTTAATCGGGTCTCAGTTCGCTCACAAATAAGCAGAGATAAAAATAATTCCCATGGTTTGACTAAGGAAGAATCAATGTATTCAATTATACTTAAGAAAGATTCACAGCTATGTAAACGTCTGTGTAGCGAGAAGCTGAAAAGTGTGAAATTTCGAGTTTCCGCCAGGTGAAATCCGAGCTTCCTGTAGGGTGACCGTTTTTCGTGGTTTTCTGCCGTTATATGGAATATTTCAAAAAACTAACCTCACATCCTTCAGTTACTTACCTAGGCCTTCAAACTGACAAAGTATGAGCGAAATCGATTTTTTGTCGTGGCCACGATTTCTTTGATTTTTACTGACAATCACTCTTAACCTCTTTAATAACCCCAGGTATTGCTACGAAATTCCAATTACATGGCAAAACGTTGAGCAGATCTTTCTTCCCCCTTAATTCTTAATCTTAATTAATGCCGAAGAATTATCTGTCAAAGTTGAAAACCACTTTCAAGAATTGCCAGGTCAAGTCAACAGTAGGCCTAACACTCTGACTCGTAAAATTGATGATAATGACGATAATTACGATAATAATATTAAAAAAAGTAATAGTTACAACATCAAAAACCACGCTGATGATAATGTTTCGACTTTAGTGCTGCCTCAAAAACTGCTGTTCATGCCTTTTATTTTTTTCCCCAAAATGGTTTACAAAATAATGTTATTAGCTACAACAGTCAAACAAAAAAAAAACAAAAGTCAAACAACCCTTTCGCTGTATCTTCCCACTAGATCTGTGTAACAGAGGCATTTATAGACATTTACAGAGTGGATGGACTTAACATAAAACTCTCTGTTTTAAAAAGAATTAAAATAACGAGACGACAAAAACAAACAGAGTATTTTTGAGATATCCATAAACGCAAATAAAACGCATCTCAACATCCGCCGTTAATTTGCTTGTTTGTTATAATTGTCTCTTAGCTAAGCGTTAGTTTATAAAACTGAGTACAGAATCTTCGAATTCATTTCTGTTTTATATTTTTATATCAATGTTGACATTTATGTTTCTTTTCACCTTTAGCCGTTGGATGCCTAAGTCAAAAATTTTATTTTTCTTGAATTTAAATCTTAAAGTTTGACAAAGGTCTATATATGTTTTTGACTTTGGATTCGTCGGGATAACTGTTATTTTTTCAACCAAAAATTGGTCCCTTGAAGGAATTCAAGTAACACTAGGGGTAAAAATTTAAGCATACACTGTACCCTTTCCCTGAGTTCTTCATGGAAATGATATATGTATGCAGGCATTTAAATATGTTTGTTGTTTTTTTTAACTCGCAGCACGCTCTTGCGTCTTGCTATGGCTGGAAATGCAGTGGCGACTGAAACAAAGAAAGCGCATCTTGGGGGAAAAAGCCGTTTTGTCTCATTTCTCTTCGTTGTAGTCTATGTTTAGCATTCAATAAACATGACTGCTTGTAGATCTCGCCTTCAACTCGATATCTCAGGAGTGAGGGCTGCGGAAGAGCTAGATATCGAGTTGAACATGAGAAGAGAAATTCCATATCTACGCTCGCCTAAATATCATTCTCTTAGAATACATGTTCTCATCTCCTGTGAATACATCTTTTGAATATTGCTTTGCATAAATGATAGTGTTACATCAATGTGTATGATACTCTGTAAAGATAGATAGCGTGTATTTAGGTATGCAATCCTTTTTTTCTTAATTTTTCGTTATTGTTGTTGATGAGTGTAGTGATGTTGACGTTGTTTATTACTATATGTACAATTTCCGCTCGTCACTGCACCAAGATGTACCCCATGGCTTTAATGAACTTCGACCCATTATCAAGACCGCTTTCATCTGCAACGATTCCACACGTGTTGTTGACATCATGTGGTCCTCTTGTACCAAATCCAATTCTGGTATCAACATCAATGCAGTTATTTGCATTGTTGGTGATAAAACCGATCCTTGCTTAGGCAGCCTTAAACTCCCAATAAGCTGTCAATGGGTAAAGATTGAACCCCTCTCTGTTACGGTAAATCTGCGAGGAGGCCTTTTGGACCAATCAAGAACCTCCATGTGTCACGTCCCAGTGACGTGTTTCGGTATTGCCCATCAGCGATAATTGAGTACAGAGAGTCAGCCTGCTTGTCTTCATACCGAGACAGATCTTGGAGAAGGATGAGTTCCAGTAAGTCGGTAACTTTGTCTCCAATTGGTCAAACCCAGTCTCTCCTCCAGGAAGATTGTATTCTTCCTTGCTGCTCCAGTAATTGGAATCATAATGAAAAGTTCGCTGATTCGAATTAGAACAAAATTATCATTTAACAGACACGATACAGGACAACCCGAACAAAGAAACTTTAAGCTGAAATAAGCTCAATGGAAACAACGGTTCTAAATCAAATCTGAATTGGCATAGGAAAAGTTAGCAGTCATACTCAAGGTCACATCACAAGTGCTTATTTATGATATCAATAATTTACCCTCAAATTTCCATCCAGCTTGATTCGTAGATTGTTATAATAAGTAATAATCTACTGAGTAATAATCGTGTTAGTGTGAGAACCACTAAGGAACCATTATAGCTGAGATTTGGTGAGATTAAAACGGAAGTAAAATCATGAACTCCAAACTCGAGCCTAAATTTTCAAGATACACAGATCATGACAGTAATGCACGGAAAATATGCCTTTAGTCACATACCAATAAAAGAGAGAAATCAATGAAATAAAAGATCGAATATCTCACAACCAACGATTTTCCCAACAACGGGCCATGAACCATTTCGACATTTTACATCCCCCAAGTAAAAAAAAAAAGAAAAAAAAGAAACGGGCGTCGCAATCCTAAAACCTAGATTTTTTAAATAAACCGAATTGTGACATAAATATTCTGATTGTATCTTCTTATTGTCCTTACCAAAAAGAGCAATAGTTAAAACATAAAAATGGCAATCATTTATAAAACCTTGCTGCCATCGATCTTCATGAGAGTATCATCCACGTGACAGAAAATAGAAGTTGGTTTTGAGTCGATGTAGAGCGTAACGATGCTACTCTCGCTTAGTCTATCAAAGATGAATCAGATTATAATGAATAAAATGTGATTTAAAAGCGTCCCGTGTTTTGCATCTATCAGTTTGGAATACTATTTTCAGTTGAGTTTTCAATTGCTAAAAAGAACATAGGCAACAATGACATTATTTAAGTTAGGATAAGTGACGATCTCCTCTTGGGAATTTGCAACTCTCGCTCCAAGATTAAGTTAATTATTAACTTCCTAATATCGTACTTACATTTTGTTCTCATAGGCTTCTTTGCAGCTTGAAACTGTAGCTGAGGAAAAAAGAAAGTCGTAAGAACTATCTAACACCATTAAAGTTTATGGGATCATAAAAAAAAGTTATTACGCTCGTTTGAACTCTTACTTTCACTACGTGTAAAGTTGAAGCAGATAAAACTAAATAAGCAATACACCGCACATTCTTTCGGTTTACAAGCATAAGAGACTCCAAAGGATGTTCGAGAACATGAGAAATGTTTGAGGCTCTTCGAAATTGTTAATAAGAATGCTACGCTTATTAAAAAGCCTTTAAAAGGCCGAGTGGCTTACATCTACTGGGGCTTACCTAGTCTCCGTATAATGACTGGATTCTAGTCAAATATAAATATTCCAGCGTTTTGCCTGGATCCCTTTGTACCTCGCTGGTACCAATGCGCCATTTCAAGTTGGGCATGCGCACGGAGATCAACTTTAACCGGCCACGCACCAATTTACCGCTCAAAAGAGAATACAAGTACTATCACGGAAAATATGGGCTGAAGAATGCAATCACTTTTGGAAATCTGTAAAGAGAACTCAAGACTTTTCGAACACCTTATTCAATAGCGGTTATTATTGTGATTAAACACTGGTTTTGTTTTGAGCCTAATCAAAAGAGTTATAAGATTCTAAAACGCCGTGACTTACTGGATTGCCTGATTTACTACAAGTCCTGTTAAACAACTTGGATGTGACAGCCTCAAATCATGGTACCTAGCTTTTACAAAGTTCACCCATGTGTAAAAGTTAGACCGTTGTGTACCCGGTTCTCTCTTATACTCTTGGATGGAGAGGGCCCTCGAATGATTATAGTAAGAGTCTTCCCTTAGAACACAGCAACAAAGGCCTGCCAGGTCGTAAGCAAAGAACTTCAACCGGAGACAAATTTCCAACGAGTGGGCCATCGCTAGTTTTTCAGCTGGGGCATATTCAGACACGTGATGCGTTAAGAATGAACTAAAATAAATTATGGATTATGACTAAGGATATCGCTAAATTCACCTTGGCAAGTTCTCCCATCCCCAGAATATCCAGGTTAACAATCACAATTGTACGATCCCCTGGTATTGTTACACACAGCATCAGCACTGCAACTGTGCTCTTCTGTATCACATTCGTCAATATCTAAAAATACGCCAGAGTTTTTTTTTATGGTTTTAGTTCAGCCATTGTGTTTCAGTGGTCTTAGAATTTTCACATAGGTTTTAAAAGTTGTGAATCTACCTATTCGTGTAAACAGTGTTACCTTCATCACAAGCCTGACCCTGGTATCCATCAGAACACATACAGTGGTAACCCTTGTCAGTAAAACCGCTTTGACATTTGGCGTTGTTCTTGCAAGGATTCCTGATACAAGCACTCTGACATACAAAAGCAGTAATCGAAATAACGATATTAAATAATCACTGGATGAGTTTTTTTTGTCATATCCAGAATAGCCAAGGTCGAGGCAGGGGTTATCAGACGAAGCCGAAGACTGAGGTTCATAACCCTTACCAAGGAAAAATGTTTTTGCTTCTTTACAGACAACAAGCTAAGCAAAGCTCCCGAACTCGACATGATTACTCGAAGAAATCATGCACCGCGGTCATACATGACAGATTACCCGTGGCCTTGGGTGTCCTTGTCTTGATTATTGTATAATCTGCTGCTATTTGACGTCCTAGTCAATGATTTTGAAAATTCAATGTACGCCCTAGGGCAATCAGAAAAGACATAGCACTGAGTTGAATGTATAATAAATTAGAATAATTGTAACAATGCTAATAATGATGATAAAGATAATCACGATGATACATTAAATTCAATTCAGTTTTTACTAAAGTTGATGATGTAATTCAAGATGACGATGATAGAAGATTATGATGATTATAAATACTTCGATAGGGGTATGCAATTTGCATACCGTGCATAATAATACCATTTCTTGCAACCCTTAAATGGTTATTCTTGTCACTCTGCGAAATTGATAAGTCAAAAAAATTATCTATGATTATTAATGGTACTTGCCTCTGCTCCTCGGTAAATGTAATTTCGGTCCGCAATCAGGTTTACTTTGTTTTCTTCATGAGTAGCATCATTCAGTTCACATTTATGTGCTCCATCATTTCCACTAGGTTGCTTTTCGAGATTATAACTGACGCAGTTTGGCTCCATGTAACAAAGCATACCACAAAACTCATTGTTCTTGACGTCGTCAACTCGAACACGTGATTTCTGAGGCGGTGATCATCAAATGCTCTAGCGGACTTTATCGGAGCAATTAAAAATGTAAATTTATAAAGGGAATGAATTACTATGCATCGCCTTTCTAAGACTAAAGCCATGCAATATCTATCAACTTTGAAGATTTTCTTTACGAGGCCTACTAGCGTTCAAAAGTTTTCTATTTGTTTTGTATCGAGTACATGATTGAAAAAGAAATTAAAAAGAGTGGTAGCCTTCCTCAGGAGGAATTGAATACTAATTGTCAGTAGAAAAATTTGTGTGTGCACACAGAAAACGAAGGACAGTAAATAAAACAGTGGAGGTCAAACCAGAATATTTATAAAATATTCATTGAAAATGGTTGCTTCGAAATTTTGAAAGATTAACGTTGTTTTATAATTAGTAGTTCGTATAGTGTGATCGTCCGGGTGAGTGTAGTTCTGAAAAGAACTGTTGTTGGTGACTGACGTTTCGACAACCTGTGCGGAAGTCATCTTCAGAGTCAAGTGAAGAGTAGTTGTCAGTCGATGATGTTATAAAGTCTGGTCTGTTCAACGTGATTGGTCTGTTTAGCCGAGATGTGATTGGCTGGAAGACTCGTGTAGAGTTTGTTAGCAGTCATTGGTCGGTTTCGATCCGTCTGTTGTTTGTCGGTCTGTTTGTCGGTCTGTTTGTCGGTTTGTTCACGTCGTTAATGAGTCGTTTGTAAGGTGCTGGTACTTGTTGACATCCGTTGAGAGGCGTCTGTTCTAAGTTGGTAAACCAGCTTTCCAAATTCAGTCGTTGAAAATAGTTTGTACTGTAGGTTAAGCATTTATATATATATAGGCCTGTCCCAAGGTCAGGTTGATAAGTGAACGGGTGAACGGCAAAGCCTCCATCATTCGCAATCCATTTTAGTTTGTCGATCTCTCTCGGATAATGGCTGCTAAAACACTGAAAAATCCTTGTCGCTGACAGGCAGTGACGTTCAAACTTTCTTAGAAGGGGGCGAAAACCAAATACAAAAGGAAAAATCGAAATTTACGATTTCAGTTGTTTTAGTAATAAATTTTTCCAACAACTTGCCAAAGAAAACACTTCTCTCTGAGTATTTCTTTACATAGGGGAAGCAAGCGAGGAAAGCGGTCAATGACTGCTTAGATCGATTTGAACGAGACTCGCAAAATATGCTATCTTATCTTCACCGGAATGGACAAGGATTCAGGCAAGAATTCAGTTCTTTATTTGTCATATCTTACATGGTTAATTTACCCTCATAAGAACTTTTAGGGCATTAAATAATGTCAATTGCTTTTCGCAATAAAATTACGCATTTGGCCGAGAAAAATGTTGACATTTTTTTTCATATCCAATCTGTTGCCTTTTTTGGCGATAAGTGAGTCGCTGTTGTTGTTACGTTATTTCTCCAATTGTAAGCTCTCGGGGTAAAATATATTTTCCGCCATTGCTTCACGGCTCGCCTACACAAACTCTTATTTGAATTCGCTGACGAATCAATCGACCATATTTGTTGGAGTTAGATAATGAGCTCGGAGCTATGTTACAAGCTCACAACGACGCTCCGCTCAGCCAATCAGAAGGCTGGAAATTCAATAATCTTGCTCAGTTGTTACTAGTTCTAGTTATTGGTATTTACATATGTTAGTATTATGATGATATTCTTATTGCAAGTAACAGCATCTTGTGAATATTGCTTTACACAACTGAAAGTGTTGAATTAGTGTTTAATACTTTGTACAGATAACCAGTGTGTATCAATGTACGCTTCCATATTTTGGCCATCGCCATTATTTTTGTTGGTGAAGGTAGTGATGATGATTCTTTTTATTATTGCATGTGTACTTTTCGCCTATTACTGTATTAAGATGTATCCCATGACTTTAATGAACTGCAACCCATTATCAAGACCGGCTTTGTCTGCAACGATTCCGCACGTGTTGGTGTCATCGTGTGGCCCTCCTGTACCAAACCCGATTCTGACATCAACATCACGGCAGTTATCTCTATTGTTGGTGAGAAAGCCGACCCTTGCTTTTGGAGTCCTAGACTCCCAATAAGCTTCCAATGAGTAAAGATTAAACCCCTCTTTGTTGCAATAAATCTGCGTGGACGCATTTGGGCCAATCAAGGACCTCCATGCGTCACGACCCAAATTGGTCGGACGGTATTGTCCGTCGGCGATCAGTGAGTACAGGGAATCTGCTCGCTTGTTGATGACAATGAACCTGAGCTGTTGGCCGATCTTCATACCAAGACAGATCTTGGAGAATGATGTGTTCCAGTAAGTCGGTAATTTGGTCTCCATTTGGTCAAACCCAGTCTCTCCTCCAGGAAGGTTATATTCTAACATGTTACTCCAATAATTGGAATCATAATGAAAAGTTCGCTGACCAGGAAAAGAAAGAAAATACCATTGAATAAAAAAGAAAGACAAATAAATATATCAATCCCAACGACCAAACAGCCAAAACTGATGCGAGTCGTTATGAACTCGATAGAAACGCGACAGATTTAGTTGAATCTAATCAGTTAAGACAGTGACTCGCATTACGATAGAAATATACCACAAACGGCTTTCCATTAAGTATGAATTTTTAAAAGTTCTAAAACGATTTTCTTTCTTTTTTTTCGGTTAGAAATCAATAAAATAGCCATCAACAGAAAACTGCATTTTGCAGACATTTTGTTGGTATTTCCTCATGTGACCCGCATTAAAATCACCTTTGGCCAAGAGAAGACCACAATTTTACTTGCAATGAGGCAGGAAAGGTTAAACATGGTAATATGAAAGCGAACAAGGAGTCATACTTGCGGAGGTTGGGTGAGGTTATAATAGAAGCAAACTTTCAGTATCAAAAAATGTCTTCTTAAATTCATCACAAACCCAAACAAAAATCTATTACAAAACTATCGAATAATACAAATAAATGAAGAGATAGATACCTTGTTGCCATCAATCTTCATGACAGAGGTCCATATTCCATCTCCACATCCTACATCCCCCACATGACAGAAAACGGAAATTGGCCTTGAGTCGATTCGAAGCGTGACGACGTTACTTACGCTTAGTCTATAAAAAAAAAGGATTTAAGAACATTAATTATAGGAGTTAAACTTGTGGTATGCATCCACCATTTTGGAATCCCACGAGATTGTAAACTCTCGGGAAAACTAAATTTAACAGGCGTATTAAAAGAATAAGAAATGACAGGATAGCTAGTTGCTCTTTTCTAGGCATTTATAAGTCTTCCTGCGAGATCAAGGAGAT
The DNA here is from genome assembly GCF_036669915.1 of Pocillopora verrucosa. Taxonomy (NCBI): domain Eukaryota; kingdom Metazoa; phylum Cnidaria; class Anthozoa; order Scleractinia; family Pocilloporidae; genus Pocillopora; species Pocillopora verrucosa. The sequence goes on along the minus strand of NC_089318.1, from coordinate 14,804,767 downwards.
CACGTCTATCGTTTTCATTCTTTTATCTTTAATCGTACTTACAATTTCGCGTCATAAGCTTCTTTGCAGCTTGAAAACATGACGGCTGCAAAAAATGAAAAAAAAATCTATTTATGATAAAGCAGATAAATGAATAAATAAATAATGATAAAAAGATCCGCAAGTGTGGACATGCTTCGTTAGAGTCTGCAACATGACGCGGTAAAATATGTAATGTAGTCATTTATCCTTAAAAATCACCTTGCGCAAATTGAGGGCGAGGTAGATAAGTTAGAACTTAACTATCTTGGTTCTATTTGTAGCATGATGGGGTTTTCGAGTAATGCATAGTTATCCACCACTACATTGGCGAACTTCTTAACCTCAACCCGCCCTAATAAGACGGAAAGGGGCCTTCTAATAGCCCACAAACATAGCAAAATAAACTAGCAGCGCTCCCATCCAGAACTAAGCACCCACAGTCCAAAGTGCCGACCAGTAGGACACTGCAAGGAAACTTAAACGTATGGGTCGATAGTTATGTTCCATAAAATTTTGTGGTTCAAAACTTATTTTGAAGCCATGTCTAAATTTATTTGTGACCCCTCACTGATTTAATGAAGAAAGCATTCACATCTACAAGGAAAGAAACAGCCAATGTTACCTTTACATATCTGTCCATTACCAGAATATCCAGGTTTACATGTGCAGTTGTGCGACCCTTTGGTATTGTTGCATACAGCATCAGCGCTGCAGTTATGTGTTCCTGTAAGGCACTCGTCGGAATCTGAATAAGCAAATCATCAATCGATCTTTTACAAAATCAGTAGCATGTCGCTCTCGAAAATGCTGATCAGATATATATTAGAATGTAAAATTCATTTGGCTGTAAGTCTAACATGCAATATTCCATTGGATTACCTGTACAGGTGTGTCCGTTCCCAGAATATCCAGATTTACATTGACAGTTGTGCGACCCCTTGATATTGTTGCACTCAGCATCAGCACTGCAGCTGTGGGTTCCTGTAGAACACTCGTCGATATCTAAATATGCCAATGATAAAAGGGCCTTTGATATGGCTTTTTGCATTTGCTTTTATAACAGTGCATCGGTAATATAGAAAACAATCTATGTGGTTCTAAATTTGATGGGCAATAAATCATTACATTACCTTGGCAAGTCCTTCCATCCCAAGAATATCCAGGTTTACATGTGCAGTTGTGGGATCCCTCGGTATTTCTGCACACAGCATGAATACTGCAGCTGTGATCTTGGGTGGCACATTCGTCGATATCTAAATAGACATGATTAATGGATCTGTTGTGGTATATGTAGCATTAATTTTGTTTTCTTAACATTGCATCGATAATGCAGAGTATCACTGCCTATGTTACTACCTTTGCAAGACCATCCGTCCCCAGAGTATCCAGGTTTACATGAACAGTTGTATGAACCCTCGGTATTGTTGCACACAGCATCAGCATTGCAGCTGTGCTCTTCTGTACCACATTCGTCAATATCTAAATATGCATGTTTGTATTTGGTCTGTTATATAGTTAATAGCATTTTTTTACTTAACATTGCACTGATACTTAATTATAGAATACAACAATTTATATAACAACAAATTCAGCAAGCAGTATTTGATTGCACTACCTGAGTAGGTTTAGTCTTCCCAAAAAACAGTATCAGCAATGCAGCCGTGCGCTTCTGAACTACTTTTATCATTTGTGATATCTGGGTACGCATATCGTAGGATCTTTTATAGTTTCAATAACATCCGTTCTCGTAGATAGTGTACTCATTATGCGCAATCTAAAAATCTATCTGGCACTGAATTAAGCCCGAAATATTTCATTGCTTTACCTTTGCAGGTCCATCCATCCCCTGAAAATCCAGGTTTACATTCACAGTCATAAGATCCTTCGGTATTGTTGCACACAGCATCAGCACTGCAGCTCTGCTCTTCTGTAGCACATTCGTTAATATCTGGAGTTGCAACATATTTGGTTTGATTACCATAAACTGTCAAAATATTGTCATAGTTTGGAAGAGCAAATAATCTCTCGTTTAAATTATTTGATTTTAAACTGTAAGCAGACTAGCCGAAGAAATCATCTGAACTTCTAAAACAAAAGAAGACATCAATTAACACGAAAAACGTTCAACTTTAATATGGAAAGTAAGGCAACAAGGCCATGCACTTGTGCAAGAAGGATTGAAATCCATCCCTTTAATTCCAAACTTCTCGTGAGCCTTCTCTTATCAAGCTAGAAACATATTCACTGTACAAAGTAACCAAAAAGCAAAATCTGCCTCTGCAATCCCTGCCATCTCTGGAATATCCAGGTTTACATGTACAGTTGTACGATACTTTGATATTTCTGCAAACAGCATCGGCACTGCAGTTTTGCTTTTTTGTAGCACATTCGTCAGTATCTGAAATCTGATCATGTTGATTTCAATAATCATTGAAGCTGTCTTCAATTTAACATTAGTTTCAATTATGAGTAAAGTCTTAGAGGGAATTACTCGTTTAGAAAATGGCATTACCTTCATCGCAAATCTGACCCTTGAATCCAGCTGAACACAAACAGCGATAACTTTTGTCGGTAAAACCGCTTTGGCAAGTCGCGTTGTTCTTGCAAGGGTTTGCGATACAGTTACTCTGACATGAAAGAAAAAAACAAACAACAAAACAACAAAACAAAAATAAAAAATCAAAGCAAAAAAAACAACAACAACAACAAAAAACAAAAGAAAGGGAAACAACAAAAATTAGCCAAAACATCTAACAAAATGTCGTTAGACATGACATCTAGAGAAACATATCATGAAATAGTTTTTCTCCATACTCTAAACCAGCAGGATTGGTAAGTAAAACATGCATGCTACTGGAAACCTCGTTATTCTCAAATCGTGGCTGGAAGAAGTTTGTAAGTGACACTTGCCTCTGATCCATGGTAAAAGTAATCGTACTCCCCAACAAGGTCGTCTTCGTTTCCTTCGTGAGTAGCATCATTCAACTCACATTTATATGCTCCATTGTCCCCACTCGGTTGCTTTTCGAGATTATAACTGACACAATCTGGCTCCATGAAACACCGTATCTTACATAATACTTTATCCTTGACGACATCAATTTGAATTACGTGATTTATCAGGCGTTGACGGTCAAATGCTTTGGTGGGCTTGAATTCCAAATAACGGCAGTTTTCTGGGTCAAAATGATATTTCTTATTACTTTGTGAGAGAAGATAATACCCGCCGAGTAATAAAAAGGGAGAAAAAGATATGGAGTCATAATAATTTGACTTGGAGTATTGTAAAGCACAGAAAAGAGATACTGGCTCAGCGCTCTCTACATATCAATATTAAACTTTTGGATCAGATTAAAAGATAAAAAGTCCCTTTTAAGACCGTACCCTAACAACACTCCAGAAACAATTTACTTAGAAGTCAGGCCATGACAGGTCTCATATCATGGTCAAATGTTCTGTATGTTGTCAGCAGGTAGCAATGTTGCAAGGATTGTGTGTGTGTGAACAGAAACATGGAAATAGCAAATTCTAGTCATATAAAGAGATTTTTTCATTATTTTTTTTTTGTGTTGTTGTTGTTGTTGTTTTTTTTTTTTGCGAAAGAGTGGCGGAGGAAATATTCAATTCTCCGCAAACAGTTCAAGGCTATTTCATCATACATCGGAAAGCTTCTCAAAGAGGATGGATATTTGTTTTCTGATGGCAGCAAGCGTGAGGTCGAGATGGCTGGATATTGGCCGAGTTCTTTTTTTGCGTTTTATGGAACTCGACTTCGTCTCAGTTTATAAAAACGCAAGGAAACAACGAGGCCATATTAACTGAACAACCTTAATCAATAGAGGACTTATCATATGCAAAACAGATTTCGCGTTCATAAGAATCAAGAATGACAGTTTTCTTTTTGTATTTCGAGAGCCGGGAAAGAATGCCATTTGTGTTTGAACCACAATAAACCCACGGGTGTTTTCTGTGTTTTCTTTTTTTTGATTTTCTTCTGCCGCTTTTTTTCATCGCCGACATTGTCCAAAAGTTACGAACTTTGTTAGTCCGCTCCACGCACTTTTTCCCAAGCGGGCAAGAGAGGCCGACTCGGGTATCAATCAGAACACAGCATTCGCTTCATATTGCCCACGGGCGCTGCCAGCTAAATAATAAAAACCCCTACTGGTCATGTTTTAGTCTTGTGATAGCCAAACAAATATTAACTTCAGCGTGTTCTTGAAGAGATTTTTTCCCATGCCCCCATGCTGAAATTATATAATTGGAACTTTAAAAATTATACGCAAGAGAGAAACAAAGGCAACAAAATTGCTTAACATCGATTTTTTGGTGGCAGTTACGCGGTAGTTTTGGCACACCAGCAATCAAAAAGTCAGAAAATTTGCCTTTAGGAAGTTTCAATCCTTCGACTGAAAAAATTCAATTTTTTTCCACAAAGTTCTTCGTGTAGAAATAATTAAAAAATGTTTATCCAAAGCTCCCCGCTAAACCGAAACTAACACTAGACCGCGTACTAGCATCGCATTTTAGTTCCAGAATCTATTCAAATGATAACGCTTAAAAAAAAAAACAGTAAACATTTTTCATAGTTTTGTGGCATCTGAGTAAGACAAAAGCTACTAACCTTCTGAGAAGACGGCGTCGAGCATCACAGCACAGAGGAGCGGAAAAATAACACATATCAAAAGGAAATTCATGTCATAAAGCCATTTAAAGATTTTATCCGGCGTTGTAGAAACTGGGAGCAATACACTGTAAATGTAGCCCTCTGGTCTTGAACTTGGATCTATGATGTTTACTTTGTTAGCGTTTTTAAGCTGACTCAAGTTCCAGATGTCATACTCAAAAGGCATTAATTCTTAACAACGGCTTAATAAAGAAAATGGTAATAGATTTGTTTCAAAAGCATTTAGAACAATATATTTTGAAGATCTCAGGTCTGTTGTGGAAATTGATAATCCCCATGCATTTTTACAATTGAAATTTAGTTCAAAAGTTGATTGAAAACGATATGATATTGTTTACATTATAATCGAAAAAGTTATAAGTACTGGTGATGCTATTTTTCGTTCAAGCATATGAGAAAAATCTGGAACTCGATGAAATCCATATTTATAACCGTTGAATATCATTTTCTATTTAAAAAAAAATGAAAAAGGGAAAAGAAAGAAGCTATTTCTGTTCCCTGCAATTCATAAACCCCGCAAAATTATTATCCGCATGATGCAAAACTATTAACAAGCGACCAAATCTCGTCGTAAAAAAGACTAACCAAAAAAAATGTTTATTTGGAAAAAAATTGCCTAATATTGATTTTTTTGGGTGGCAATTACGTGAAAATAATAGCTCCCTTCCATAAAAAATAGATAATTTGAATTCTCCTTCTTTTTTTTTTTTCTTTTGTACATGGCTTTTAATTCTATCTCCAGTTTGAGGAAGACAACTAAATGAATATTTAATTAAAATAAGAAAGAAAGAAAAGCTAAACAAATGCAAAGGATGAAAACCCAGCGAGATAAAGGCGCGTTTGAGGTTGGGGAGATGTAAACGAAAGGCATATTACGAACTTGCTACCTTAAAGTCTGAACTTTTCAAAACTCCCTCATATTAACCTACTTATTTTAATAGCTTCCATAACAAAAAAAACTTAAGAAAGACCTTGTTGCCATCAATCTTAATAACAGAGGTCCATATTCCATTCCCACATCCTACATCCCTCAGGTCACAGAAAACGGCCTGGTATTGAGTCGATATGGAGCGTAACGATTCCACTCACGCTCAGTCTATCGAAGATCACCAATTAAAAAAGATAAGAAATCAGTCGCTAAATCAAAAAGAAAACAGCTGAATTAAACTAGGATAATTTTCTCCTCTCTTTTTTTTTTTTCTTGAAATCTTTAACGCTCGATGCGAGATGAACTTTGTCGTGTATTTCAAAATAAAGAATTTGCATTTGTCTGTCATAAGCTTCCTTAAAGCTCGAAACCACAACTGCAGAAAAAAGAGAAAAAAAGATAACGGGAACTGTGGAAATTTATCAACAAATGTTTCAAAAATCGTTTAGTTGTTCTCCAATTCTCTCTTTTTGCGTCGCCACAAGCCAAAAATGATTTTTAGTCAGACCACCTCTGTGAACAGCGATCGAAAGTGTAAATTTCAAAGATTTTGACTCCTTGAGTGAAGAAGGATCAGCTCACTCAACTTCTCAGAATGGCTTCCACGGACCAACTTTTCCAATTTGATGGTCAACTTTACGAACAGTGTGAAGGAGTTGCTATGGGGTCCCCCCTTGGTCCTTTGTTGGCGAACGTGTTTATGTGCCATCTGGAAGAAAGACTATCTGACGATGATTTATTTCCTTCTTATTACAAGCGTTATGTCGACGATACGCTTGCAATAATGCCTGGACTCGATGTAGCTGAAAGTTTCCTCAATGTACTCAATGGACTCCACCCTAGTATTCATTTCACTATGGAACTTTCCAACAACGATTCAATTCCTTTTATTGGAACGTTGATAACAAAGAACGGCAACAAGCTGGAGACTCAGGTCTATCGTAAACCTACGAACACGGGCCTTTTACTTCACTTTCAAAGTCACACCGATTTGCGCTACAAGAAGTGTCTTATCAAAACAATGGTTCATCGTGCAAAGGAATTGTCCTCTACGCATCAAGCATTCGTCGATGAGTGTAGGCATCTAAAATCTATGTTTCATCGCCTTGGTTACCCTAGTTCTTTGGTGAACTGTATTATCGACAAATGTGATTATTCCTCTACACCAGATACTAAGACAAAATCTGATGAAACTTTAAAAGTCAGTATTCCTTTCAAAGATCAAGTCTCAGTGAACATTGCCGAAAGACAAATGCGCGATCTCAGTTCAAAAATTGGCATTGATGTATAACCAGTCTACACCAGTAAGAAACTTGAGCAGGATCTAAAGCTTAAAGAAATCAAGCCACGCATCGTAAATCAGCATAGCGTTGTTTACTGTTTTAAATGTGATTTGTGTGATTCAAATTACGTCGGATATACGACGCGCCATTTGTTTCAACGCATTGCTGATCATCGATACTTTGCCATTGGTCGCCACCTGAGAGATGCCCATGGGAACATTGACTTACTCAATGAGAGCCAGTTTAGAATGCTTAAAAAATGTGGCACGAAATGGGATTGTCTTGTTTATGAAATGTTATACATAAGAACAATAAGGCCCAATTTAAACACCCAGAGCGATTCCATTAGGGCCAAACTCTTTGTTTAACTTTTAACGCTTTGCAATTTATTCACCGCTTCATTATATATATACTCGATTTTATTATTTTAGTTTACTTGATAATGACGTTCTGGAAACGTCGAAACGTCGTGTTATGTTTTACAATATTTTATCGCAGATTTTTATTGTCAAATGCTTTACCAAATCTTTACTTATTCGAATTACATTTTAATGAGAATTTTAACTTTTAAAAAGGTTTATTTGATTCACGGAAAGCAACGATTGGAGTGGCTTTGGGTAATTAAGCCCTAATTTCTCTCCTAAAATACAGGGTGTCCTAGCGGATTTGGACCTCCCTCCGCGGATTTGGACCCCCTAACAAAACTGAGTGAAAACATCATCCTTAACGTTCTAGTAAAAATAAGTGATACTTTACGTTCCAGTGCGTACTAAAGTGTGTTTTTAATTTAAAACATGCGTATCGTCAATGCATATGAACTGGCAGCTGGAAATGACCCGTCGGATGTTTCTTTTGACCAAGGGAAAAGGGGCAAGCATTTAGTTTGATGTTTGGAGAAAGGTTGTTTTTAAACCTTTTCCGCGATAATCGAATACTGCTAGATTCAATAAGAGACAAACTTGTGACACTAATTTATTTTGTCATTGTTCAATGCCCGAGTGTTGGGACGACATGGTACAGTGCGAGTTGTGAAAGGAATGGTTACTTATGAGCTGCGAGGGATTTAAGACTGCCCCAGAGGGCGGGTGCCTACAGATCGCCAAACTCTAGACGTCTTCGTAACTGTTAAGGTGGTATTTCGGATTGCTCAACGGTTAATAATCGTTAAAATTAGAAAATAAGATTGAGCTCGATGAAATAGTCTCCACTTTTGTTACGACGTAGACATCAATGTTGATTTGCATCTGAAAATAAGCTGAGAGTTCCAATAGTTCAGAATAGAAACATTTTTACTATCATAGGCTTTACGAAAGATTTGTAGCAAAAGTAGGTTCTTCGTTCTGGCTCAGAAAATGTTTAATGTTATTATTTTAGAAAATCAGACTGAGTTATTTTTGTGACTGGATGCAGTAGTCTCCACTATTGTTATAATGTATCATATCAATGTTGATTCGCATCAGAAGAAGCAAAGATTTATTATAACAATTTCAATAGTTCGAATGCAGTAGTTTGTTCACATCTAATTCTTGCGTATACTGTGTGACTCGCTATAATAAATGCGGCAGAATTGGAACGAAATGGCTTGGTTTTTTTTTTTACCTTTATTGAGGAATGTTGTGTTGAGATTGAAAAGAACATCGACAAAAACATTGCAAAAAGAATTAGTTACCAAATATGATACAAACGATGCTTAAAAGGAAAGTTTGGTAGGGGAGTCCAAATCTGCGAAGGGGGGGTCCATATCCGCTGTGACACCGGGACGACGTATCGAGTTGTTTGAAGTACTACCAGCTATCCAGCGAAATCCTCGATTACAAGTTAATTTTGTTTCGTTCCGGCCATTTTGACCACGATATGGAAAAAAATATTACAGTTATTGGTATGTTCTAAACATCCGAACACTTTAAGAAACATTGGAAATGCGGTGAAAGTACTTGTTAACAGCCACAGCACAAGGGAAAATGTGAGGCAGTAAAAGAAAGCCAGACTGACTGGAGATGTTTTTGAAGTATTCGGAATTAAAGTTGTAGTCAGATCACATGGGTAATATATTTGCAATTTCTCGAGAGTGAAAGCTATTATTTAACTAAAAATTGGTTCGTAAGTGCCTGTCTGGGCTATCTGCAATAGCAGACAAAACCAGAATTCTCTTGACAAAATCAAAGGACAAACTGTGTCATGACGAATTTTTGTCTCGATTTTTGCATCCGCTTAAAACTTCAAAACTGTTAAATTTCGTCAGAGCTTGATCTGCTCGTGAGACCAGCAGGCATAGTTTACCAATGGAATTAAACTCCAGTTTCAGGATTCATCGTACGTCGTTTCAAAGTTTTAAAATCCACGAGTTTCGCGACAAAAGAAAGTTAATGCCTTCCAGGTAAATTTTAGTTCAACTGGCGTTGAAAACTCAGTCTCCTTTCACTGCCTCACCTTCTTCTTTTTTTTCTCTAGATGCAAAAAAAAATACTTTATTACATTTCCAGTGTCCTCTCGGGTGTTCTGGTGTTTAGAACATACCACAAACTGTTTTATTTTTTCCAAAGCAGGGCCGAAATACCCGAAGCTACTCCAATCTTTGCTTTCCACGAATCAAGTAAACATTTAAACGATAAAATTCTCATTAAAATGTGAAATTCTTCAGCCATTTGAATAACTTTCGATTCTATTTCGTTGTATTAACTAATTTTGGTTCCAACTTGTAGAACCCTGCGAAACAGGTCGTATGACAAAGAGGAAAGTTTGCACAATCACGTCACGCAATACATCAAGCTGGGTTTGTCCAGTTGATTTGATGGTCGCAAGGAAATGTCGACTCTGTCACTCAAAACCGTTGTGGTTCATGAGAGCGTAACATCATTAATGACGGAAAAGGAGGGTTAGTTCATAAACTGAATCTCGGGAGATTCAAAACCCTTTTCATGGGCAAAAAATAAATCGTCAGAAATACCTTAACCTAAATGCAGTTGCACTATCCTTTGGTATTGTTGCACGCAGAATCAGCACAGCAGTTATGTGTTCCAATGAAACACTCATCGATATCTGTATATGTAGATTATTCATTACATCGTGGAAGGATGTCGATAGCATTTGACCTCCTGAACATTGAACTGGGAATATGAAATATTACAACACTATATGGCCGCATAATTTAACAGGAGAAATTTCTCTCCTCAACTCTACACAGACACATAATATTGATGATAATCGTGATAATCATGATAGTAATAGTTACAACATCAAAAACTACGATGATGATGATGATAATTATTTTTTTTCTGAGAGGGCATGATAACGAATCGTGCAATCTGATTGGTTCTTAGCGCGGTCCGTATTTCCCTATCTCTGCCCAAGGGCAACGGTAACGCTTTCATGAGTCGCCGAGTAAGTCCCTACCTTCCCTGCCATTTTTCATAAAAAAAAATCTCTCGTTTTTCCGGCTGGGCAGTATTTTTAGCAGAGACGTCGGTCACTACCTAAAGAAAAAAAAAATGTTATTCACCAGCCTAAGTTGGTCCGTATTGGGAAAAACTTTGCCCGATGTCTTGAGTACCGCCCGAGGCCGTAGGCGGCGGACATCCCGGCTGGCGAATAACATATTTCTTCGATTTCAGCACTGTCTCCAAAATTGCTGTTTGTGCCTTTTATTTTTTCGCCAAAATCATTTTCGAAACAACGTTATCAAAGAGATAAAAAACGAGCGGAGTGCATTGTTGAGTTCTATAAGCACGTGGGAATTTTTAAGAACACGAGGGAAGCGCCGAGAAGCACCCCTCGCACCCCTCGAGTGTTCTTAAAAATTCTCAAGTGCTTATAGAACTCAACAATGCTCGAGGAACAAGTTTTTTTATTTCTTTTAATAAAATATATCGTGAATTGCGCGCTCTCAGACCGATGACGTAAGCTTCGTGCATTCTATCTCAACAGTGCACTCTTGTGACTTAAGGCGCGTGCTTTATGGAAATATAATTAACTCGATCTGACCAATCACGGCGCGCGCATTTCTCTGAACATTTTATAATAGCTACAAAAATAAATAAATACATAAATAAAACAAAAACATTGACAAATGTTAACTTCCCCTCTTACCGTACTTTTCCACTCGATCTTTATAACAGAGGCATTTATAGACATTTACTGAGTGCCCGGACTTATAACGTAAACCCCTCTGTCTCGAAAAGGATTGAAATAACTAGACGACAAAGACAAACAGAGGATATTTTTGAGACAACCATTAATACAAATAACACGCATCTCAACTTTCGCCGTTAACTTGCTTCCTAAATCATGCAACGCATCTGTTTTGTTTAGTTACAACTGTCTTCCTAATGAAGCTATGGTCTATAAAAATTAGGGAATCTACGTTTCGGTTTTACTTGTATACATCGATGCTAATATATATATTTCTTTTCACCTTTAGCCCTTTTTATACGTCAGTCAAAAATGTTATTTTTCTCTAATTTGAGTCTTTGAATCTTTGAATTCGTCGGGTTGACAAGTGTTTGTTTAGCCAAAGAGGGTCTTACGAAGGAATTAGAGTAACACTATGAAGTAAAATTTTCAATATACACTGTACCCTTTCCCCGAGCTCTTGATGGAAATCATATATATACGGGCATTCAAATATATTCTTTGTTTGTTTCACCTCGAAGTACGCTTTCTTCCGTCTTTCTATGGCTAGAAATACAGAGGCGACTGAAACAAAGGAGACTAATCTTGTGCAAAAGGCTGTTTTGCGTCATTTCTTCTCCATCGATATGCTTTATTTTTAGCATTCAATCAATGGAAAGGTTCAAACTGACTCTGTCGGGTAGGGAAGACTTTTAACTCGTCACTCGCTATTTTTTTTAACAAGTCACTTGCCCCTCAAGCCACTCTGCAAATTGTGATTTTTTTTTCCACCACCCTTTATTAAAAAAGTCGGCGACTTTTCTTGTCAGTAAGGGCCTCCGACGTTTATCTAATAGATTGAAATAATACATGGCTCATACTAGATCTTGCATTCAACTCGATATTCCAGGAGTGAGTGCTGCGAACGAGCTAGATATCGAGTTGAACACGAGGAGAGAAATTCCATATCTACGTGCGGCCAAAATATTATTCTCTGAGAACATATACCCTCATTTCTTGTGGATAAAGCTTTTGAGTATTGCTGCGCATAAACGATAGTGATGTATCACTGTATATCATACTCTGTAAGGATAGTTAGCGTACGCGTGTATTGAGTTATGCATTTCTTTTTTAAATTTTTTTGGTGATGTTGACGTTGTTTCTCACTATAATTACAGTTTTCGCTCGTCACTGCACCAAGATATACCCCATGGCTTTAATGAACTGCTGTCCATTATCAAGACCGCTTTTGTCAGCGACGATTCCACACGTGTTGGTGTCATCGTGTGGCCCTCCTGTACCAAACCCGATTCTGGAATCAACATCTTGGCAGTTATTTGCATTGTTGGTTACAAAACCGATCCTTGCTATAGGAGCCTTAAACTCCCAAAAAGCTCTCAATGGGTAAAGATTGAACCCCTCTCTGTTGCAGTAAATCTGCGAGGACGCCTTTGGACCAATCAAGGACCTCCATGCGTCACGACCCAAATTAGTCGGACGGTATTGTCCGTCAGCGATCAGCGAGTACAGGGAATCTGCTTGCTTATTGATGGCAATGAACCTGAGCTGTTGGTCGATCTTCATACCAAGACAGATCTTGGAGAATGATGTGTTCCAGTAAGTTGGTAACTTGGTCTCCATTTGGTCAAACCCAGTCTCTCCTCCAGGAAGGTTATATTCTAACATGTTGCTCCAGTAATTGGAATTATAATGAAAAGTTTCCTGACCAGGAAAAGAAGGAAAATACCATTGAAAAAACAAGAAAGACAAATAAATATGTCAATCCCAACGACCAAGCAGCCAAAAATTAATGCGAGCCGATATTAAGTAGATGGAAACCCAACAGATTTCCAGATCCCATTAAATTTGATCATTTTGAGAGAGTGAATCACAACACGATAAAAAAAAAACATATCGAAATAGAAATATACCACAAATAACGTTCCCTCGAGTATGACATTTTAAAAGTTCTAGAATGTTTTTTTCTATATTTTATTTTATTATTATTTTTCTTTTTTTGCGGTGGGAAATCGATAAAACAACCATCAGCAAAAAACTACATTTTCCAGACATTTTGTTGGTATTTCCTCTTTAGACCCGCATTAAAATCACATTTGGCCTGGAGAAGGCCACAATTTTATTTGCAATGAAATAGAAAATGTTAGACATAGAGATATGAAAGCGAACAAGAAGCCATTCTTGCGGAGGTTGTGTGAGGTTATGATAGAAGCAAACTTTAGGTATCGAAAATATTTTCTAAAATTCATCACAAACCAAAACAAAAATCTTTTAAAAAAAACAATTGAATAATATAAATAAATAAAGAGATAAATACCTTGTTGCCATCAATCTTCATGACAAGGGTCCATATTCCATTTCCACATCCTACATCCCCCACGTGACAGAAAACGGAAATTGGCTTGGAGTCGATATGGAGCGTAACGACGTTACTTACGCTTAGTCTATGAAAAAATCGGATTTAATAAAATTAAGTATAGGAGTTAAGCTTGTGGCATGCATTCACCATTTTGGAATACCATGAGATTATAAACTCTCGGGAATACTAAATTTAACAGGCGTATCAAAAAAAAAAAGAAATGACTGCGTAGCTACTAGCTCTTCTTTTTGGCATTTATAAGTCTTCCTGCGAGATCAAGAAGATCAAGTCTATCGTTTTCATTCTTTTATCTTTAATCGTACTTACAATTTCGCGTCATAAGCTTCTTTGCAGCTTGAAAATATAACGGCTGCAAAATAAAAAAAACTACTAATGATAAAACAGATAAATTAGTAAGTAAATAATGATAAAAATAATCCGTAATTGTGGACATGCTTTGTTAGAGTCTGCAAGATTAAGCGGAAAATTTTCTAATGCAGTCATTTATCCTTAAAAACCACTTTCCGCAAATTGAGAGCGAGGTTGATGAAAGGATAGTATGATTAAAACACATTAGAACTTAACGATTGTCCATGTGGCAGTGGGAAAAACAAGACTTCTCTTGCGCTAAAATGAAAATGAATAATTTATGTAGATAAGCGTTTCCTTGAGCGTGTACGTTAGAAGTAATTGCATTCTCTATGCTTGGTAATGACTTAAAAGCTCATGCTTTTTTCTGCCTTATGCAGAGTTAAAAAAACAAAACAAAAAACAAACAAAATAAAAATACACAACTAAAAACATTTGTTTATTTTTTCATGAGAACTTAAATTCTTGAATAGTTTTGAAAGCAAATCGTTTCTGACCTCCTAATTTCTAATAGAAACTCCGGGAAAACTATTTATCATAATTTTATTTATTGTAAATTCCTTGTTGTTTTAATGCTATTCATTTATTGTGTGTTAAAGAACGATTGAAATCAATGAAAATAGCTTTGGAATTTTACTAACAAGGAGTTAGAGCTGAAGCAAAGACAAATTGTGACAAAGCAAAGTAAAGCGAAATACCACCATTTCTATTGGGTATAACTCCGAAAGTTTGTTTTCTTTTTGTTTGTTGGTTTGTTTTTATTTTATTCTGTTTTTAATAGTCTGTTTTCTACTCTCTTCATAATCTACCTATCTTGGTTCTATTTGTAGCATGATGGGATTTTCGATCAATGCATAGTTCTCCACCAGTACATTGGCGAGCTTCTTAACGTTGACTCGCCCTAATAAGATGGAAAGGGGCCTTCTACTAGCCTAGAAACATGGCAAAATAAACAAGCAGTGCTCGTATCCAGAATTAAGCACCCAGGGTTCAAAGTGCCAACCAGTAGGACACTGCAAGAAAACTAAAACGTATGCTTCGGTTGTTATGATCAATTAAATTTTGTGAATCAAAACTTCTTTTGAAGCCCTGTCTAAATCTATATGTGACTCGGGGATGCATTTATATTTACAAGAAAGGAAACAGCCAATGTTACCTTTGCATATCCGTCCATTACCAGAATATCCAGGTTTACATGTGCAGTTGTGCGACCCTTTGGTATTGTTGCATACAGCATCAGCGCTGCAGTTATGTGTTCCTGTAAGACACTCGTCGGAATCTGAATAAGCAAATCATCAATCGTTCTTTTACAAAATTAGTAGCATGTCGCTCTCGAAAATAGTGATCATATATATGTGTATATTTACACGTAACAATCCATTTGGCTGTAAATCTAACATGCAATGTTCCATTGAATTACCTGTACAGGTGCGTCCATTCCCAGAATATCCAGATTTACATTGACAGTTGTGCGATCCCTTGATATTGTTGCACTCAGCATCAGCACTGCAGCTGTGAGTTCCTATAGCGCACTCGTCGATATCTAAATATGCCAATCATACATTGACCTTTGATATGGCTGTTTGCATTTGTTTTTATAACATTGCATTGGTAATATAGAAAACAACAATATATGTGGTTCTAAATTTGACAGGCAATAATTCATTACATTACCCTGGCAAGTCCGTCCATCCCCAGAATATCCAGGTTTACATGTGCAGTTGTGGGATCCCTTGGTATTTCTGCACACAGCATGAGCACTGCAGCCGTGATCTTGTTTAGCACATTCGTCAATATCTAAATAGACATAATTAATGGATCTGTTGTAATATCTGTAGCATTAATTTTGTTTTCCTAACATTGTATCGATAATACAGAGTACCACAACTTATGTGGCCCTAGATTCAAAATGCACTGTTTCATTTTACTACCTTTGCAAGACCATCCGTCCCCATAGTATCCAGGTTTACATGAACAGTTGTATGAGCCCTCGGCATTGTTGCACACAGCATCAGCACTGCAGCTGTGCTCTTCTGTAGCACATTCGTCAATATCTGAATATGTATGTTTGTATTTGGTCTGTTATAACGCCAAAGGCATTTATTTTCATAACACTGTACTGATACTAAATTTTAGAATACAACAATTTATATAACAACAAATTCAACATGCAGTATTTGATTGCACTACCTGTGCAGATTTAGCGTTCCCAAAAAACAGCATGAACAATGCAGCCGTGCTCTTCTGAACCGCTTTTACCTTTTGTGATATCTGAGTACGATATCATTGGTCGTCTTTTAAAGTTTCAATAGCATCCGTTCTCATAGACATTGTGCCGATAATGCGTAATCAAAAACTCTATCTGGCACTGAATTTAGCCTGCGATATTACATTGTGTTATCTTTGCAGGTCTATCCATCCACTGAAAATCCAGGTTCACATTCACAGTCATAAGATCCTTTGGTATTGTTGCACACAGCATCAACACTGCAGCTCTCCTCTCCTGTAGCACATTCGTTAATATCTGAAGTAGCACCATGTTCGGTTTAATTACAATTAAACTGTCAAAAAATTGTCATAGTTTGGGAAAGCAAAATGAAAAGGTTTGTACATAATCTCTCGTTTCAGTTATTTTGCGTTAAACTGAAAGCAGATCAGCTGAATAAATCATTTGAATTTCTAAAACCAAAGAAGAAAACAATAAAACGAAAAACGTTCTTCTAAGTTAAACTTTAATTCTGAAAGTCAGGAAACCAGGCCATGCATTCCCGCAAGAAGGATTGCAATTCACCCCTTTATTTCTAAGAAACATATTCACTTTTCAAAGCAACGAAAAAGCGAAATCTGCCTTTGCAATCCCTTATATCTCCGGAATTTCCAGGTTTACATGTACAGTTGTACGATACGGTAATTTTAAAAATAACATCGGCACTGCAGTTTTGATTTTCTGTAGTACATTCGTTAGTATCTGAAATCAGATCATATTGATTCCAATTATCATTAAAGCTGTGTTTAAGTTGACATTAGGTTCAATTGTGTTAATGTCTCAAAGGAAATTACTCGTTTAGAGAATGGCATTACCTTCATCACAAGTCTGACCCTTGAATCCAGCTGAGCACAAACAGCGATAACCTTTGTCGGTAAAACCGCTTTGACAAGTCGCGTTGTTCTTGCAAGGGTTTGCTATACAGTTACTCTGACATAAAAAGACAAACAAATAAACAAACAAAAAACAAAAAAAGGCAAAGCAAAGAAACAAAAAAAAAAACAAAAACAACACACAAAAGCAAAAAACACAAAATAAAAAAAAAAATTAGCCATAAATTCTAACAAAATGTCGTTAGGTATTACATTTACAGAATCATATCATGAAATAGTTTTGCTTCATAGTCTAAACCAGCAGGATTCATTGATAAGTAAAAACATGCATGCTACTGGAAATTTATTATTCTCAAATCGTGGATGCTTATTTTTACGACAGCCACTGCGAAGTTGAATTCAACAACGTTGCATAATAGAAAAAGCAATTGGCGCAAAACCTTGTTTGTGTCTCGTTGAAGACCTTTTTTCGATTTAGTTAGCCATTTAGCCCCTGAGAGTGACTGGCAGGTAACCTAATTTCTCTTTAAAGTTTCACCCCTGAATAACATATTAAAATCACGAGAAGAAAAAAATATAATCACCAACTGAATAAGACCTTGTATGCTAAAAAAAATTCTCCTTGCCCGCACGTTAGGAAATGTACAGAGAATCCTATGGAAATATGCATAAAAATGTTAGGGTATAAAGCAGTTAGAAGTTTGAAGGTGACTCTTGCCTCTGATCCGTGGTAAAAGTAATCGTACTCCCCAACAAGGTCGTCTATGTTTCCTTCGTGAGTAACATCATTCAACTCACATTTATGTGTTTCATTGTCCCCACTCGGTTGTTTAAGGAGATTATAACTGACACAGTTTGGCTCCATGAAACACCGTATCTTACACAATACTTTATCCTTGACATCATCAATTTGAATCACGTGATTTATCAGGCGTTGACCGTCAAATGCTTTAGCGGGCTTGAATTCCAAATAACGGCAGTCTTCTGGGTCAAAATGATATTTCGTTATTACTTTGTGAGAGAAGATAAAATTAATACCCGCCGAGTAACAAAAAGGAAGACAAAGATATGAATTAATAATGATTCCACTTGGAGTATTGTAAAGTACAGAAAATTGGTATTGGTTTGGTGCTCTCTACATACAAAGATTAAACTAATGGATCAGATTAAAAGAAAAAAAAAATCCCCTTTAAGATCGTACCCTACCAACACTCAACAAATAATGTCTCGAGAAGCCAGGCCATGACACTTCTCATATCATGGTCAAATGTTCGGCGTGCTGTCAGCAGGCAGCAATGTTGGAAGGATTGTGCGTGCGAAAAGAAATATGAAAATAGCAAATTCCAGTCAATTTAAGATATTTTTTCATCGTTTTTTTATTCTTATTCATTGATTTATTTATTTTTGGCGAAGGAGTGACGGAGGAACTATGCACTTCTCTGCAAACAGCTTCAGGCTATACCATCATACACCCTAAAGCCTCTACGAGAGGATAAATATTTGTTTTCTGATGGCAGCAAGCGTGAGGTCATGCTGAAACTTAAATAAATTTTATGCAAAAGAGAAATAAAGGCAAAAAAATTGCTCAACATTGATTTTTTGGTGGAAGTTATGAGGTAGTTTTGGTACACCAGCTATCAGTAAGTCGAAAAACTTGCCTGTGAAACGTTTCAACCATTCAACTACAAAAATTTTGAATTTTTTTAAAGTTCATTTTGTAGAAATCATTAAAAAGCGTATGTCCAAAGGTCCCCGCTAAATCGAAACTGACCGCGTACCCGCATCGCGTTTTAGTTCAAGAACCTATTCAAATAATAACACTTTAAAAAAAACACCCCAAATAAAAAATAAATATATATAAAAAAAAAATTAAAAGATATATTTTTAGAATTTGGTGGCTTTTTGGTAAGATAAAAGCTACCAACCTTCTGAGAAGACGGCATCGAGCATCAAAGAACGGAGGAGCGGCAAAATAACACAAGTCAAAAGGAAATTCATGTCAAAAAGCCATTCACAGATTTTATCCGGAGCTTTAGAGACTAAGAGCTATGCACTGTAAAGGTAGCCCTCTATTAACTAGGATCTATGATATTTGCAACTTAGTGTTTCTCAGCCAACTTAAGTTCCAGATGTCTTACTCTCAAGGCATTCATTCTCAACAATGGCTTAATAAACAAAAATGATAATAAATTTGTTGCAAAAGCATTCAGAACAATTTATTTTGAATATTACAACTCTGTTGTGGAAATTGATAATCTCCCTACATTTTTAAAATTGAATTTTAACTCGAAGTTCATTGACTATTTTTCGTTTAAGCATATGAGAAAAACCTAAGATCCGATGAAATCCATACAAAAAAAATTAAATCCATAAAATGTAAACGCTCCATTTGTTATTAGTTTGGCTATCACAAGACTAAAACAATAAAAAGTGAAAAGAAAGAAGCTTTTTCTCTGTTCCCTGCAGTTCATAAGCCCCGTAAAATTATTTTCCGCGTGATGCAAAACTATCAACAAACGCCAAATCCCGTCGAAAAAAGGACTTACAAAAAAATGTTTCATTGGAAAAATCTTTGCCTAACATTGATTTTTTTTTTTTTGGCAGTTACGTGAAAATAATGACTCCCTTAGATTTTCATTAAAAAAAAATAAAAGGAATACTCCTGCTTTTGTTTTCTTTTGTCCGTGACTTTCAAATCTATCTTCAGTTTAAAGGAGACCACGAAATCAATATTTAATTACAAGAAGGTAAAAAGATAAATGAAACAAATGCGATGGCTGAAACCCAGCAAGGAAAAGGCGCGGTTGAGGTTGGGGAGATGTAAACGAAAGGCATATTACGAACTTGCCACCTTTAAGCCAAAT
The DNA here is from genome assembly GCF_036669915.1 of Pocillopora verrucosa. Lineage (NCBI taxonomy): Eukaryota > Metazoa > Cnidaria > Anthozoa > Scleractinia > Pocilloporidae > Pocillopora > Pocillopora verrucosa. The sequence continues at coordinate 14,785,032 of NC_089318.1, read as the reverse complement.
TTTTCAAAACTCCTTCATATTAACCAAGTTATCTCAATAGCTTCTTTAACAAAAGCTTAAAAGAGACGTTGTTGTCATCAATCTTGATAATAGGGGTCCATATTCCATTCCCACATCCTACATCCCCGTGACAGATAACGGGAGTTGGTGTTCAGTCGATATGGAGCGTAACGAAGACGCTCAGTTTATCGAAGATAAACGATTAAAAAAATAGGAAATCAGTCGCTAAATAAAAAAAAAAACAGGATTGAATTAAATTTGGATCATCTTTCTCATCTTTTCCTTTCCTTAAAATCTTTAACACTCGATGCGAGATGAACTTTGTCGTTTATTACAAAATATAGCACTTACATTTGTTTGTCAGCTTCTTTAAAGTTCGAAACCGCAACTGCAGATAAAAGAAAAAAATATATATCACGGGAACTATGGAACTTTATCAAAGTTTTTGAAGTCCCCGTTAAATGTTTGATGTAATTATCAATTTTTGCTACTTGATTTAGTGTAATTAAAACATAAATGAAACTATAAAACGATAGTATAGCAATTGATTGAAAGTGATCTTCGCAGTGATGTGCACTAGTTAGGCAGTAGTGAAAATAAGGCCTGAAAAAAATTCAGGCCTGTACGGGATTTGAACCCATGACCTCTGCGATACCAGTGCAGCGCTCTACCAACTGAGCTAACGAGGCAACTGGGAACTGGTCATGATGGTGATTCTAAATAAACCCGTGAAGTGATGAATAGACGGTTAAGAATATATGAAGGTCATATATTTGAACTGCGGATAAAGACATGAATGAAAGTGATCTTCGCAGTGATGTGCACTACTTAGGCAGTAGTGAAAATAAGGCCTGAAAAAAAAATTCAGGCCTGTACGGGATTTGAACCCAGTTGGCTTGTTAGCTCAGTTGGTAGAGCGCTGCACTGGTATCGCAGAGGTCATGGGTTCAAATCCCGTTCAGGCCTGAATTTTTTTCACGGGTTTATTTAGAACCACCATCATGACCAGCTCCCAGTTGGCTTGTTAGCTCAGTTGGTAGAGCGCTGCACTGGTATCGCAGAGGTCATGGCCTGAATTTTTTTCACGGGTTTATTTAGAACCACCATCATGACCAGCTCCCAGTTGGCTTGTTAGCTCAGTTGGTAGAGCGCTGCACTGGTATCGCAGAGGTCATGGGTTCAAATCCCGTACAGACCTGAATTTTTTTCAGGCCTTATTTTCACTACTGCCTAAGTAGTGCACATCACTGCGAAGATCACTTTCATTCATGTTTTTATCCGCAGTTCAAATATATGACCTTCATATATTCTTAACCGAGTATAGCAATTGATATAAAGGGAGTGTTTAAGTACATTACGATCAAAGCAACGACACATCCCTTAAGTTGTAAAATATCTACATATTCTTTAGTATTGACATCATCAACTGGAACATTTGTTGCATTAATTTGATAACATGCCTTTTTCAATTCTGAATGCAATTCTTTAGTTTTGAAGAGCTCAAATGTCTTGGAACAACAGAATGCCAAATAGCCAGAGTCAATTCAAATATCTTCGAAATCTTCCGAACTTGAGCGGAGTAAAAAATTTTTATTATTTCGGTTTTTTGAAGAGAATAATATTAGGCGCGCATAGATATGGATTCTCTTTTTTTTTTCTTAGAGCGTAGACGTGCAAACAAACTTTTGTAGTTTTACATTACAAAAAGTTTTTTTAGAACGCCATCTTTGATAACACCTTAGAGCCTCTGAGTTTGAAGCCTACTAAATCATGGGTTTAACCCACTCTCCACTCCTCCTTCCCCCACCCCTTACACCATTGTAGGAATTTAAATATTGAGGAAAAAAATTAGTTGCGCGCGGCACTTAACTGGGACATCTCCGAGGAATCCACTGTGACGCAGTGCAAATAGTCAATGACACTCCATAACTCAGAACTTTCTCGTAGGTCTAGCATATTGTATTTGTGAACCCTCTCCGATTTCGTCAGAAATACCTTAACCTAAATGCAGTTGCACGATCCTTTGGTATTGTTGCACGCAGAATCAGCACTGCAGATATGTGTTCCAATGAAACACTCATCGATATTTACATATGTAGATTATTCATTATATCGTGGAAGAATTTCGGTAGCATTTGACCTCATAAACATTGAACTGGTAATATGAAATATTACAACACTGTATGGCTCTATATACAACGGGAGAAATTTCTCCACACAACTCTACGCTGACTCATAATATTGATGATAATCATGATAATCATGATAGTAATAGTTACAACATCAAAAACCACGATGATGATAATGATCATAATCTTTTTTTTATTTTTTTTCTGAGAGGTCACCGTAACGAATCGCGCAATCTGATAGGTTCTTAGCACGGTCCGTATTTTCCTATCTCTGCCCACGGGCAACGGTAACGCTTTCGTGAGTTGCCGAGTAAATCCCAACCTTCGCTGCCATTTTTCTTAAAAAAAATATCTCGTTTTTCCGGCCGGGCAGTATTTTGGTCACTATCAAGGGATAAATAACTTATTAATCCTCTCTTTTTTCTCTCTCCAATCACTTTGGTTTACAGAAAAATATTGGTTTCGAAATGAATTTGTATAAGCAAAAGTTTCGTAAAACTGGTTAACAAGCGGCCTAAAAACCCGTCTGTAATCAAATTTAATCCTTCACAAAAAGTACCTGGAAATCTAAAACTTGAGGAATTTTGTTACAATTGAATCAGTTAATTGGTAGAATTTTCATTCATTTAGTATCTAAATTCTCCCAAACAATTTGTTTGCAGTTAAAAGGCGAGCGAAGTATTATGCTACTACAAAGACGCTTTCGGTGAGTCTTTCCAAGTCTGTTCAATTCAAACATTTAGGAATCCAATAAGAAAAAGCCGCATTAAATCCTCTCGTGTCTAATTGAAGTTGCTCAATCGTATTTAGCTTTTGTGGAGAAAAGACCAGATTTACACACGCCATTGCAGTATACAAACGAGCAAACTCTCACAACTTCAAAATCAAAAATTTGAATTTACTTACAATTACTTTCCTTGCCATTTACTAACTGAACAGAGATAAATCTTCGTGCATTCTTAAACGTCGATGACAGCGAATGATACTGCTGACTGCTCTTAAAGAAAACATTGTCGCGACAGTCCTTGCCAAACTAGTTTGCTCGATGTCTTGAGTACCGCCCGAGGCCGTAGGCGTCGGACCTCCCGGCTGGCGAATAACATATTTCTTCGAATTTAGCACTGTCTCAAAAATTGCTGTTTGTGCTTTTTATTTTTCGCCAAAATCGTTTTCAAAACAATGTTATCAAAGAAATAAAAAACGCGCCGAGTGCATTATTGAGTTCTATAAGAACGCGGGAATTTTTAAGAACACGAGAGAAGTGCTGAGAAGCACTCGCCTTCGGCTCGTGATTTTCGCACCCCTCGAGTGTTCTTAAAAATCCCCAAGTGCTTATAGAACTCAAAAATGCTCGAGGAACAAGTTTTTTTATTTCTTTTAATAAAAAGTAACGTGAATTGCGCGCGCTCGGACCGATGACGTAAGCTTCGTGCATTATATCTCAACAGTGCACTATTGTGACTTAAGACGCGTGCTTTATGGAAATATAATGAACTCGTTCTGACCAATCACGGCGCGTGCATTTCTCTGAACATTTTATAATAGCTACAAAAAAATCGAAGAAAAACATTGACAAATGTTGAACTTCCCATTTTAATGTATTTTTCCACTCGATATTTATGACAGAGTCATTGATAGACATTTACTGAGTGCCCGGACGTATAACGTACACCCCTCTGTTTCGAAAAGGATGGAATTAACTCGACGACAAAGACAAGCAGAGGATATTTTTTAGATATCCATTAATAAAAATGAGACGCATCTCAAGTTTTACCGTCAATTTTCTTGCTGAATCATGCAGTACATTTGTCCTGTTTAGTTACAACTGTCTTTCTAACTAAGCGTTGATAACAAATAGAGAAGCTTTGACTGTGCTCTGTTCTGCTAACGTTATAATAACGTCAATTACAGCGCCTAGCATGTCTAAACCTTTGTTTAGTTGTTCTGTTGCTACTTGCCGGCTCCCCTGTTTCGAAATTTCACTTTCAATTAACGAAAGAAAGCTAAAGAACAGTCCTGGAAAAAGGGCGGACATAGTCCAATTTGGCAGATGGTGTGACAGCTTTAGCTCAGCTCTATGCTCTATACTCTCATAGAGCACGCTTTTTCAACTAATGACAGCGCGCGTTATATCCGAACTTTATTATAATTTATAATAGTTCAGAATCTTCATTTCGGTTTTATATGCATACATCGATGTTAATACATATTTCCTCTCATCTTTTTCCCTCGAAAACATCAGTTAAAAATGTTATTTTCCTTCATATTTAAATATTAATGTTTGACAAAGGTCCATATACGTTTATGGCTTTGAATTTATAGGAATAACTAATGTTTGTTTAACCAAGCAGGGTCTTTCGAAGGAGTTGGAGTAACATTAAAAGCTAAAAATTTTAATATACTCTGTACCCTTTCCCCGAGCTCTTGATGGAGATCATATATTTATACGGGCATTCAATCATATTTTTTGTTTGTTTCACTTCGAGGTACGTCTCTTCCGTCTTTCTATGACTAGAAATACAGAGACGACTGAAACAAAGAAGAAGTATCTTGTGCCAAAAGCTGTTAAGCATTCAATCAATGGAAAGGTTCAAACTGACTCTGTCAGGACCGAGAAAACTTTTAACTCGTCACTCGATATATTGCTAGTAATCGATATTCATTATGTAAAATGTGTTGTTTTAGAAGGATTGTCAGCCCTAGACGAAAAGTCGTAACTGCACTCGTGTAATACTACGATAACTTTATGAATGTTCGATATGAACATCGGCTGTTAACAAGTAACTTGCCCTCCGAGCCACTCTACAGATTGTGATTTTTTTTCACCAGTATTCATTTAAAAAGTCGGCGACTTTTCTTTTCGGTAAAGACCTGCGGTGTTTATATAATCGATTGAAATAATATATGGCTGCTGGTAGATCTCGCGTTCAACTCGATATCTCAAGAGTGAGGGCTGCGAACAAGCTAGATATCGAGTTGAACTTGGGAAGAGAAATTCCATATCTATGCGCACCTAATATTATTCTCTTCGAACATATATTTTTCTTGTGAATGCATATTTTGAGTATTTCTTTGCATAAATTATAGTGTTGTATCAGTGTTTATGATACTCTGTAAGGACAGTTAGCGTGTATCGTGGTATACATTCCTTCTTTTAAATTTTTTCCTTAGTGTTGTTGATGAAGTTGGTGATGTTGACTTTGTTTATCACTGTCTGTACAGTTTTCGCTCGTCACTGCACCAAGATGTACCCCATGGCTTTAATGAACCTGGGCCCATTATCAAGACCGCTTTTGTCTGCAACGATTCCACGTCCTGTACCAAACCCGATTCTGGTATCGACATCATTACAGTTATATGTATTGTTGGTGACAAAACCGATCCTTGCTTTAGCAGCCCTAGACTCTCAATAAGGGTTCAGTGAGTAAAGATTGAACCCCTCTCTGTTACAGTAAATCTGGCAGGAGGCCTTTGGACCAATCAGGGACCTCCGTGTGTCACGACCCAAAGAAGTCGAGCGGTATTGTCCATCAGCGATCAGTGAGTATAGAGAGTCGGCCATATTGATGACAATGAACCTGAGCTGTTGGTCGATCTTCATACCGAGACAGATCTTAGAGAAGGATACGTTCCAGTAGGTCGGTAACTTGGTCTCCATTGAGTCAAACCCTGTCTCTCCTCCAGGAAGATTGTATTCAATCTTGTTGCCCCAATAATGGGAATCGTATTGAAAAGTTCGTTGATCGGGAATAAAAGAAAATTATTGTTTAAGAGACAAAAAAGATGGAAAATCAGTCGCACAAAACGGACAACTCTTGTTGCTCTAATAATTGCTCCAATCATTGCTCCATTAATTGCTCCAATAATTGAAATCGTGATGAAATTTTCGCTAAGCAGGAACAGACGAAATATTCGTTTCACAGACAGAAAAGATGAGAAAATTGTAAAACACAACGACCCATCAGTAAACTATGAATTTAATGTAAACAACTATTTGAAATCAAATCTGAAAGCTGAGAAAGTGGCAAGAGTTCTTAATTTCTTGGAAGGAATCATTAATGCTATTTTAATACATGATCAAGCAGTAATCCTCACTAAGGTCACGTCACAAGTGCCTCTTCATAATATAAATCAGTCATCCTCAGATTTACATCCAAACTGATTTATGAATAGTTCTAATACGACTTTTTAGCATTTCAAAATAGTTAAAATAGCCATGTTTAAGGGTAACTGACGGCCAAAAGGTCACTTTTTCAGAATACTGTCTAAATGCCTCAGGTAACATATTAAAACAGACACACGGTACTTCGAACGCCTCTTTGTGCCCTTTTTCATTCGGAAAATTGTCTTAAATGCAGCTTCGTGAGTCCTCCACAATAAAGGCCTCGAATGTGATCGTGTGACCTGATACGTCACACGTGTGGACACCAAGCAAAGTATACATGGCGGATAGTACTTCGAGTGAGAGCAGCCCGATTTCGGGATCTAATCATTCGGATTTTGGGGCCTCAATGGGAATTGAAAATAATAAAAGGGCTTATGAACCTGTTAGTTAAATCAGGCCCTCGCTATTTGAGCCGCTAAAACGAACCGAAAATAGAGCGCAAGAATCAGAGGTGGACCAAGAGCCCGTGCGCTGCGGCCACCTCAATCAAGAAAGCGACGAATGGGGAATGTATTACGCTTGTAAGTAAAGTATCTGAAAATCAGTCTCTTATTAAGTATAGGAGACATAAAGTAAAGAAAACAAAATGTGCAGATTCTTGAATTCCATGGGAGCGAAGTACTTTTACGCTACACGCGCGCACCTTCCGATGCCTGTGAAAATATAAACATACACGCTGGTGGAGGTGCATTAGACGGACTCGGCTTTTACTGTGAAACACAATGCAACAAAATATAGCATTCGCACATGTAGAATTGCACATCCTCTTAATATTAACTTATTTTAAAATTAGTTTTCCCCTTTGCGGTCTTTTTACCTCATTTATAGCCTAAAATTTAAGTAATCTCTCACGTTTTTGACAGTTACAGAGCTGATAACGGGTAATTTTTGGTGAAAACAATCAAACAACTTGGGTTCTCTATTTCTTCTATTTAACATCGTGATGCAAATTGCTACTGTGCTGATTTTTTTTACTACAAGGTGTCAGTGTGGAAACTGCCAATCAATGTGGAGGGAGGAAGAAAGACATCTGCTCTCAAGAGGAAGATGTTGTGAAAAATAAAATTTGGAGGCTGTTACAGTGGAACAGCTGCAGGCAGAACTAGATGCATAGTGCAGCAGCCAGGAATTGGAGACGCTTGAATAGAAGGAACTGCGGAATTCTTTAATACTGGCTTAGAGCTAAAATCCACTTATTTTTTCACCGAGTCCTTGGTAGTTGTCAGCTGAGAAATCGTCGCGACAAATGTGACCCGAACCTGATATCCAACTATTAGGTTCTCTTTTTTTCTTTCGCTGCACACTTTCACCATCTGGAAACAGGCGAGGGCTAACCCCGTCTGCACTTGTTTTGTTACAGAATATCACTAGACAGCGCTTCCCCGCTTTTCGTTTCTTCGCTTGAAATCCTTTTGCTTTCCGTTCATATTATAAATGTTAAAGCCGCTAAAAGTGGAACAGTTTGGACAACTTGAGGGTGAAAATATATATTTTGTAAGGTTCAGGGTTAGGGTTAGCGTGCAACCTACACTCGTCAGCTTTCACAATGGTTTTCCTGATGGACTTGCGCGCGCTGGGCTGTACGGGCCATGTGATATCTTAATTTAGCTCGCAATGTTTTACCGCATTACCTTCGCATGTCCATCCGTTTCCAAAATATCCAGTTTTACATTCACGCTTGTAAGATCCGTTCACGTTGCTGCACACAGCATTAGCACTACAGTTTTGCTTTTCTGTAACACATTCGTCAGTATCTGAAAATACGCCATATTGACTTTGATAATAAAAGACTACACAATAATGATGATGACGCGCTGCATCTTTTTGCTTCTTTGTTGCTACAGAGTATTTGCCAAACGGCAACAAAGCGTTCTAATTTGCTTTTTGTCTCACTTTAAATTCATTTCCTAAATTTCTTTATTTGTCTGTCGATTAGGACGCCAAATCACCCAATCTCCAAGATAAGTGGCCTCAAACTCTCAGAACCTGGTCAAAGTTTGCGAATGCAAAAGGAAAAATTGTGCACGTTTCTGCTTGAATCCATTCATTTGTGAAAGTAGATCAACAATAAGTCACATGAAACTATAAATCCATAAAACACAACAGCTAGGACAAGTGTATCGGTCAAGATCTTTTGCAAGTTCCATTTTTGTATTTTTTTTAATGTCGTTGATGTTTACAACGGAAACTTAGACTATGCAAATTGTTTTTTCGGCTTTTATTCGTAGCAGAGAGGTTTGATCCAAACTCATGATTCTTCTCCTATTAAGTCAGAAAGGCGCTCATTTGGAGAAGATAAAGTCAAATCTGCCTTTGCAAGTCCGTTCAGGTCTTTCATCCACATGTTTAGGATGCAAAAGGATGCATTGATTGGAAAAAGAAAGCATACAAGAAATGTATCCACATTGGGGATGGCCCACGAGGAATTAAAAGACAACAATGCAAAATGTATTGAAAAAAAAAGAAACAGACAAAAAGTTACCCATGAAATATTAACAAAAACCTACCTTCGTTGGTCATATCACAGTAAATCATTACTGCCCTTTTATTTCCAGTTAGAACTAGCCAGTAACTGCTGCTGATGTCGTCTTTACATTCATCTGCCTTTATTTTATGACATGACGACGCTTGTAGTTCAGGGATAGAACCCAAGGGAGCTGCTTTAACATAACTTTTCTTTTTTATTCATTCCATTTATTCATTTTGCGACTTTTAATTGGGAAGACAGATCAAGAATGAGCAAAGATGGATACGATTTACACGGATGGCAAAAGTATAGATATATAAAAAATATATATTATTATTACTAACCTTTGCCGTGCGATCGTCGGACATAAAACCATTTAGGGGCTGAAATGAAATTATCTGGTCTTGCCTCCTTGGTGCGGTTATTTAGTTCACATATTTTGAATTCTCTATTGTAGTTGTAGCTTTTGCACGAGATCTCTTGTCCACATTTGGCATCACAGAGATGAGGAGCTTCCACTGACCACCGTATGAAGACAGAGCGCTGTCTTCATACGGCGAAAAGGCGAAAAGGAGGAATCTTAAATGGAGGAATGTCCATAGCATACTTCTTTTAAAGTGCTTCGTCTGTATATTTTGACAAATAAGAAAAATTCAAACAGGCCGATAGACACATACATATCTTTGTTGAAGCTCCCTGAATGGGTTTCTCAGCGTCAATACAAATGGTTAAAATAAATAAAACTGAAACTAAAGATTATAAAACTATACTTACAGCTAAGTATGTTTATCAAAAGAATAAAAGTATCTAATCTATCTAACTAATGAAGTTAACCTAATAGCAGCTTAGTAAATTGACGCTTAAATTTCTTGGGACATTCCAAACTCTTAAGATTGTTGCTTAATGAGTTCCAAAGTTTCGCTCCTCTATAAGCTAAAGGCCTCTGATCAGTTGAAAGGCGCTCCCCAAAATAAGCTGGCTTCCACTTCAAAGTTCAAGAAAATCTGAAAGATTTTTTTTTGTTTTATTTTTCTTCTTTTGAAGGAAAAAAAATGTTTAAGAAATAAACATACTTTAGGGAGACGTAGTGAAACTTACACTTGATCTCGGGATAAAGCTGCGTGCAAATACCTCCTGGGAAAAGTTTCATTTTAAGCATTCCTAAACCGCAGCAAGATGGTGTTCAAAATGAAACGAAAATACAAACCAAGACTACACAATAATGATGATGACACGCTGCATCTTTTTGCTTCTTTGTTGCTACAGAGTATTTGCCAAACGGCAACAAAGCGTTCTAATTTGCTTTTTGTCTCACTTTAAATTCATTTCCTAAATTTCTTTTATTTGTCTGTCGATTAGGACGCCAAATCACCCAATCTCCAAGATAAGTGGCCTCAGTTGCCGTAACATGTTTTATCTCAAGAACAAAGCAATATATTAAGCTGTCCAAGAGATGCACTATCGGGTGTGGTTAATTATTCAATTTGGTCTAAAAACCCCTCTGGCTGTGATATCTGGCTGAAAGAATCATCGTCGACCCTGGCAAATCTCAATGAGAACAGTACTTCCCTCGCAGTTTTCACTGCAAACAGATCTGAGATACAGCTAAGACAGGGCTCAAAGCCGGGTGGATTCAATCATTAGACGTGCTCCTTTGGAGACTCCTTTTAAAAAAAAACTACTTGCTGTCACTGGTTCTTAATTGATATTTTCTGGAAAAGCAATCATTTTATTGTATTTTTTTCCGGAGAATCATTCTGACCACAACGACGCAGACCAATAGCGTCTTCTGATTACCAAAAAGTCTCTGATAAAGCAGCTAGAAGATGTCAAAAACCTTTCTGTAATCCATCATTAGATAATAAACTATGTTTGCAGAAGTGGAAGAGAATGTAATTGATACTCGTGGTAAAAGCACTCATATTCCATATTAATTAATTTTTCTTGTAATTGTTGTAAACGTAACTAATGGAGAGGGACATATTTTGTGCGAATCATGGGCAAAATGTTTTCCTTGGGTAGCCTTTTCAGGTAGCTGTTTGACTACTTTTAAAGTTGAAGTATTTTTTGAGTGACAGTCATACTAAAAAAACTGAAATTCCTAGTGCATTAAAGAGAAGTTGTAACCTAAACACCTGAATACCTCCTTTTGTGCTTAACTTGTGCATGATTAGAAAGACATACAATTATTATGTATCTTGATTAAGAAACTAATTTTATCATTTTTCTGAATGAAATTTACTGGTACATATTTATACTTAAATATGGAGACAGAGGGAGGCGGAGTGAAGTGGAGATGTGGAGAGAACGGGAGAAAGAAAAGGTTAACCGAAAATCTACAGCCTTCGAAATTAAGGGCGTGAGTCGGGATTAGAAAGCACCCCAAGTAGGCGTAGAGCGTAGAGATCGGATAATATCTCACTTGATGTTATTACGTACGATTTAAGTTTATGTTGAAATCATCTGCTATTTTGTTTTCGAGAAGCTTGAAATGCATCACAACAACACGTTTCGATTTAAGGTGTAATAAATCCTTCCGATCCTATCAAGCTTGTGATCAAACAATCAGGCGATGAGAAGACCACAATTTTAGAAACTCTTAAAGGTGGCCAATTTACATTATCAACCTAATCGATAAAACCAATTATCTTGTTATACCACCTCCTCCCCTTTCACCTTTCTAGATTCGAGTTCGAGTCTGAGTTGGACTTCGAGTAAGACTTCGAGCTAGATCTCAAGTTGAACTTCGAGTTGAATTTCTTAAGAAAGAACAAAGTAACAAAAGTTACCGCTTAGAGACAAGTTAATAATTACTTCTCCTTGATGATGGATTCACGCAACCTCAGACCTTGAAAATTCAAAGATCAGACTCCCGAAGAACTCAGACCCTTCTTTCCATTTTTGTACGAGTTATTGTGCTCGCCAATCTGAATCGCGTTTAAATTGTGTTTCCTAAATGTTCCTAAATCTTTTTGGCTCTAGATTGATCACTTAATTTCAGTCTATATACTAAAGACTTCATTTTGCAACTAACTATTTTCACCTAACCAGAATCATACCTACTTACCAAACAATATTATCTTGCCTCGGAATATAAAGAAGTGGACATAAAAATACTTCAAAATCGTTAAATTCTTCTTATTTTTTTTTTTTTTTTGCCAACATGAATAATTCATTCTATTCGCTATTTGTTAAGAATTCAATTAATGAACAGGTTCAACCTGCACCTTATAGGGCCTAGAAGAAGATTTTATTCAGTTAACTCGTAACTCTAGTAACTGCTAGCTATCGGTATGTACGTCTGCTAATCTTATCATTATACAATTATTTCCAGTGAGTGCATCTTCTGAGTATTACTTTACACATATGAAAGTGTTATATGAGTGTGTTTGATGCTCTGTACAGATCACTTATATGTGTTTATGTATGCCTTCATATTTTGGTCAGTGCCGTTATTTTTCTTAGTGAAGGTAGTGATGATGATGTTGTTACTGTATTGTAATTAATGTACCAAGATGTACCCCATGGCTTTAATGAACTTGCGCCCATTATCAAGACCACTTTTGTCTGCAACGATTCCACATGTGTTGTTGTCATCATGTGGCCCTCCTGTACCAAACCCGATTCTGGTATCAACATCATCGCAGTTATTTGCATTGTTGGTGAGAAAACCAATCCTTGCTTTGGCAGCCCCAAACTCCCAATAATCTGTCAACGGGTAAAGATTGAACCCCTCTCTGTTACAGTAAATCTGCGTGGAGGCCTTTGGACCAATCAGGGACCTCCATGTGTCACGACCCAAAGAAGTAGGGCGGTATTGTCCGTCTGCGATCAGTGAGTACAGCGAGTCGGCCTTTTTATTGATTACAATGAACCTGAGCTGTTGGTCGATTTTCATACCAAGGCAGATCTTGGAGAATGATGTGCTCCAGTAGGTCGGTAACTTGGTCTCCATTTGGTCAAACCCAGTTTCTCCTCCAAGAGGATTGTATTCTTTCCTGTTGCTCCAATAATGGGAATCGTAATGAAAAGTTCGCTGACCGGGAATAGGCAAAATTTTCATTTAATAGACAGAAATAAGATAAAATCGTTCACAAGCAGATATGAAATCGGTGGAAACAACTGTCTTAGATGAAATCTGAAGGCTGAGAGGGTAACAGGAGTTTGAACTCCTTGGAAAGTAATTATTAATCAAAATTAGCGATAATAAAGGGGCTATTTTAACTATTCATTTAACAATAAGCCTCAAGGTCACGTCAAAAGGGTCTCTTCACAATATAAACAAGTCATCCATCCAAAATGATTTATAAGTAGTTATATTACGACTTTTTAGCCGTTCAAAATAGTTGAAGAAGCCATGTTGACTGAACTACCTCAAAGGAAACTTAAATGGCTAGCAACCTCCAATATTACCTTTGGCTTGAAGCTGAGATTAGTTTCGATCAAAAGTCAAATTATGATCTTCAAAAATACATCCTAAAAGTTTTGAAGACGTACAAACAATAACGCAAATCTTTTGATAGTCTCCTTTTGTTACACAAGCTAAAAACAGACATCAAAAGAGTAAAGGATTAAATACCTTACTGCCATCAGTCTTCATAACAAGCGTCCATGTTCCATTTCCACATTCTACATTCCCCACTTGACAGAAAACGGAAGTTGGTTTTGAGCCGATGTGGAGCGTAACAACGCCACTCCCGCTTAGACTATCAAAGATAAAACAGTCGTTAAATTTCGATGGATCAAAACATTATTGACAGTTTGTTATAATAATTTTAAGATAGGTTTTTAGTTGTAAAATAAAATAAAAGAAACAACTACAACACAATTACAGATGAGAAAAATGATCTTTAATTTTTTTTCAACTCTCGTTCCAAGATTAAGTTAATTATTTACTTCTTGCTATTGCACTTACATTTTTCTATCATAAGCTTCTTTGCAGCTTGAGATCGTGGCTACAAAAAAAAATTCCCAAGAGCTGTCAAACAATGTTAAGGATTTCGTGAACACGGGGGAAAGTTATCATGCTCATATGTTGTTTTATTTTAACTCTGAGTAAATTTGAAACAGGTAGTATTAATTAACAATAAAAATGTAATAGAACTGAAAAGAATTTCCTAGTTCAGTCTGGACAAAAAAAAATTTCCTAGGAGAAAAAATCATGTGTAGTTATCTACAAATTCAGCTTTACAACTTTGTTATTCCTCTTGACGTCACCTCAATAACCTGCCTTTTTTAATTATTGGAGGAATTCTGTTGACATATTGAACAATTGTATTACTGACAGAGTTATCCAAGTCAAGTAATACCTGCACCTTTAGTTCTGTTAATATCATAATTCACCTTTTTTATTCAGAAATTTCCCCCAAGTCTCGGATAAACCTATGAGTGACTTTACATTGAGTTAGTCAGAAACACCATCTAGCACTCTTAAATTTATATAAATAAATTGATATAACCAAACTCACCTTTGCAAGTTCTTCCATCTCCAAAATAACCAGATTTACATGAACAGTTGAACGATCCCTTGGTATTGTTGCACACAGCATCAGCACTGCAGTTGTGTGTTCCTGAAGCACACTCGTCGATATCTAAATGTGCATATAATTAATTTATCGTGTTACGTTGTTCATAACGTTATTTTAATCTCATAAACAATATACCGATACAAAAAGAACGTAGCAGTCCATAGAGCTCTTTATTAAACATGTGAAATATTATTGCAGTACCTTTGCAAGTCCGTCCGTCTCCAGAATAACCAGGTTTACATCCACAGTTGTAAGATCCCTCCACGTTGCCGCATACGCCATCAACACTGCAGTTGTGCTCTCGTGTGGCACATTCGTCAATATCTGAAAGTAAATTAATGTGATGTTTCATAGTTGAAACTGTTATCAATCCGAACATTGTGTTTTTCGATGAAGATCGGCTTACACTTAAGATCTTGAAGAGGAGAAAATGCGTATTCTGAAAATAATTCACGTTTACCTTCGTCGCAAGTCAAACCTTTGTATCCAGCCGAACACATACACCGGTAACCTTTGTCAGTAAAACCGCTTTGACATTTGGCGTTGTTCTTACAAGGATTTGTGATGCAAGCACTCTGCCATGAATAAAGCGATGAAAATGATAAAAAAAAAATTTCTATAGATGATATAATGTCATCGTATATAAAACAACAATAATGAAAATGATAACGATGTGATAATGACAGTAATATGAATATTATGATAATGATGATGATGATGATGATGATGACAATGCTGATGATGATAATGATAATATCCTCGGAGTTATGTAATTTCTGACCCGCGTGGAGTTGTTAAGAAAGACATCCATATGTTTCATAATACAGATAACAACGCGGTAGACCAATTTAGCTTGTTTGTTCATTTCGGGTCTCAAGGCAATTCGCAGCATTATCTTCTGTGAATTTTGCGTACATATGCACCTAAATAAGAGGAATATTTGAAAGAAACAGCTCTCTGATGGTACTCTCCCCTGATCAAAAAAAATTATAAGCTAGAACGGTCTAGATATCACCAGCAACCTGATATTGTCAACTCATAAAGGTTATTCTTGTCCAAACTAAGCACTAAGGTATGAGCAGAGACTTGGAATTGCAGCAAAAGCCAATTGAAGCAACAAGGTAAAAGGAAGAAGAAAAGATATAGTTGCAAGTCGTTACTTTTGTCCACTTGACCATCAGTTAATTAAGAGTTGAACTGGCACTTACCTCTGCACCTCCAAAAATGTAACTTTGATCCTCAACCAGGTCGTCTTTGTTTCCCTCGTGAGTAGCGTTATTCAGTTCACATGTATACCTCCCATCAGCCGCACGTGGTTGTTTTCCAAGATTATAACTGACACAGTATGGCTCCATGTAGCAAAGTATCCCACAAAAGTCTTTCTCCTTGACGTCACTAACTCGAATCACGTGGTTTCTTAAGCGTTGACCATCAAATGCTTTAGCGGGCTTGAATACTAAAGAGCGGCATTGTCCTGAGTTAGAGTGATTTTGGAAAAATAAAGTGACGTGAGCATCCTCATTCCACCACTGTAAAACATATCATGACAACCTTATGGTCTAGACAAAAAGGAGAAATCGATCTTATTCCGTTGAGTCATAAGAAATAGGCCAGTAAGTTTGACGTTTTGATCTACGAGCTGCTTTTTATATTTTACATTTTGAAAGATTCACGCTGAGTTATGGTTAGTGGAATTCTTCTTCTTTTGTTTTTTTTTTTCTTGTTTTTGTCTTTTTCTATTTGGCTTTCTTTTTTTTTTTTGACGGACGGCAGTATGAGATCTAACCCCGAGTTTTCTTTTGAGCCTCGGAGTTTCGAGGGCACTTGATAGCTCGACCATGGCTCGGAAAGTGTTATAGGTAGGTCGTTGGTGATGATTTTAAGGAGGAAACCACACTATGCTTAGCTCTAACTCTTACCCCAAATCACCAGAGTTAACCTGTGTTTGTACTTGGGGAGATTTTATACTCATGTTATAATCAATCGCCCATGATAGTTTGAAAACTTGCTGTCAACAATCTCTCCTCTTGCCGTCCTCGCCAGAACGTACCAATTGTAGAACTGAGATTGTTGAATTCATTTTAAGGTTTTAGTTAAAGTGGAAAGTTCGCGAGAAAGAGTGAATGCAACTGATTAATTTTTCTCCACATAACATTATGACGACGAGCTAATTCAAAAGAACTTAATATCTTCTTCTTTAGGTAAAAGAGAAGCGAAAGGAAGATAACTGATTTGGTTGTTCCTTTAGGGCTGTCCTTAAAAAAGTTCAAGAGAACCAGCTTATTTTAGAACTTTGAATATACCTCAATAATTTCTTATTTAGGAAGCTTTTTTTAGTATATTTCCTAAATTTTGGATTGAGATGCACAAGCTTAGAACCTACATCCAGTTCGCCGCGAGACCAAAACTGATACACGAACTTGCTACTTGCATCGCATCCTTCATTGCATCACCTTCCAAATCATGACACGTAACAAGATGAAATAGTCGGGGTGGGTCAAATTAAAGCTACTAACCTTCTGAGGAGAGGACTCTATTCAGTGCGGAACAAAAAAATAGTGAAATGCAACGGATGCGAAAAGAATACATGACACGATGTCACTGCACGCAGAACATTGAATCTTTCAATGCTGAAAGCCACTTCACGATAAATGCAACACACTGGAACTTAGGTCATTGTGAATTAACTGAGTTTGTTTGAGTTTGTTGTTTTGTTTGTTTTGGCCCTAGATGGAGGAACGGCCAGGTGTCTTTCTCCTGTGTCATAAATTCTTAATGATAAAAAAAGAAAAATAAATTGAAAACTTACTCTTGAAATTAAAATTGCTGGGTTGATGTCGAAAAGCGTACGGAGTGGTTTAATTTGAATACATCTTTGCTGAAGATTTCTTTTAATCTGAACGATTTTTGACAGACTTGGCTCTCGCCTAGTTATTGTTTACACAATGAATAAAAACGTTGATTACCCTCACTGTTATAACTATTCCATTCATGCCGACTTGCTGCGAGGTAATGAAGTATTCAAAGAGGTTATTCATAACGTGGGAAGACTAATTTCTATGAAAATCAACATTTCTAACTGCTCCACGTTTGTCTGAAGTATGCTACTGATATAGGAAGAAGAGGATTCTGGCTTTTGTCATTTTCCAGTCTTATTTCTTTATGGAGATTAAGTTGTCACGTTAGAAGCAAGTCTCAAAAGCTGCCAAGTGACGTCAAGGGAAAGCCTATGACACATTTATCCTTAAAACAGGTGATAATGAAGCTAATCATGATACCAATTATGATAACAATGAAAAATACGAGGAAAATAATACTAAACTTTTTTTCCCTCTGAAATATGTTATTTGTGTCTTTTTTCTTCTTTGAAAATGATTTGACAAAACAAAATTTTTTGCTTTACAGTAAATGGTGCGACCTTGGGTTATGACATGGACTGTTGTCGGTAGTGACTACTCCCACAGTCATTGCTAAAGTCAAAAGTCCTTCTCAGGAATACGCTCATCTGGACGATCAAACTACACCATCACATTGTAAAGAAAAGTAGAAACAAAGCCACTGATGATAAAAAGAAACAATAACAATGAAAATGAAGATTAAGAAAACAAAATTTTAACCTACCTTTTTCACTAAATTTTCCCTCCAGATCTTCTTCACAGAAAAATTTAAAAGCGTATACGGAGTACATCGACTGACCACAAACTCCTCCGCTTTCAAATGTCTTGTAATAATAAGACGACTAATAAAACAAGCAGAGGAAATTTTTGTGAGATAATTTAAGGCGAAACAATACCTGACCATACAAACAATTCCTTACCCTAATGAAATAATGATGTGAACTTTTGTTTTGTTTGTACTCCATGGGCTTGCTGTACTTATCAGACGATAATAACTCACACCACAGTTTTCCTTCGGCGGCCAAGTTAAAAGAAATGCATGAAGGGTGGTAGAGGCATTTGAAGATACACTCAAAGTCGTCGTAAACCATGATCAATTCAATGTGAGGAACATTCAGGTACTGAAACTCGTCTACCGAGACCAATCTCCGTCGGGAATTCTGACATAAAGCTGCATCCATATCCTTGTGTTCCAAATCTTCTGCTGCTGTCGATGTAGATAGATCATGCGTCATGGCATTTATGATGAATACTATTCTTTAGACTTAATGTTTCTGATATTTATAAATTGAGATTTAAAGATACAATGAGATAATGATATCATTCAGATGGGATACATTTTTCCTTTCTATTAAAAAATATATATATACACCCACAATGAACCATCTTCACCCCAACGTGCTATGTGTTTATGTAAACTTGAAGAAAACTCGCGACATTTACAACCAATTTTATATGGGTAAAACTTAATGGTTCAAATTAGCTGATGATAAAGTGTCGATAGGAGTTCACATATTCTATATTAAGTTGGTAAACAGAGTAGAGAGGTAAACATATTGCTTTACAAGGACATAGCTGTAACAGATAATGCACACGGAAAAGAAATTCAGCGATTTACTGGAGAAGAAAATCTCACACTTTGAATCTCTTTTTACAATCTCCAAGTAAATCTGTAAACTACAACAAAAAGTTTGAACGTGTCCTTTAGTAGCATGTCGTAATGATGTGGGATATTGATCAAATGAAGCCTTTAAGTCCTACTGTGGTTCTTTCTTTATTCACTCCGAGCTTTCGCCGTTCTACGGCATCATCAGGGAGGACGATAAAATATTTGCGCTATGGTTTTAAACATTGGAGGTGCCACTGTAAATTAGCATAGTGTAAAACTAGCCAGTAGGACGCATGAAAACTAATGGCGTGATAAAATGTTCTAAAATATGTGTTTAAAACAGTTAATTAAAATAGCTCATTAAAATAAATCATTAAAACAGAAGGTCGTTAAGTTCAGTGCATTCCTCACCGGAGTTCAGTCCCGGCTTGTGCTTTCTGATGTAATACGCTTCGTACAATCGCAGATTGACGGGGTCATCGAACGCATACAAGATGGGGACTCCAACGACAATAAGACACTACCGTACCCATGCAGCCTGGACGTAGTATCCCTGTACACATCCATACCCATCCAAGAAGCCATCGATAACACCGTCGACAGGATTGAACACAGCATGTTACATCTATCCAGGCTTGACGTCGCAGAACTGCTCAACTTCACCTTTGAAGACCGCATTTTCCGCCAGACCGAAGGCCTACCAATGGGCTCCAGCATTTCAGGCATCTTAGCCATCCTGTTTATGGATAAACTTGAACAAATCGTCCTCTCATCCTACCGCCTCATCGGCCCATACAAACGCTACGTAGACGACATATATCTTCAAACAGCCAATGAAGAGAAGGCAAATGAATTCCACGACACCATGAACAGCCTACACCCCGAGACTAAAATTTGAGATCGAGAAACCCACTACATCACCAGAAGGCCTATCTCTATCACTACTTGACTTCAAAGTCACTATCACGACGAACGGCGAAAGCTCCTTTCAATTTTACAAGAAACCTGCGAAAAAGCCGCTTTTCGTACACCACCAGTCTGCCCTACCAAAGCGCTCAGAGACCAACTTCATCCGTAACGAACGGAGGCGTATACAGCAGAGATGTTCAACCCAAATAACATCCAACAAACACGACCGCGACTCCGACAACATTCTCCGCCTCAACAGATATCCAGAACGCACCATACATGAAACAAAACACCTGCAGAATCACCAAAGAGACCCCCAAACACAAACGAAAGAGTGGCATTATCTCAAAATCCCGTTCATCTCAGACCGGCTAAACCGAAAAATTACGGGAATCGTCAAGAGAGAAAACATCCCAGTGCGAATCGCCCACAAGTCCTACACTCTGAGACAAGCCCTTTCACACAACACAACAGAAAGGAAATGCAACAGACCAAACTGCCCCATCGCAGACACCAATTTATGCCTACAGAGAAACACCGTTTATCAGCTCACGTGCAAAGCTTGTGGCGAATATTACATCGGAAGCACGACACGATTCCTACATGATCGAACAAAAGAACACTTGACCAACGACAACTCGTCGGTAAAAAAACAACTCACAACACACCATCGCAACAACAGCCATAACATTGAAGTCAAAGTAATCACGCGTGAAAATGACCCCGTCAATCTGCGATTGTACGAAGCGTATTACATCAGAAAGCACAAGCCGGGACTGAACTCCCGTGAGGAATGCACTGAACTTAACGACCTTCTATTTTAATGATTCATTTTAATGAGCTATTTTAATTAACTGTTTTTAACACATATTTTAGAACATTTTATCACGCCATTAGTTTTCATGCGTCCTACTGGCTAGTTTTACACTATGCTAATTTACAGTGGCACCTCCAACGTTTAAAACCATAGCCCAATTATTTTATCGTCCTCCCTGATGATGCCGTAGAACGGCGAAAGCTCGGAGTGAATAAAGAAAGAACCACAGTAGCACTTAAAGGCTTCATTTGATCAATATCCCACATACAACAAAAAGCATCGAAATTCTGGTATGCTTTCATTTTCTGAAACAATTATGTTCTGTTTCGCTGCAGCTGTTCTCCTATCTGAAGTTCCGTTAATTAAAATATCGCTTATTACAGAATCTTCATTTCGATTTTATTATCTAAACAATGGCCATCAAAATGGATGAAGGTTTCTTTAATCTCGTAGGTTTCTCTTCACTGTAAAAGGTCAAACACGTCTGTCGTACATGTTAAATTTTCTTACTTTTTAATTAAGTCAAGACTTTTGAAGTCAGTTTAATTTGACATTTGACCAAAACCAATGTGTGAGGCTTGAAATCCGCGGAGATGTCTTTGATCTAAAATCAACTTTGACTTAAAAATGTATGTGTTCTCTTATTATCACTCTTTATGGAACCGTTACACTATCTGATAACCTTCTATTCCGCAAAATAAGACACCATTCTCTCCATCTATGCGTATGTTACCTTTAGAAACTAGGATACATACTGAAATTACTAACCGTTAGACCTGAAAGCCCTGAGTATCATCAGGAAAAAAAAGCAGATCCAACGGAAAGACATGTCATAAAGTCAGGGAGACAACTCTTTGCAGTCGCACAGTACGGTGGAAAATTGAACGTGTCTGTGTCTGTTACACCATTTTACCGTATCCTCCCACCCTTTAAACCACTATTGGCGACAGTTCTGTGTTGTAATTTCTATGAAAAAATAACATTGTCTAAGATATTTCGCAAATATTTGATAAAATTAATTTTTCGGAAAAGATCCAATTGGAAGGACAGCTAATCCAGTGAACCACAATCTAACATACTTTCCTATTTCGATGGCTCCTTTCGATGAACTAGTTTATGATCAAAAATTAACGACCAAACTGACAGTTTCCATATTGCCCCTTCAAACTTTTTCGACGAACTAATTAATTTTTTGAAAGACCACAAATTGCACTCGCCTTACGGGCTCGTGCAATTTTGTTAGTCTTTAAAAAAATGTACTCGTGCTTATTTATTCCATATTGCACTCGAAATCATGTGATTACCTATGCTAATAGCATTTATTTTCATTACATTGCACTGATACTAAATTATAGAATACAACAATTTATATAACAACAAATTTAACATGTAGTATTTGATTGCAGTACCTGTACAGGTTTAGTCCTCCCAAAAAAACAGCATCAGCAATGCAGCTGTGCTCTTCTGAACCACTTTTATCTTTTGTGATATCTGAGTACGCATATCATTGTTCATCTTTTATAGTCTCAATAGCATCTGTTCTCATAGACATTGCGCCGATGATGCGCAATCCAAAAATCTTCTGGCACTGAATTTAGCCTGCGATATTACATTGTGTTACATTTGCAGTTCCATTCATCTCCTGAAAATCCAGGTTTACATTTACAGTCATAGGATCCTTTGGTATTGTTGCACACAGCATCAACACTGCAGCCCTGCTCTTCTGTAGCACATTCGTTAATATCTGAAGTTGCACCATATTTGGTTTAATTACCATTAAACGGTCAAAAAATTGTCATCGTTTGGATAAGCAAAGTGAAAAGTTTTGCACATAATCTCCCGTTCCAGTTATTTTACGTTCAACTGAAAGCAGATTAACTGAATAAATTATTTGAATTTCTAAAACCAAAGAAGAAAACAATAAAACGAAAAACGTTCTTCTAAGTTAAACTTTAATATTGAAAGTCAGGAAACCAGGCCATGCATTCCCGCAAGAAGGATTACAATCCACCCCTTTAATTCTAAGAAACATATTCACTGTTCGAAGTAACGAAAAAGCGAAATCTGCCTTTGCAATCCCTTCCATCTCCGGAATATCAAGGTTTACATGTGCAGTTGTACGATACTTTGGTATTTTTGCACACAGTATCGGCACTGCAGTTTTGCTTTTCTGTAGTACATTCGTCAGTATCTGAAATCAGATCATATTGATTTTAATCACCATTGAAGCTGTCTTTAAGTCTACATTAGGTTCAGTTGTGTTTTAACACAATTGAACCTAATTAAAATGCCTCAAAGGGAATTACTCGTTTAGAGAATGACATTACCTCCATCACAAGTCTGACCCTTGAATCCAGCTGAATACAAACAGCGATAACCTTTGTCGGTAAAACCGCTTTGACAAGTCGCGTTGTTCTTGCAAGGGTTTGCTATACAGTTACTCTGACATAAAAAGACAAACAAATAAACAAAAAAATAGCAACAAAAAAAAAGCAAAATTAAGAAACAAAAATACAACAAAAACAACAAACAAAAAACAGAAAACAAAAAAAATAAGCCATAAAAATATAACAAAATGTCGTTAGGCATGACATCTAGAGAATCATATCATGAAATAGTTTTTTTCCATAGTCTAAACCAGCAGGATTGGTAAGTATAAACATGCATGCTACAACTTAAATTTTTTTATTCTCAAATCGCGGATGCTTATTATTACGATAGCCACTGCGAAGTTGAATACAACAACGTCGCATAATAGAAAAAGCAATTGACGCAAATCCTTGTTTGTGTCTCGTTGAAGACCTTTTCTCGATTTAGTTAACCATTTAGCCCCTGGGAGTGACTGGCAGCTACTCTAATTTCTCTTTAAAGTTTCACCCTTGAATAACATATTAAGATCACGAGAAGAAAAAAATATAATCTATGCTAAACAAATTCTCCTTGTCCGCACGTTAGGAAATGTACAGAGAATCATATGGATAATAATAAATCATGATCATTAATCATATGCATAAAAATGTTAGGGTGTAAAGCAGTTAAGAAGTTTGAAAGTGACACTTGCCTCTGATCCTTGGTAAAAGGAATCGTACTCCCCAACAAGGTCGTCTATGTTTCCTTCGTGATTAACATCATTCAACTCACATCTATGTGTTTCATTGTCCCCACTCGGTTGTTTTAGGAGATTATAACTGACACAGTTTGGCTCCATGAAACACCGTATCTTACACAATACTTTATCCTTGACATCATCAATTTGAATCACGTGATTTATCCTGCGTTGACCTTCAAATGCTTTAGTGGGCTTGAATTCCAAATAACGGCAGTCTTCTAGGTCAAAATGATATTTCGTTATTTATTCGTGAGAGAAGATAAAATTGATACCCGCCGAGTAACAAAAAGAAAGACAAAGATACGAATTAATAATGATTCCACTTGAAGTATTGTAAAGCACAGAAAACTGGTATTGTTCTGGCGCTTTCTACATATCAAGATTAAACTAATGGATCAGATTAAAAGATTAAAAAACCCCTTTAAGATCGTACCCTACCAACACTCAACAAACAATGTCTTGAGAAGCCAGGCCATGACACGTCTCATATCGTGGTCAAATGTTCGACGTGCTGTCAGGAGGCAGCAATGTTGGAAGGATTGTGCGTGCGAAAAGAAACATGAAAATAGCAAATTCTAGTCAATTTAAGATATTTTTTCATCGTTTTTTTATTCTTATTCATTGATTTATTTATTTTTGTCGAAGGAGTGACGGAGGAAATATGAAATTCTCTGCAAACAGCTTCAGACTATTACATCATACACCCTAAAAGCTCTAAGAGAGGAAGAATATTTGTTTTCTGATGGCAGCAAGCGTGAGGTCAAAATGGCTGGATATTGGCAGAGTTCCTTTCTTTGCGTTTTACGGAGCTTGGCTTCCTGTCAGTTTATAAAAACGCAAGAAAACAACGAGGCAGCCATCATGACCGAACAAGCTTAATCAATAAAGGACTTATCATATTGCCAACAGATTTCGCTTTAATAAGAATCAAGAATGATAGTTTTCTTTTAGTATTTCTAGAGCCGGGAAAAAATGCCATTTGTGTTTGCAACACAGTAAACCCACGGGTGTCATCTATGTTTTCTTTAGTTTGACCACGCACTTATTTCCTTGCCCGGGATCAAAGCGGACTAGAATCAGAACACAGCATTCGCTTCGTATTGCCCACGAGCGCTGCCAGCTACATGATAAACACCCCTGTCGGTCATGTTTTAGTCTTGTGATAGCCAAACTAATATTAACTTCAGCCTGTTCTTGAAGGCATTTTTTTCCCTTGCCCCCATGCTGAAATTACGTAATTGGAACTTAAATAAATTTATGCAAAAGAGAAATAAAGACAGAAAAATTGCTTAATATTGATTTTTTTTGGTGGAAGTTACGAGGTAGTTTTCGTACACCATCCACCAGAAAGTCGAAAAACTTGCCTGTGAAAAGTTTCAACCATTCGACTACAAAAAGTTTTAATTTTTTTTACAAAGTTCATTTTGTATATATATGTCCAAAGCTCCCCGCTAAACTGAAACTGACCGCGTATTGGTATCGCGATTTAGTTCAATAACCTACTCAAATAACAACACTTAAAAAAAAAAACCCAGATAAAAAAAGGAAAGCAGTAAATATTTTTAGAATTTGGTGGCTTTTTGGTAAGATAAAAGCTACCAACCTTCTGAGAAGACGGCATCGAGCATCACAGAACTGAGGAGCGGCAAAATAACACAAGTCAAAAGGAAATTCATGTCAAAAAGCCATTCACAGATTTTATCTGGAGCTGTAGAAACTAAGAGCTATGCACTGTAAAGGTAGCCCTCTATTAACTAGGATCTATTATATTTACTACTTAGTGTTTCTCAGCCAACTTAAGTTCCAGATGTCTTACTCTAAAGGCATTCATTCTCAACAACGGCTTAATAAACAAAAATGATAATAAATTTGTTGCAAAAGCATTCAGAACTATTCATTTTGAATATCACAACTCTGTTGTGGAAATTGATAACCTCCATGCATTTTTACAATTGAACTTTAACTCGAAGTTAATTGAAAACGATATGATATTGTTAACATTATAATCGAAAAAGTTATAAATACTGGTGATGCTATTTTTCGTCTAAGCATATGAGAAAAACCTAAGATCCGATGAAATCCATATCTGTTACATTTTCTGAAAATTTAAATGTTCTACTACAAATTATTTGTTATTAGTTTTGCTATCACAAGACTAAAAACCAAAAAAAAGTGAAAAGAAAGAAGCTTTTTCTCTGTTCCCTGCAATTCATAGGCCCCGTGAAATTATTTTCCGCATAATGCAAAACTATCAACAAACGCTAAATCCCGTCGAAAAAAATGACACAAAAAAATGTTTCATTGGAAAAATCTTTGCTTAATATTGATTTTCTTTGGTGGCAGTTACGTGAAAATAAAAAAAAACTCCCTTAGATTTTCATTAAAAAAATTAAACGGAATACTCCTTCTTTTGTTTTCTTTTGTCCGTGGCTTTCAAATCTATCTTCAGTTTAAAGGAGACCACGAAATTAATATTTAATTATAAGAAGGTAAAATGCAAAATGAAACAAATGCGATGGCTGAAAACCCAGCAAGGAAAAAGTGCGGTTGAGGTTGGGGAGATGTAAACGAAAGGCATGTTACGAACTTGCTATCTTTAAGCCAAATCTTTCAAAGCTCCCTTATATTAACCAAGTTATCTCAATAGCTTCTTTAACAAAAGCTTAAAAGAGATCTTGTTGCCATCAATCTTGATAGCAGAGGTCCATATTCCATTCCCACATCCTACATCCCCGTGACAGATAACGGGAGTTGGTGTTCAGTCGATATGGAGCGTAACGAAGACGCTCAGTTTATCGAAGATAAACGATTTAAAAAATAGGAAATCAGTCGCTAAATCAATAAAATAACAGGATTAAATTAAACTAGGATCATCTTTCCCCTCCTTAAAATCTTTAACACTCGATGCGAGATGAGCTTTGTCGTTTATTTCAAAATATAGCACTTACATTTGTTTGTCAGCTTCCTTAAAGTTAAAAAACCGCAACTGCAGAAAAAAGAAAAAATTGATATAAAGCGAGTGCCTAAGCATATTACAATCAAAGCAACGACACATCCCTTGAGTTATAAAATATTTACTTATTCTTTAGTATTGACATCATCAACTGGAACATTTGTTGCATTAATTTGATAACAGGCCTTGTTCAGTTCTCAATGCAACTATTTAGTTTTGAAGAGCTCAAATGTCTTGGAAGAACAGAATGCCAAATGGTCAGAGTCAATTCAAATATCTTCGAAATCTTCCGAACTTGAGCGGAGTAAATATTTTTTATCATTCCGGTTTTTTGAGATTTCTCCTTATTTAAAGGGTAACATGAGCAATGAATATGACTTTTGAACATGCAGATCTATTGAGACAAAATTTGATTTTAGAGCGTAGACGTGCAAACAAACTTTTGTAGTTTTACATTACAAAAAGTTTTTTTTTTGAACGCCATCTTTGATAACACCTTAGAGCCTCTGGGTTTGAAGCCTACTAAATCATGGGTTTAACCCACTCTCCACTCCTCCTTCCCCCACCCCTTACACCATTGTAGGAATTTAAATATTGAGGAAAAAAATTAGCCGTGCGCGGCACTTAACTGGGACATCTCCGAGGAATCCACTGTGAAGCAGTGCAAATAGTCAATGATACTCCATAACTCAGAACTTTCTCGTAGGTCTAGCATATTGTATTTGTGAACCCTCTCCGATTTCGTCAGAAATACCTTTACCTAAATGCTGTTGCACGATCCTTTGGTATTGTTGCACGCAGAATCAGCACTGCAGTTATGTGTTCCAATGAAACACTCATCGATATCTACATATGTAGATTATTCATTATATCGTGGAAGGATTTCGGTAGCATTTGACCTCATAAACATTGAACTGGTAATATGAAATATTACATCACTGTATGGCTCTATATTCAACGGGAGAAATTTCTCCACACAACTCTACGCTGACTCATAATATTGATGATAATCATGATAATCATGATACTAATAGTTACAACATCGAGAATCACAATGATGATAATGATGATAATCTTTTTTTTTTTTTTTTCTGAGAGGGCACGGTAACGAATCGTGCAACCTGATTGGTTCTTAGCACGGTCCGTATTTTCCTTTCTCTGCCCACGGGCAACGGTAACGCTTTCGTGAGTCGCTGAGTAGATTCCTACCTTCGTTGCCATTTTTCATAAAAAAAATATCTCGTTTTGCCGGCTGAGCATTATTTTTACGAAGAGACGTCGGTCTCTACCTCAAGTAGATAAATAACTTATTAATCCTCTCTTTTTTCTCTCTCCAATCACTTTGGTTTACAGAAAAATATTGGTCTCGAAATGAATTTGTATAAGCAAAAGTTTCGTAAGATTGGTTAACAAGCGGCCTTAAAAACCTGTCTGTAATTAAATTTAATCCGTCACAAAAAGTACCTGGAAATCTAAAACTTGAGGAATTTGGTTACAATTGAATCAGTTAATTAATAGAACTTTCATTCTTTTAATATCTAAACTCTCCCAAACAATTTGTTTGCAGTTAAAACGCGAGCAAAGTATTCTACTACTACAAAGACGCTTTCGGTGCGTTTTTCCAAGTCTGTTCAATTTTAACATTTAGGAATTGAATGAGAAAAAGCCACATTAAATCCTCTTGTGTCTAATTGAAGTGTCTAATTCGAATTTAGCTTTTGTGGAGAAAAGACCAGATTTACACACACCATTGCAGTATACAAACGAGCAAACTCTCACAACTTCAAAATGAAAATTTGAATTCACTTACAATTACTTTCCTTGCCATTTACTAACTGAACAGAGATAAATCTTCGAACATTCTTAAACGTCGATGACAGCGAATGATACTTTCCGTAAGATCATTGACTGCTCTTGAAGAAAACATTGTCGCGACAGTCCTTGCCAAACTAGTTCCGTTGTTTTTTTTTTTAAGTGTACTTGCGTTTTTCTTTCTTTATCATTACGGAAATGAAAATGTTTCGGTGACGCTTCTCTCTTTAATTTGCATTACCTCTATTTTAAGTACCATTTGCTCGCTCAAAATTGTTTCGTTTATGGTAAATCTTGCTGTTATTACAGCCCTAACTCATTCCGGTTCTTTTGGAGATATTTTCGTTAAGTATTAAGGAAAAAAAAAAAAAATGTTATTCAGCCTAGATTGGTCCGTATTGGGAAAAATTTTGCCCGATATCTTGAGTACCGCCCGAGGCCGTAGGCGGCGGACCTCCCGGCTGACGAATAAAATATTTCCTTGATTTTAGCACTGTCTCAAAAATTGCTGTTTGTGCCTTTTATTTTTTCGCCAAAATCGTTTTCGAAACAATGTTCTCAAAGAAATAAAAAAACGCACCGAGTGCATTGTTGAGTTCTATAAGCACGCGAGAATTTTTAAGAACACGAGAAAAGTGCCGAGAAGCACTCGCCTTTTCGCACCCCTTGAGTGTTTTTAAAAATTCTCAAGTGCTTATATAACTCAACAATGCTCGAGGAACAAGTTTTTTTATTTCTTTTAGTAAAATGTATTGTGAATTGTGCGCGCTCGGACGGATAACGTAAGCTTCGTGCATTATATCTCAACATCGCACTCTTGTGACTTAAGGTGCGTGCTTTATAGAAATATAATGAACTCGTTCTGACCAATCACGGCGCGCGCACTTCTCTGAACATTTTATAATAGCTACAAAAAAAAAAATAATAAAAACATTAAAAAATGTTGAACTTCCCATTTTACTGTATTTTTCCACTCGATCTTCATAACAGAGGCATTTGTAGACATTTACTGAGTGCCCAGACGCATAACGTAAACCTCTCTGTTTCGAAAAGGATTGAATTAACTCGACGACAAAGACAAACAAAGGATATTTTTTAGATATCCATTTATACAACTTTTACTGTCAATTTGCTTGCTGAATCATGCAGTGCATGTGTCCTGTTTAGTTACAACTGTCTTTCTAACTGAGCGTTGATTAACAAATAGAGAGCCTTGACTGTGTTTTGTTCTGTTGCAAAGCACGCAAGAAGCGGTTCGAGCACAAAAGTGTAGGGAGAAACACTCGACTACGTCTCGTGTTTCTCCGCACTTCTTGATTGCTCCAACCGCTTCCTAAGTTCTCTTCGTTATACTCTACGTTAAGCGTTCAATCAATGGAAAAGTTCAAACTGACTCTGTCATGATCAGGGCCTGGAAAACTTTCAACTCGTCACTCGATATATTGCTAGTAATTGATATTCATTGCGTAAAAAAATGTGTTGTTTTAGAAGGATTTTCAGCCCTATACTAAAAGCCGCAACTGCACTCGTGTAAAACTACGATAACTTTTATGTATGTTTGATATCGCCATCGGCTGTTAACAAGTCACTTAACCTCCGAGCCACTCTGCAGATTGTGATTTTTTTTTCACTAGTATTCATTTAAAAAGTCGGCGACTTTTCTTGCCAGTAAAAGCCTGCGCTGTTTATATAATAGATTGAAATAATGCATGGCTACTGGTAGATCTCGCGTTCAACTCGATATCTCAGGAGTAAGGGCTGCGACCGAGCTAGATATCGAGTTGAACTTGGGAAGAGAAATTCCATATCTACGCGCGCCCAATATTGTTCTCTTTGAACATTTATTCTTATTTCTTTTGAATGCATATTTTGAGTATTGCTTTGTATAAATGATGGTTTTGTGTCAGTGTTTATGATACTCTGTGAGGATAGTTAGCGTGTATCGAGGTATGCATCCCTTTTTCAAGTTTTTCCTTGGTGTTGTTGATGAAGTTGGTGATGTTGACTTTGTTTATTACTGTATGTACAGTTTTCGCTCGTCACTGCACTAAGATGTACCCCATGGCTTTAATGAACTGCGAACCATTATCAAGACCGCTTTTGTCTGCAACGATTCCACACGGGTTGTTGTCATCATATGGCCCTCCTGTACCAAACCCGATTCTGGTATCAACATCATCGCAGTTATTTGCATTGTTGGTGACAAAACCGATCCTTGCTCTAGCAGCCTTAAATTCCCAAAAAGATTTCAGTGAGTAAATATTGAATCCCTCTCTGTTACAGTAAATCTGGGAGGAGGCCTTTGGACCAATCAGGGACCTCCATGTGTCACGACTCAAAGAAGTCGGGCGGTATTGTCCATCAGCGATCAGTGAGTATAGAGAGTCGGCCTCCATATTGATGACAATGAACCTGAGCTGTTGGTCGATCTTCATAGCGAGACAGATCTTAGAGAAGGATGTGTTCCAGTAGGTCGGTAACCTGGTCTCCATTGTGTCAAACCCTGTCTCTCCTCCAGGAAGATTGTATTCTATCTTGTTGCTCCAATAATGGGAATCGTAATGAAAAGTTCGCTGATCGGGAATAAAAGAAAATTATTGTTTAAGAGACAAAAAAGATGAAAAATCAGTCGCACATAACGGACAACTCTTGTTGCTCCAATAATTGTTCCAATAGTTAAAATAGCCATGTTAAAGGGTAACTGACGGCTAAAAGGTCACTTTTTCATAATACTATCTAATTACCTCAGGTAACATATTAAAACAGACACACGGTACTTCGAACGCCTCTTTGTGCCTTTTTTCATTCGGAAAACTGTCCTAAATGCAGCTTCGTGAGTCCTCCACAATAAAGGCCTCGAATGTGATCGTGTGACCTGATACGTCACACGTGTGGACACTAAGCAAAGTATACATGGCGGATAGTACTTCGAGTGAGAGCAGCTCGATTTCGGGGTCTAATCATTCGGATTTTGGGGCCTCGATGGGAATTGAAAATAATAAAAGGGCTTATGAGCCTGTTGGTTAAATCAGGCCCTCGCGATTTGAACCGCTTAAACGAACCGAAAATAGAGCGCAAGAATCAGAGGTGGACCAAGAGCCCGGGCGCTGCGGCCGCCTCAATCAACAAAGCGACGCATGGGGAATGCATTACGCTTGTAAAAAAAGTATCTGAAAATCAGTCTCCTATTAAGTATAGGAGACATAAAGTAAAGAAAACCAAATGTGCAGACTCTTGAATTCCATGGGAGCGAAGTGCTTTTACGCTACACGCGCGCACCTTTCGAGGTCTGTGAAAATATAAAAAAATACACGCTGGTAAAGGTGCATTAGACGGATTCGTTTTTGAGAGTAGTCTCCAAATTCTACACGTTTCAACACGTTTGTATCGGTTTTAAGTTTCCTTCCATTGAATTAGGCGCACGATTAAAGATTTCTCGGCTTTTATTGTGAAACACAATGCGACAAAATATAGCATTCGCACATGTAGAATTGAACATCCTCTTAATATTAACTTATTGTAAAATTAGTTTTCCCCTTTGCGGTCTTTTTACCTGGTTTACAGCCTAAAATTTAAGTAATCTCTCACGTTTTTGACAGTTACAGGGCTGATAACAGGTAATTTTTGGTGAAAACAATCAAACAACTTGGGTTCTCTATTTCTTCTATTTAACATCGTGATAGAAATTGCTACTGTGCTGATTTTTTTTATTACAAGGTGTTAGTGTGGAAACTGCCAATCAATGTGGAGGGAGGAAGAAAGACATCTGCTCTCAAGAGGAAGATGTTGTGAAAAATAAAATTTGGAGGCTGTTACAGTGGAACAGCTGCAAGCAGAACTAGATGCATAGTGCAGCAGCCAGGAATTGGAGACGCTTTAATAGAAGGAACTGCGGAATTCTTTAATACTGGCTTAGAGCTAAATCCACTTATTTTTTCACCGATTCCTTGGTAGTTGTCAGCTGAGAAATCGTCGCGACAAATGTGACCCGAACCTGATATCCAACTATTAGGTTCTCTTTTTGTTCGAACAAATGCAATCCACTGTCGCTGCACACTTTCACCATCTGGAAACAGGCGAGGGCTAACCCCGTCTGCACTTGTTTTGTTACGGAATATCACTAGACAGCGCTTCCCCGGTTTTCGTTTTCTTCGCTCGAAATCCTTTTGCTTTCCGTTCATATTATTAATGTCAAAGCCGCCAGAAGTGGAACAGTTTGGATAACTTGAGCGTGAAAATATATATTTTGTAAGGTTCAGGTCGTAATTTGAAAAACACTTCGTGCTTGTAAAAAAGGTTGTGGTTATTCATCGTGGTGAATAACAATAAAAACTAAGTTTTTTCGTTTGTCTCACGATGTAGTCACGTGTGATGTAGATCGCGACGTTTCGACTGCATACTGCTAGTCTTCTTCAGGCGATGAGGTCGACTGGTCATGCAGGATCTTATAAGCATGATGTTCTGCTGTGATTAATTGTTTTTCAACAGCTCTGATTGGTGCATTTCGATCCTTACTGTTTCACTCAGTGACTTGCTCACTCGGCGGTCCGCTGTCGCACGGCTCTCCTGTTGTTGTGT
Organism: Pocillopora verrucosa; assembly: GCF_036669915.1. NCBI lineage: Eukaryota > Metazoa > Cnidaria > Anthozoa > Scleractinia > Pocilloporidae > Pocillopora > Pocillopora verrucosa. The sequence goes on along the minus strand of NC_089318.1, from coordinate 14,752,059 downwards.
TTTTTGATCGTGGGCATCCGCTCCGCTGGAATTTCTATTCCACTATTCCTATTGATGCTGCTAGTCTTATATGAATTGCCTCTTTGACTCTGCGCGTGTAGTAATAAGGGTCACGATCAATAAAATTTACTTTGCTCCCGAGTGGCTTGTGTTCGGTGTTGTGAGCATGTTCTAAAACGGCGGAGGTCTCGGTCCGCGCGAGTCGGATGTCTCGATCGTGCTCCTTTATTCTGTCTTGCATAGGTCTTACATTCTCTCTGATGTACACCTTGCTGCATTCACAGGGAATCCTGTTAATGCGGCAATCTTTTGGTCGGAATCTTTTGATCGTGCTAACTGAGATCTTAGCGTGGTCACCGACTTGAAAACAGCGTGTACGCCTTATTGTTCTAAGGTCGGTTTACAGCGTGTTTCTGACATTATTCACTTCCAGTGGAAGTCAAACTTAGGCACAAGAATATGCTATATATGCTGTTCAATGTTAGTTGTAATCATCCCTGAAGAAGGCTGAGCTAGATACGAAACGCGTCGGAAAAAATAAACAAAAAGTTACGACAGCAAGAAGGCTTCCTTTGCGCTGCTCACCAGCCTTCGTTAAAACACATTGCGCTTATTTCACGCTCGCTCCAGAACCGGTGGGCTTGATGAAACAGTGATATACACCGAGCAAAATCTTTCGATAAACGCTTTTTGATTTGGAATAAAACATATTTCTATGGGTAACGGACTCTATGATGGTCAAGAGGAAAATTCATTTTTTTTAACCACTGAATGGCATGGCATGCAGTTTACCTGTGGCCCTGAATACAGATACGGGATCTGTCACCTTTCGATTATTCAACCTTTTTAGATAAAGTATTGTATTCCTTACTTCGTATTCAATAGTCTCTAAATGGAGGCTTGAAACAAAACGGAACAAATCTTTTTTTTTTTTTTTTCCGCTCGCGAATTACGGTGTCAGCTGGACAGCGAGGCCGAAGTTGTTACTTTCATATCTTAACATGACCTTTTTCACTGTCTTACTTACATGTGATGTACCACATCACGCGACCTGAATTGGAACGTTTTCAAAATGGCCGTTGATTAAGCGTTAAAAAATTTGTCGAAAATTTGTTTTTTTTAATTTCATTTAAGATTTTTTAACCTTGGAGGAATGTATTAGGGTAGAGAAAAAAGGGGGAAAATTTGCCGTCAGTTACCCTTTAACTGAACTACCATACAATAATCTGGAATAGCTTGAAACCTCCAACATTACCCTTGGCTTGAAGGAGACCGCAATGATGATTGCAATGAGGTTTGAAAACGCAAGCATGTTGGTGTGCGCGTCAACAAGGAAAATCATGGCTAACATTGGTTGCGAACTATTAAAAAAGGAAGTCAAATCATGATCTCCAAAAATAGAGCTTAAAAACTTTGAAGATGCACAAACAATAAAACATTTTTTTTAGAAAATCTGTTCTTGTTACCCAAGCAAGAAATAAAAATATAAAGAGTAAAGGAATAAATACCTTACTGCCATCAGCAACCATCATAACAAGGGTCCATGTTCCATTTCCACATTCAACATCTCCCACCAGACAATAAACGGAAGTCGGTATTGAGCCGATGTGGAGTGTAACAACGCCACTCCCGCTTAGTCTATCAAAGTAAATAAAAGATAGAAGGCAGTTTAAATAAATCAACTAAGTCTTTAGTAGCCAAATAAAAAACGTATAGCATCAGAATTAACTTTGAGAATAATGAAGTATATTCCTTTAATATTTGTGATTCTTGTTACAAGATTAAGTTAACTATTAAATTCCTAATATTGCTCTTACATTTTTCTTTCATAAGCTTCTTTGCAGCTTGAGATCGTAACTACGAAAAAAGAAGTCACAAGTACTGTAAACGATGTCAAAGATAAATTGATCATGGAGGAAAGTTATTACGCTCATACGTATTTTTATTTCAACTTTACGTAAATTTAAAACATGTGAAATTATACTACACTAAAAATGCAACAGAGCTGAAACTGCAGTTACGCTTTCCAATATCTGAAAATACATCATTGGGGTTTCGTAGCTGGTACTATTATTAGTTACACCATTGTGTTTCGTTAAAAATCAAATTTACAACTAAGTTTTTGAGGGGAAATCGGGTATTCACAGAATAGTTTACAATACTGCCATTCTTCAATCCTTACTCTTTGTACATCGATACGGGTCTCAGAGAGGACCCCAGCTACCTTTTAAGTCTGTTGAATGGCAATGAATTTGCCGACTTAAAATGAAGCTTACCGAACTTTTTTTACATATGGAAATGATGTGTTTTTTCAATGTTGGTGCAAATAAATCATCTCAAGCTGTCTCATAGAATTCTTAATTAAGTCTTTACAGGGCCGATTGACCCAACCTAAGTTTCTGCAGCAGGATGGGATTCAAGCCAAACGAAGTGTTATCCGCGAGTGTTCTTCCAGGAGTCCCTGTTACCTCCCCGATAAAATTTTTTACTGGATGGAAATGGGCCTTCAAGAGTACGCAACCTCAATAAGAACACCGCAAAATTAACCGGCTAGGGGTCGTGTGCAAAGCTCTCTAGTAGGACACGAAAGAAACTATGGCTCTCTTGATATGATTATGACAGGATGGAAACCGCGCGCATCGCAGTTACCTCCTGCTGTCCCCTCATAAAAAGAATTTATGCGGGACAACGGAAGGTACTAACAGTGCACGCCGTTTTCTTCCTGTCATGATTTACATTAAGTGACTCAGGAATTTCCTCGTCTGTTCCGGCGGCTAAAGTGATGGGTGACCCTTTTCCGATTTATAAAGAAACACTATCACCTATGAAAGTTATAATATATACAGCCAAACTCACCTTTGCAAGTTCGTCCATCTCCGAAATATCCAAGTTTGCATGTGCAGTTGTACGATCCCTTGGTATTGTTGCAGAAGGCATCAGTGCTGCAGGAGTGTTTTCCTGTAGAACACTCGTCGAAATCTTAATATGCATGTCATTAATCAAGGTTGTAGATAGCATTAAATTTAACTTAAAAGCAACATACTAATAACATGGATTTTGTCTGTCCATAAGGATCTTTATTTATCCTGTGATATTTTACTGTATCACATTTGCTAGTTTATCCATTTCCAAAATATTAAGGTTTACAATCTCATTCGTATCTTTATATATAGGTTAAACTGTTTTTAATCAAACCAGTATATTTCGAAGATAATCAAACTTATAGTTGGGGGAACTGCCCATCCTTCCCTCCTTCAATCCATCCACCTTGATAGGAATCATAGTAGAAACGCCAGTTACCGTATAGTGGTGGGAGCTAGCAAAAAATTTGCTGACTTGAAATGATGCTCTCCAAACTGCTTTATGGGCATGTTATCTTTATTTAAATTTTGCAAAACTATATATTTCCAAAATGTAAATGTAAAAGGATGCATTGATTAGAAAAAGAAAGATACAAGAAATGTATCCACATTGAGGATGGCCCACGAGGAATCTAGAGACAACAATGCGAAATGTATTGAAAGAAACAGACAAAAAGTTACCCATGAAATATTATCAAAAACCTACCTTCGTTAGTCATATCACAGTAAATCATTACTGCCCTTTCATTTCCAGTTAAATCCAGCCAGTACCTGCTGCTGATGGCGTCTTTACCTTCACTTGCCTTTATTTCATGACATGACGACGCTGGTAGTTCAGGGATAGAACCCAAAGGAGCTGCAGTAACAAAACCTCTCTTTTTTATTCATTTCATTTATTCATTTTTGCGACTTTTAATTGGGAAGACGAATCAAGGAATGACCAAAGATGGATACGATTGAAACGGGTGGCAAAAGCAGAGAATATATTAAAATAATTCTTATTACTAACCTCTGCCGTTCAATCGTCGGACATAAGACCATTTAGGGGCTGAAATGAAATTATCTGGTCTTGCCTCCTTGGTGCGGTTATTCAGTTCACATATTTTGAATTCTCTATTATAGTTATAGCTTTGGCACGAGATCTCTCGTCCACATTTGACATCGCAGAGATGAGGAGCTTCCACTGACCACCGTATGAAGACAGAACGCTTAAGAGCCATGCCCTGTATGTTCCATTCTGTCCTGCATTGATCATTTGCCGTAACTAGTTCCATTGCAGAGGCGAAAAGGAGGATTCTTAAATGAAGAAATGTCCACAGCATACTTCTTTTAAAGTACTTCGTCTGGATATTTTGAAAAATAAGAAAAAGTCAAACAGACAGATAGATACATACCTATCTGTATTGAAGCTCCCTGAATGGGTCTTCAGCATCAATATAAATGGTTAAAAGAAATAAAACTAAAATTAAAGAATATAAATCTATAGCTACAGCTAAATATTTATGTCAAAAGAATAAAGTTTCAGCTAATGAAGTCAACCTAATAGCGCTTAGTAAATTGACGCTTAAATTTCTTGGGACACTTCAAACTCTTAAGATTGTTGCTTAATGAGTTCCACAGTTTCGCTCCTCTATAAGCAAAAGACCAGTTGAAAGGCGTTCCCCAAAATAAGCCGGCATTTACTTCAAAGTTCAAGAAAATGTGAAAGATTTTGTTTTGCTTTGTTTTTTGTTTTTTTCTTCTTCTTTTGAAGCAAGAAAAATGTTTAAGAAACAAATATACTTTAGGGAGACTTATTGAAAATTACACTTGATCTCGGGATAAAGCTGCGTGCAAATAGCTCCAGGGAAAAGTTTAATTTTAAGCATTCCCGAAACGCAGCACGATGGTGTTCCAAAGGAAAAGAAAATATAAACCAAGACTACACAATAATAATGATGACACGCTACATCTTTCTTCCTTCTTTTTTGCTACAGAGTAGTTGCCAAACGGCAAGAAAACGTTCTAATGTACTTTTTGTCTCACTTTAAATTAATTTCCTAAATTTCTTTTATTTGCCTGTTGCCGAGGTCGCCAAATCACCCAGTCTCCAAGATAAGTGGCCTCAGTTGCCGCAACATGTTTTATCTCAAGAATAAAACAATCTATTAAGCTATCCAAAAGATGCACTGTCGCGTGTGGTTAACAATTCAATTTGGTCTAAAAACCCCTTTGACTGTGAGATCAGTTTTGTTCAGACGTTCTTTTATCCGACTAGGAATAAAGAAATAAATGAAGAATCTATGGTTAAGCAAACTCATTAAAATAAAGTTGTTCCATAGGTCTCTTTTTATTTTATTTTTCTTATTTTCATCTCTTTTTATTTTATTTTTCTTATTTTCATCTCTTTTTATTTTATCATTTCTAATCAAGACACTCACATCACAAATGCAAGACCAAGACCATATTTTACAGGTCATGAAAGAAGCGTCGTCAATCCTGGCAATTCTCAGTAAGAACAATACTTACCTTGTGGGATTTCACCGCAAACAGATCTGAGATATAGCTAAGACAGGGCTCAAAGTCAGGTGGATTCAATCCTTCGACGTGACTCTTTTTCAAAACAACTTACTTGCTGTCTACGGTTCTTTGTCAATTTTTTATAAAATAGCGATCATTTTATTGTATTTTTTCCGGAGATTCATTCCGACCACAACGACACAGACCAATAGCGTCCACTGATTACTAAAAAGTCTCTGATAAAGCAGCTGGAAGATATCAAATCCCTTTATGTAATCCATTAGAAGATAACAAACTTTGTTTGCAGAAGTGGAAGGGAATGTAATTGATTCTCGTGGTAAAAGCACTCATATTCCATATTAATTAATTTTTCTTCTAAGCGTTGTAAAATTAACAAATAAATAGGGGCACGTTGTGAGCGAAATAACGCACCAAATGTTGTCTTTGGGTAGCCTTCTTGGGAAACTGTTTGACCACTTTGAAAATTGACGTATTTTATGAGTGAGAATCATAGTAAGTTGTAACCTAAACACCTGAAAAACCTCTTTTCATGCTTAAATTGTGCATGAGTAAAAACACAAACAATTATTATGCATCTCTAGTCTCTTGATTAAGTAATTAATTTTATCATTTTTCTCAATAAAATCTACTGGTACAGAATTGTACTTAAATGTGGAGTAAGAAAGAGGGAGGCGGAGAGAAGAGGAGATGTGGAGAGAACAGGACAAAGAAAAGGTAAATCGAAAATCTACAGCTTTCGAAATTAAGGGTGTGAGTCGGGATTAGAAAGCACCCCAAGTAGGCGTAGAGTGTAGCGATCGGATAACATTTCATTTGATTTTATTACAATTACGATTTAAATTTACGTTGAAATCATCGGCGATTTTTTGTTTTAGAGAAGCTTTAAATGCATTATTACAACACGTTTCGATTTAAGGTGTAATAAATCCTTTCGATCCCATCAAATAAAACTTGTAATTATAAGCAATCAGGCGATGGGAAGTAAGAAGAAAAGCCGACTTAATTAATGAATGAAAATAAATGAATCGACAATCCCCGAATAACAATCGTAGAGCGCGTTGGCGCTAACTCTTAAGATGGAAAAATGCGTCGAAAAAACAACCATAGTCGTAATTTTCAATTTACAAAATTCTCATTCATTGACTTTGTTCTCATCGACAGAAGAAGTCTTTCAGGTAAACGACCAAAATCGGCCAATGGCAAATCTTCTAGTTGTCGATTTTCATTCTCATTCGAAAGAAATGCCAACACCAAAGCCACTGAAGTTTGAAGCTCACAGTCTGTCAGCGATACGGATTTTTTAGTGTTTTAGCCGCCATAATTCGATAAAGCTCAGACAAACAACTTGTATTGAGAATCGTGAAGACTTTGTCGTTCATTTATCAACCTGACCGAGTGACGCCAAAGGCGAGTGCAGCATGTCAGCGGCTGGTTAGCTATATCAACCACGTGAAAAATACGATATTTTTTAACGTATGTTGTTTCGGCTCTTCTCAGGGCCGGAAATCCCTGTATAACACCGCAGTTTATGTGATAAAATCCATTATCTTGTAATACCACCTCCCCCCCTTTCGCCTTTCTGGTTTCGAGTTCAAGTTCTAGTTGGACTTGAGTAAGACCTCGAGTTAGGTCGGCTCAAGTTGAACTTCGAGTTGAATTTCTTAATCATTATTCCTCCCTAACGACTCCCTGATCAGACTCCCGAAAACTCAGACCCTGCTTTCCATCTTTATACGACTTCAAATTTAGTATGCTCAACGATCTAAAACGCCAGTTCTAGTACGGCTACTATTGACATTTTTTTTTCTTGAGAATTAGCTTTGGTCTTTTATTATAGAAAAAACGAGGTTTAAACGATTAACATGTGCTCCGAACTTTTAGCGGGAACCGAAAAAAATACACCATCCATCAGCAAAAACAATAGCAAAAGTGTAGAGGATTGAAATTAAGTAGTAAACGAGATGACTTTGTATAAAAAAAGAAAAGTGTGAGTGTTTTTAAAAAGTCAGGGAATCATAACACGCACGATCCGAGCCCTGACTATCCAATATGGTTCGCCGCAAAGAAAGATCTGTGTTAAAGGAATATTTATACGTGACTTATTTTTCCTTTATTCCGTTTACCGGCTGGCGTGCCTCTCCATCACGCAATATTCCATAGCACTTATTATTTAACAATATTATTATTATTTTAAAGAAGAATTATATGAATTAACTGAAGAATGCTAAAAAAATTAAAATAAAGTATAAGTTGGTAATATTTCGAAGATACAGCGTACTATTGGCTATAAAACTCATTGCCCTCTCCAAACTTTGCTTGTTCATCCCCAAAAGCCAGTTCTTTCTCCTCGCTCTTCTGATCACCCACTTCAAGTTCATTCGGCCTCAGCCGCCAGTTATGCTCAAAAGACTAGCTTTCTACGCCCCAACACTTTGGAAAAATTTGCACCTACACTGATTTATAAAACGTTCTGCAACTTTGGCCATTTTTAATAAATATAACTGACGTTTCGATAACCTGGGCGGAAGTCATCTTCAGAGTCAAGTGAATAGTTGTTGTTAGTCGAATGTTCTTAGTCCGGCTTGTATGAACTGATTGGTCAGTTTTGCCATGATGTTATTGGCTGTAAGACCCAAGTGGCGTAGGTCGGTCGTGATTGGTCAGTCTCGATCCGTTAGTAAAGTTAGGTCGTTCTGTTCGCTTCGTTTGTAATGTTAATGTCGTGGATGAGTCGTTTGTATGGTGCCGGTAGTGGTTGACACCTGTTGAGGGGAGTCTGTTCCAAGTTACCTTTCCAGGGTAACAAACTCCCTTCACCCAATTAGAATCATACATAATCTCCTAACAAAATTATCTTGCTTCTGATTGTATAGAAGTGGACATAGAAATACTTCATAATCGCTTAATTCTTCTAATTTTTTATTTTTTCTTGCTAACATATATAAAATTCATCACAATTACATATCATGAGCACCGAGAGAAAATGAGTTTTGGTGAATTCATGTATGATAGTTATGATTTATTCTTTTCGCTTTTTGTTAAGAATTCAATTAATGAAAACGTTAAAACCTGCCTCTTTTAGGGCCTACAAAAAAATTTTATTCTGTTGACTCGTAACTCGAGTAACTGCTAGCTATCGGTATGTACATCTGCTAGTCTCATCATGATCCACTTATTTCCAGTAAGTGCATCTTCTGAATATTACTTGGCACAAATGAAAGTGTTATATAAGTTTGTTTGATAATCTGTACAGATAACTAGTATGTATTGATGTATGCCTTCATATTTTGGTTAGCACTGTTGTTTTTGTAAGTGAAGGTAGTGATAAGGATGTTTTTCATTACTCAGTGCACGTGCACTTTTTGCCTATTACTGTACCAAGATGTATCCCATGGCTTTAATGAACTTCGAACCATTATCAAGACCGCCTTTGTATGCAACGATTCCACACGTGTTGTTGTCATCATGTGGCCCTCCTGTACCAAACCCGATTCTGGTATCAACATCATTACAGTTATCTGCATTGTTGGTGACAAAACCGATCCTTGCCTTAGCAGCCTTAAACTCCCAAAAAGCTGTCAATGGGTAAAGATTGAACCCCTCTCTGTTACAGTAGATCTGCGAGGAGGCCTTTGGACCAATCAGAGACCTCCATGTCTCACGACCCAAAACTGTCGAGCGGTATTTTCCGTCAGCGATCAATGAGTACAGAGAGTCGGCTTCCATATTAATAACGATGAATCTGAGCTCTTGGTCGATCTTCATACCGAGACAGATCTTGGAGAATGATGTGCTCCAGTAGGTTGGTAACTTGGTCTCCACTGTGTCAAACCCTGTCTCTCCTCCAGGAAGATTGTATTCTATCTTGTTTCTCCAATAATCGGAATCGTAATGGAAAGTTCGCTGACCGGGAATAGACGCAATTTTCATTAAATAGAAATAAAAGAAGATAAAATCGTTCACACTCAACGACCAATAAGAGAACTCGATGGACACAACTGTCTTAAATGAAATCTGAAGGCTGAGAGGGTAGCAGGAGTTTTATCTCCTTGAAAAGCAATTATTAATAAAAAAAAAAAAACGGGTATTTTTAACGATTCATTGAACAGTAAGGCTCAAGGTCGCGTCATAGTTGCCTATTCACAATGTAGATAAGTCATCTATCCGAAATGATTTATAACTAGTTATATTACGACTTTTTAGCCGTTCAAAATAGTTGAAATTATTATAGCCACTTTGACTGAACTACCGCAAAGCAACTTTAAATGGCTAGCAACCTCCAATATCACCTTGAGCTTGAAGGAGACCACAAATATGTTGCAATGAGGTATGAAACGCAAACATGTTGGTGTCATATTGAGCTTAAAATTTTTGGAGATGCACAAACAATAACACAAATCTTTTAATAATTTCCTTTGATACCCAAGCTAAAAATAGAAATCAAAAGAGTAAAGGATTAAATACCTTACTGCCATCAGTCTTCATAACAAGGGTCCATGTTCCATTTCCACATTCTACATCCCCCACTTGACAGAAAACGGAAGTTGGTTTTGAGCCAATGTAGAGCGTAACAACGCCACTCCCGCTTATTCTATCAAAGATAAAATAGCGGTTCAAATTCAATGGATCAAAAAATTCTTGCCAGTTTGATATACTACTTTTAAGATAGGGTCTTTAGTTGCAATATAAAGTGAAAGTAAAAACTGCAACAGAATTGAATTTGAGAAAAATAACGTTCTTTTCTTTAATTTTTTTCAACTCTCGCTCCAAGATTAAGTTAAGCTTTCACTTCCTGATATAGCACTTACATTTTGCTCTCATAAGCTTCCTTGCAGCTTGAGATCGTAGCTACAAAAAAAAGAAGTCACGGAAGCTGTCAAACAATATTACAGATTTCGCGATAACTGAGGAAAGTTATCATGCTCATATGTAGTTTTACTTTAACTCGAAGTAAATTGGAACTGATTGTTCTAGTACAGTCGGAAAAAAATTTCCTGAGCGAAAAAACAGTGTCTAGTTATCCATAAATTCAGCTTTACAACTTCGTTATTCTTCGTCACGTAAGTACACAGCCTCAGTAACCTGCCCATTTTAATTATTGGAGGAATTCTGCTGATATATTTTAAGAATTGTATTACTGACAGAGTTATCCAAGTCAATTAACAAAACCTTGGGATTTAATTACCATAGACAAGAGAATATCAACTGGCATGAATTTGCAACTGAGGCAGAGTAATTTCTTTAGGATTTACTTGAGGGGTGCGTTCTATTAATATCATAATTCATTTTTTTTTATTCAGAAATTTTCTCCAAATCTCTGATAAACCTATGAGTGACATTAGACTGATTTATAATGGTAATTAAACTGAGTGAAGTGCAATTTGGGCGCAGCGCACGTTCGATTTGAAATCACAAGTACGTTACATCCATTTTGAAATTGCTCAAATACAGGACTTGGTCCTGTGCAGTACTGAACCGGTTTGAAATTTGATTCATCCATTTATTGGGGGGGGGGGGGGAAATAACAGTTTTGGAAACAAAAGTTGCAAAATTTGCCACGATACTCTTTTTCTTTCATTTTCCTGCAATTTGATTGTTTTCTTTAAAAAAGCCTTGAAATCTGATTGGTAGTTTTGTTTTTAGTGTGGCCTTCTCGTTGGCTGGAAAAAAGATCCGATTTAAAGCAAAAAATGATGCGATTCGTTAATAAATCGCATCAATTAGAGCCAATCAGATTACAGGGACCACCAGTGATTTCAAAATGGGTGTAATAAACACCATCTAGCATCTTTTTAAATGGATATAAATAAATCGATATAACCAAACTCACCTTTGCAAGTTCTTCCGTCTCCAAAATAACCATATTTACATGAACAGTTGTACGATCCCCCGGTATTATTGCACACAGCATCAACACTGCAGTTGTGTGCTCCTGAAGCACACTCGTCGATATCTAAATATACATAATATTAATTCATCGTGTTACGTTGTTGGTAGCGTTATTTTACCTCATAAAAAATATGTCGATATAAAAAGAACTTAGCAGTCCATAGAGCTCTTTATTAAACAACTGAAATTTTATTGCAGTACCTTTGCAAGTCCGTCCGTCTCCAGAATAACCAGGTTTACATCCACATTTGTACGATCCCTTCACGTTGCTGCACACGCCATCAGCACTGCAGCTGTGCTTTCGTATGGCACATTCGTCAATATCTGAAAGTAAATTAATTTGATGTTTCATAGTTGAAACTGTTATCAATCCGAACATTGTGTTTCAATGAAGATCGGCTTACACTTAAGATCTTAAAGAGGAGAAAATGCGTATTCTGAAAATAATTCACGTTTACCTTCGTCGCAAGTCAAACCTTTGTATCCAACTGAACACATACACCGGTAACCTTTATCAGTAAAACCGCTTTGACATTTGGCATTGTTCTTGCAAGGATTTGTGATACAAGCACTCTGCCGTGAAGAAAGCGATGAAAATGATAAAAACACTATTCGTATACCTGATATAATGTGATAATATACAAAACAACAATAATGAAAATGGTAACACTATGATAATGACAGTAATATGAATATGATGATGATGATGATGATGATGACGATGACAATGCTGATGATGATAATGATAATATCCTCGGAGCTATGTAATTTGAGATCCGCATGGAGTTGTTAAGAAAGACATCCATAGATTCCAAAATGCAGATAATAGCACGTTAGACCAATTTAGCCTGTTTGTTCCTTTCAGGTCTCAAGGCAATTCCCAGCTTTATCTTCTGTAAATTCTGCTTACATATGAACGTAAATAAGAGTAATATTTAAAAGAAGCAGCTCTCTGATGCTATTCTCTCCCTGATCAACAAAATTTATAAGCTAGAATGGTCTAGATATCACCCGCAACCTGATATTGTCGACTCATAAAGGTTATTCTTGTCAAAATTAAGTACTAAAGTACCGGGCAAAAACTTGGAATTGCAGCAAAAGCCAACTAAAGCAACAAGGTAAAAGAAAGAAGAAAAGATATAGTTGCAAGTCGTTACTTTTGTTCACTAGACCATCAGTTAATTAAGAGTTGAATTGGCACTTGCCTCTGCACCTCCAAAAATGTAACTTTGATCCTCAACCAGGTCGTCTTTGTTTCCCTCGTGAGTAGCATTATTCAGTTCACATGTATACTTTCCATCATCTGCACGTGGTTGTTTTCCAAGATTATAACTGACACAGTATGGCTCCATGTAACAAAGTATCCCACAAAAGTCTCTCTCACTGACGTCTTCAACTCGAATCACGTGGTTTTTTAAGCGTTGACCATCAAATGCTTTAGCGGGCTTGAATACCAAAGAGCGGCATTGTCCTGGGTCAAAGTGATTTAGAAAATTAAAGTGACGTGGGCATCCTCATTCCACCATCGTAAAACTTATTATGACTACGTTATGGTCTAGACAAAAACGAGCCATCGATCTCATTCCGTTGAGTTGTAAAAAAAGCGCCAGTAAGTTTAACATTTTGATCTACTAGCTGTTTTTTTTTTAATCAGGGTTGATTCAAGAGATTATAAACTGTTGACTCGATTTGTGCCGAGCTCTTTGCCCGACACTTAATTACCATTTCGCCTTTACGAACTACATCACAGAAACATAAAACATTCTCTTTATTTTCATACTACCTTATGTGCATTCAACTCTTATTTTCACCGGTGACTTGCTAATGAATGACGTGAGGCAACGTTGAAACGTTGTCAAAATATTTAAATTTTTTTTTTTTTTAAAAAACAGAGCTTTATATATTCTAATAATGTTCAAGCGTTAAAAAACGAATCACCTTGAAACACTTTTTGTGACTGAAGCCATACAATATTTGTTGATGTCACGGAATTTTTTCTTAACCAGGCCGGCAGATGTAAAATTTTTAAAAAAACAACAAAACGTCTCAGATTGTTTTTGAGCGTGTAGTTTAAGAAAATGAGCCTAACCCCCATTAAGCAGAATCGAATTCCAATCCAAGAAGTCAGTAATAGAAAGTCTCGTGTGAACAACAAGGAAAAGAATGATAGAAAATTTTAAGCTCGGTCAGCAAACAAAGAGATGGGTTATTCCCTTTGCTTGGAGGTCACAGTTTTATAATTCTGATTAAAAGTGGAAGGGTGAAGCTCTTAGAGGTGTCAGCTTTCCAATAACAAGAAAATAGTGGGAGTCAATACTCTACAAAATATTTGTTCTACGTCGTTCTCGATTATGCTTCGTGTTTTTTGAAGGAAACGACTTCGACATTTTGAAAGATTCACGCTGAGTTATGGTTAGTGAAATTCTTCTTCTGCTTCTTTTGTTTTTTTTGTTTTTTGTTTTTTCTTGTTTTTGTCTTTTCTGACTTGGTTTCTTTTTTTTTTTTTTTTTTTTTTTGACGGACGGCAGTATGAGATCTAATCCCAAGTTTTCTTTTTAGCCTCGGAGTTCCAAGGGCACTTGATAGCTCGATCATGATTCGGAAAACGTTACCGGTATAACATTTTTTATGATTTTACGGAGGAAACCACACTATGCTTAGCTCTAACTCTTACCCCAAATCAGCCGAGTTCACTTGTGTCTATACATGGGGAGATTTTACACTCATTTTGCAATCAATCACCCGAGATAGTTTGAAAAATTGCTGTCAACAAACTCTACTCTTACCGTCCTCGCCAGAACGTACCATATGTAGAACTGAGATTGTTGAATTCAATTCAAGGTTTTAGTTAAAGTTGAAAGTTCGTGAGAAAGAGTGAATGCAACTGATGAATTCTTCTCCACATAACATTATGACGATGAGCTAATTCGAAAGAACTTAATATCTTTCTCCTTAGGTAAAAGAGAAGTGAAAGGAAGATAACTGATTTGGGTTGTTCCTTTAGGGCTGTCCTCAAAAAAGTTCAAGAAAAATAGCTAATTTTTAGAACTTTGAATATACCTCAATAATTTCTTATTTAAGAATCTTTTTTGAGTAAATGCCCTAAATTTCGGATTGAAATGCACAAGCTTAGAATCTACTTCCAGTTCGTCGCGAGACCAAAACTGATATAAAAACTTGCTACTTGCATCGCATCCTTCATTGCATCACCTTCCAAATCATGACACGTAACAAGATGAAATAGTCGGGGTGGGTCAAATTAAAGTTACTAACCTTCTGAAGAGAGGACACTATTCAGTGCGGAACAAAAAAATAGTAAAATGCAACGGATGCAAAAAGAATACATGACACGACGCCACTGCAAGCAGAACATTAAATCTTTCAATGCTGAAAGCCTCTTAACGGTAAATGCAACAAACTGGATCTTATGTCATTGTGAATTAACTGAGTTTATTTTGGCTCAAGATGGAGGAGCGGCCAGGTGTCTTTCTCCTGTGTCATAAATTCTTAATGATAAAAAAAGAAAAAAAAATTGAAAACTTACTCTTGAAATTAAAATTGCTGGGTTGAACAAGATATTTAGGTTCATTTCCGCTACTCAAGTTTAGAATGTCAAAAAACATACGGAGTGGTTTAATTTGAATACATGTTTGCTGTAGATTTCTTTTAATCTGAACGATTTTTGACAGACTTGGCTCTCGCCTACTTATTGTTTACACAATGAATAAAAACGTTGATTACCCTCACTGTTATAGCTATTCCATTCATGCCGACTTGCTGCGAGGTAATGAAGTATTCAAAGAAGTTATTCATAACGTGCGAAGACTAATTTCTATGAAAATCAACATTTCTAACTGCTCCATGTTTGTCTGAAGTATGCTACTGATAAAGGAAGAAGAGGATTCTGGCTTTTGTCATTTTCCAGTCTTATTTCTTTATGGAGATTAAGTTGTCACGTTAGAAACAAGTCTCAAAAGCTGCCAAGTGACGTCAAGGGGAAAGCCTATTACACTTTTATCCTTAAAACAGGTGATAATGAAGCTAATCATGATACCAATTATCATAACAATGAAAAATACGAGGAAAATAATACATAGACTTTTTTTCCCTCTGAAATATGCTATTTGTGCCTTTTTTCTTCTTTGAAAATGATTTGACAAAACAAAATTTTAGCTTTACGGTAAATGGTGCGACCTTGGATTATGACATGGACTGTTGTCGGTAGTGACTACTCCTACAGTCATTGCTAAAGTCAAAAGTCCTTCTCAGGAATACGCTCATCTGGACGATCAAACTACACCATCACATTATCAGCTTTAAAGAAAAGTAGAAACAAAGCCACTGATGATAAAAAGAAACAATAACAATGAAAATGAAGATTAAGAAAACAAAATTTTAACCTACCTTTTTCACTAAACTTTCCCTCCAGATCTTCACAGAAAAATTTAAAAGCATATACGGAGTGCATCGACTGAACGCAAACTCCACCGCTTTGACATGTCTTGAAATAATAAGACGACTAATAAAACAAGCAGAGAAAATTTTTGTGAGATAATTTAAGGCGAAACGGTACCTGACCATACAAACAATTCCTTACCCTAATGAAATAATGATGTGAACTTTTGTTTTGTTTGTACTCCATGGGCTTGCTGTACTTATCAGACGATAATAACTCACACCACAGTTTTCCTTTGGCTGCCAAGTTAAAAGAAATGCATGAGGGGTGGTAGAGGCATTTGAAGATACACTCAAAGTCGTCGTAAACCATGATTAATTCAATGTGAGGAACATTCAGGTACTGAAACTCGTCTACCGAGAACAGTCTCCGTCGGGAATTCTGACATAAAGCTGCATCCATATCCTTGTGTTCCAAATCTTTTGCTGCTGTCGATATAGATAGATCATGCGTCATGGCATTTGTGATGAATGCTATTATTTAGGTTTAATGTTTCTGATATTTTTTATCAAGGAATATACATTGAAATTGAGATTTAAAGATACAATGAGATAATGATATCATTCAGATGGGATACATTTTTCCTTTCTATTAAAAAAAAATATATATATATATATATACCCACAATGAACTATCTTCATCCCAACGTGCAATGTGTCTATGTAAACTTGAAGAAAACTCGCATCATTTACAACCAATTTCATATGGTTCAAATTGGCTGGTGATAAAGCGTCGATAGGAGTTCACATATTCTATATCGTATCAAGAACAGCTGATCAAATTCAAAGACAATGCCCTTTGTTTAGTATCCCAACTATCCATAAAAAGATATCTTGAAACAATAGCTTTAGAGCCAAACAATGGCTTATTAATTCACGGGGGAAATTCAAACTCGCTTCCATTACAATAGCGAAATTCACGAGGGAAATTCAAACATAGCCGATTACTGCACGAGCGCGAAATTTGAATATTTAGCGAAAGCGCGTTTATGTCAAATCTTTCCCTGGGGAGGAGTAGGGAGTTACTTTCTGTTGAAGGTCACTTGCTACTCAGGGAGGGTCGGTCAAGATACAGAATGTCGCAACTGAGAGACTAACAAAGAGTGATGAAACCAAATGAAATTTGTGTGAATTGTCACGAATGAAACTTGTTTGAATTAAACTCGTTCCGTGAAACTGACAAAATCGCATCACCATCGCAAGCAAAAAAATCGCTCGTGTAACCGCGGCTTTAGAACAGGGTCTTGGTTTGCGTTTGTTGCGCACTGATATTGACAAAGTTTTTCATCCTCTGGAAGAAAGAACAAACAAAAGACAAAAACCGAGATGAATTTGAATCCTTTGAGAGATGAATGACCGAACGCCGCTGAAGGTCATGTACCGTAAAGATGGCATCTGATTTTCCAGACGGCAAGATTTGTGAGACAAGATAAGAAGTCTATTGTCTTTTCACTCTTCTGATCTCAAACGACATTTTCCACCGACGTTCTTTATTACATTACGGCCTATTCTCGAATACATGTCGGAACATATGGATGCTCGTTACTCGCATTTATTCCCATCGATGTCGACAAACTGCTTTCAACAATGAAGAATTTTGAAAGGAAACCCAAAAAGAAACCATCTAATGACAACGCAAATGCTTACTCAGTATTTAAACCGCGGGCGAATTAGTTATTTAATGGCATATACACTTAGTGCAAAAAAGCAGCAATATTCTTCATATCGATCAATTCTCATGATACACGCAGCCGCTTCATGAGAAACGATTAAAACAATAGATGGTTATTTTCTCACCTCCCTGATAAAAATGATTAAATTAAATTAAATGCCGTGCACACCACCAGAGTTTTCACTGAAAGACTAAAGTAGAACGACAACCCGCAAATATCACTGATTTTTTCAGTCCAGCGATTTAACTCGGCGTTATTCTTAATTCCTAAGAAGTATTTTCCCAAACGCCATTTCTTTCTTCTATTTTTGTTTTACGTTACGACTAAAACTATCACCTCTTTGTTAAAAGCCCCGCGCGCCGCCAATGTTCTCACTGCAAGACTAAATTAGAACATTAACCTTTAAATATCATTTTCCAATCCAACCACTTAAGTTGAGCGTTTTTTAATTCCTAAGTGGTATTTTCCAAAACACAGAATTTTCTTCTCTTTTCTTTACGTTACTTGAGTGAAAGCGTGATAGTATTAAGACTAGCGCTTCTTTGATAAGAGCCGCGCTATCAACCAATGCTTTTATTGTTTTAAGACTAAATTAGAATGACCACATTGATCCTTTTTTCCTTCTCTGTTTAGTTGTAGGTATACAGGTAAACACATTGCTTTACAAGGACACCACTGTAACAGAAAATGCATACGGAAAAGAAATTCAGCGATTAACTTGAAAAGAAAATCTCACACTTTGAATCTCTTTTTTACAATCTCGAAGTAAATCTGTAAACTACAATAAAAAGAATCGAAACTTTTGTATGCTTTTTTTTTTCTGAAACAATTATGTTCTGTTTCGCTGCAGCTGTTCTCCTATCTAAAGTTTCGTTGATTAAAATATCGCTTATTACAGAATCTTCATTTCGATTCAATTATCTGAACAATTGCAATGAAAATGGATAAAGGTTTCTTTAATCTCACAGGTTTCTCTTCTCTTAAAAAGGTCAAACACGTCAGTCGTACATGTTAAATTTTCTTACTTTTTAATTAATTCAAGACTTTTGTAGTCAGTTTAATTTCATATTTGACCAACACCAATGTGTGTGGCTTGAAGTCCGCGGAAATTTCTTTAATCTAAAATCAACTTTGACTTAAAAATATATGTATTTTCTTATTATCACTCTCTATGGAACACTATCCGCTAACCTTCTATTCCACAAAATAAGACACCATTCTTTCCATCTATGCGTATGTTACCTTTAGAAACTAGTATACATACTGAAATTACTAACCGTTAGACCTGACAGCCCTGAGTATCATCAGGAAAAAAAAGTAGATCCAAAGAAAAGACATGTCATAAAGTCAGGGAGATAACTCTTTTCAGTCGCACAGTACGGTAGAAAATTGAACGTGTCTGTGTTTGTTACACCGTTTTACCGTATCCTCCCACCCTTTGAACCACTATTGCCGACAGTTTTGTGTTGTAATTTCCATGAAAAAATAATATTGTCTAAGATATTTAGCAAATATTTAATAAAATTAATTTTTCGGAAAAGATTGGAAGGACGGCTAATCCAGTGAACCACAATCTAACATACTTTCCCATTTCGACGGCTCCTTTTGATCAACTAGTTTATGATCAAAAATTAACGATCAAACTGACAGTTTCCATATTGCCCCTTCAAACTCTTTCGACGAACTAATAAATGTACGTCAAACCCTTCGCAGACAAGCAAAACAGAACAAAATACCCGTCTCTAATTCAACGGTTATACCTCACAACAAACGCACAGAATATTAAAAACAGTATACATATTAACTTAAACAACACAGTAGTTAAAAACCAAGGATGAAAAGTGTCAAACGGCCTGGGTGGATGTTGAACAGGCCGCATGACTAATGTTGCTCTTTCATTGCCTCAATTTTTCTTTTTTTTTGGATTCATTTTTATCCAATTTTTTCTTATTCACACATGGCCACCTGACTTTTTGTTTATTTTTTGGGCGACGTGGTACATTCTATAATATGCTGAAGATAACGTGCGTTCCTTTTACCCTTTTTCAACTATTAAACTTTTTAAATAATAGAGATCCCCTAAGAACAAAAGTGGCGTGCAAATACCCTTTGCTTCGAAGTTAACACATACATGACAATGGTTTTCAGAAAGGACTGGATGAAAAGCACCAGATTTTACAGCTACTTGCTCAAATTTCATATAGGTATATATGTCGTACGTAAATATATATATATTTTTTTTTAATCATCCTTTTACTACTGATATGGAAAACACATCGCAGCAACGATCTGTTAAAACCAGTTTTACCTAATCTTTAGAAATATATTACATGATGATTTATTTTTCTCCTCACGGTGTTTGCATTAATGCTGCGTAATGTACATCGCAAAAAAAGGTACCCTGTGCTTTGATGTCTTGAGGATACATGCCCGACTTAAGTTAAAATTCATGGTTGTCTTTAACCTAACCAATATGTAGCCCATGGTTTTGATGTTTTTATCATCATTATCAGCTTTATGTCGAGCAACGTTTCCGCAAGTGTTTGTGTCATCGGGATACCCATCTGTATCAAATTCGATCCTGGAATCACAACTATTGCACTCGTCTTCATTGTTTACCAAGTATTCCAAGTCTTACTCTACTAAGCCAGCTTTTATGATTAAAACCCTCCTTGTTACATTTAAGCTGTAAAGAAGCCTCTGAATCAATAACCCTCTTCCACCCGTTACGACCAAGTGAGGTGTTGCGATGCTGTCCGTCAGCAATCAGAGAGTAGAGAGATTTCGCTGGCTTTTAAATCACAATGAAGCTAACGTTTTTTCCTATCCTCATACCGAGACAGAGTGTCTTCCTGTAGGTCGGTAACTTGGTCTCTTGTGAGTCTGACCCTGTCATGCACCCTGGAAGGTTGTAGGCATTTTTGTCTCTCCAAAGTCGAGATGTGTAGTAAATGTTTTCTGATTGAGTACGGAGTACGTTATGTATACCAACCACCATACCAAATAATTTTCTGGCAGGAATCATTAGCTTTTCTTTTTAATAGTTTTTCAGCAAAGTTATCAGGCGAGTAAAGTAATGCAAAAATGGAATGAAATAAATTTATTATTAACTCTACTACAATTATTTCCATTTCCGTGATATCCAGGTTTACAGATACAATCATGTGATCCCTCGGTATTGTTGCACACTGCAAACGGGCTACACTCTTCCATCACCACATTCATCAACATCTAACAATAATAAAATTAATATATGACACTACGTCGACCAAAAAATTGCCTTGAAATAAGAAGTTGGCCTAGTGGTTTCTTCCAGGCTTGCAGAGGCATGCTCCTCACATGCAGACATCAGTATCTTAAAACTGAGTCTTTAAATTGAAAAGTTGACTGCCTAATGGCTTCAATGACATGAAAGCTAAAAGGAGTGGGATAAAGTAAGAAGAAAAATAAAAACAAAATTATATAGTTATTTCTACTTCTGCACATCCATCAGTCTTCAGAGTATCCAGGTTAACATGCGCAGTCGTACGATCCATTGGTATTGATGCACACACCATGGGCACCGCAGTTGGATGTTCCCATAGCACACTCATCAACATCTGAAAAAACACACAACTGACTCAAGTGTCAAAGTTTCTACAACAGGATCCATGTAACTTTGACACTGGTATTACCTTGACATATCATTCCATTTCCAGAATATCTGGGTTTGCAGGCACAGGTGTGCGATTCTTTGGAATCATCGCACACAGCATTAGGACTGCAATTGTGCATTCCTTTTGCACATTCATCAACATGTGAGAAAACCAAACCAATGAACGATAAATCAAAGTTTACCAATCATAGGGGCTAGAAATTATTCGTTATGCAGGAGATCCAATCTCCTAAATATCCACATTTACACGTACAGTGCAGTGGTACGATATTTATACTGTTGCACATAGCTACAGTAATGCAATTGTGTGTTCCTGTAGTGCATTCCTCCATAACTTAAAGAGCACAAACGAATTAAATATCAAATTTTCAATGGCAGGTGTTATGTAGGCTTGGTGCTCAGTGGTTACTTCTGTACATCCATCTATCTCCAGAATATTCAAGTTTCCATGCAAAGCTGTTATCGATAATTGTTATTTTTTTGTTATTTTTATTCGAGCGTATTGGCGTCAATTTGTTACGAAGTAATGTATTTTTCAAAGTAGTAATTCGTGATAGAGGAACTCAATTTTTTAAGACTTATGTTTAATTTTAATTGTTATCTTCGAAGAATAATTTGTCAAGTTATGCATCAATTTCAAAGGCCGCCAAGTCACTTCGAGGGATAGCCTAACACTTTAAGCATTAATATTGATTGAAATAAAACTGTAATGATAAAAATATATCGTGTCAAAACATATTATTTCTGCCTTTATTTAAACTCGAAAATTACTTGGTAAAACAAATTTTTGTTTAGCTCCAAATTTAACTCCAAAACCCAGGCAAGTGAAAAATAATGCTAATAGTCCGTAAAAAAGTAATTAACAATAATAGTGACAATGACAATGAAAACAACAAATTTTCACCCACCTTTTTCATAGAATTTCTCACTCAATCGTTTTCACAAAGGCATTCAAAGGCATTTAGTGAGTGTACCGACTCAACGGAAACTCTCCCGTTTTGAAATGGTTTGAAATAACAGGATGACTAAAACAAGAAGAGGGTGTTTACTTAAGAAATATTTTTGAAACGAAATACTTGCTGATGATAGAATAAGTTCCTACTTTCGT
The DNA here is from genome assembly GCF_036669915.1 of Pocillopora verrucosa. Lineage (NCBI taxonomy): Eukaryota > Metazoa > Cnidaria > Anthozoa > Scleractinia > Pocilloporidae > Pocillopora > Pocillopora verrucosa. The sequence goes on along the minus strand of NC_089318.1, from coordinate 14,729,898 downwards.
GTAGAAGTGATGTGAACTCGTGTTTAGTTTGTATTCCATGGGTTTGCTGTACTTATCAGACGATAATAACTCACAACACAATTTTCCTTCGGCGGCCAAGTTGAAAGAAATGCATGACGGGTGGTGAAGGCGTTTGAAGGTACACTCAAAGTCGTCGTAAACCATGACTAATTCAATGCGAGAAACATTCAGATATAGAAATTCTTCCACTGAGAAGAGTCTCTGTCGGGAATTCTGACATTAAGTTACAGCCATGTTTTTGGTTTCCATGTAACTTCTTTCTATCAGTTTAGATTAATCATATGTCAGTGCATTTTTTAATTCCTTGGTATTTTCGTTGTAATTCTGATCATCCTTATGAGAAAAAATGGATGATCATAAACTCTTTTCGTTTTGAAAAACCACGACGTAAAATAGATCTTCTTCATCCCAATTTTTTCTCTACAATTTTTTTTTTTAGTTAAACTTGACAGCGCAAGGTAGCTGTTAATCACGTGAATATATTTTCATTTGGTTAAAAGGTTATAAATTATTATATTAAGTGTAGATAAAAATAGTAAACAGATACACATAGGGAGGAAAGAAAATTCTGATCGAAATCTGAAAAGTAATTCTCACGTAACCTCAAGGTCGATTTCTTGATGTAACGCCGTAAGAAAAGTTACATCGAAACATTCGTATCGACTGTGCTTGCTGAAACAAATGCGCCTTGTTTCACTACAGTGGTCTTCTTTGCTGAAGCTTATTTTGTCTAAAAATCGTTTATTATAGAATCATCATTTTGGTATTGTTACTTTAACAATCATACGCAGAACGGATGAAGGTTTGTTTTTCCTTATTTATTTCTCCTCATCTTAAACACTCAAACACGTCAATCGCACCTTTTAATATTTCTTAAAATCAAATTATGTTAATGCTTTCAATGTCAGTTTTAACCCTTGACAAACGTTAATCTTTGTCGCTTAAAATTCACGAATATCATTTCAATCTTGCCATAAAAAGCCCTTTTTCATTGTTACTATTATCTATCGGGGGCGTTCTGATAATAGTAGTAGTAGTAGTAGTAGTAGTAGTAGTAGTGGTGGTGGTGGCGGCGGCGGCGGCGGTGGTGGTGGTGGTGGTGGTGGTGGTAGTAGTAGTAGTAGTAATGGTACTAGTAGTAGTAGTAGTAGTAGTAGTAGTAGTAGTAGTAGTAGTAGTAGTAGTAGTAGTAGTAGTAGTAGTAGTAGTAGTAGTAGTAGTAGTAGTAGTAGGAGCAGTGATAGCAGTGATCTTTATTAAGGATACAGTTGAACCTCGATTATCCGGACTAGTCGGGACCTCGGTAAATAATCCGGATAATCGAAAATATGAAACTTAATGAAATAGAAATGTAAACAAAAGGTATACGGCAAAGAAAACGTCATTTTAATTGTGAAATCTACACAGCCTAATAAAAATAAAATAAATAAAAGAAAAGACTTGTAGCTTGATCGCATTGCGAAGTCCATCATTCGTCTTAGTTGCATTAACTGCACAGGGTCAATATCGTTCTGTGATTCCATCCACGACAAGCATTTTTTGAAACATTTCGCTGCCTCTTTAGTCGATTCTAGTTTCTCGTCCTCGCCCTCATCTTCCTCATCGCTTCATACACTTTCGCTTTCCATCGAACCTCCGACAACGGTGGCTAAAATCTCTTCATCAAACATTTGCGGTGAAGTCGAGAGCTCGTTTTCCAGATTAAGCCAGTCTTCCACATCTCAAGCATTAGGCATTTCCTCATTGTCAAGGTGCCGTACATGTTCCAACATTTCGACCATGGACTCAGCGATATTATTAAGTCTTTTGAAAGGATTATTAAGCTTTTTGCGACTTTGAGTTTTCAAGATCACAACTAATTAATATTCATAATGAAATTGGGATCAGAGAAAAAAGTCCGGATAATCGAGGTCCGGATAATTGAGGTTCGATTGCACTATCTTCACAAGAAATTGTTTGCAGAGGGGTCTTATATTAAAGAGACTGATTTCAGACGAGAAACTCGCAAAGAACAAAAAATCCAAGCCAAGAACAAAAATAAAAGCATCAGAAAAAAGTCATTAATAACTATTTAAATTAAGATAGCTCACGCTAAAATGAATTAAGGGACTTAAAGACGTTGGTAAACTATAGCAAATATTAGAGCTTAAGTCAGCTAAAAGACCAATAAAGCCATTTTGCTATGGTACTAGATTTAAGAATTTCGTTTCTCAACCTCGTATTGTAATCATGAAGAATCACAATCAAAAGACGTGACGTGATCCAAGTGCTAAGACGCCATTCTCTCGAATTATGTGTAAATTGATCATAAAACTTGGAAATACTGGACTTGCTTAACTTTAGACCAAACAGCCCTGGATATCATCACGACAATATAACAGATGGAAAGGATATGCATTAGGAGGAAGAACCCTTTGCTTTTGAACAGCATACTGGAAAAACGAACGTGCGTGGAGTTGCTACATGGTGTTACCATTCCTTCTTAACAAAAATCTGATGCCAGTACTGTGTAATAATTTCTTCGAAACAAGAACCTAGTAGAGGATATTGAACAAATATTTGAAAATATCAAAATTTCGGAAATGATCCACCAGAAAGACCGCCAATCCAGTGGACAACTGATATCAACACTTACTTCGTTGGCAATTTCGAAGGCGCTTCTAGATCGACACCTCTAAAGATTTTTAAATCTTTAAAAAAACAACGAAAAAGCTGAGACTTACCTGATTCGCTTCAAGTTCTTACGATGAACAAATGACAGATGTCAGATTCTCTGCACGTAGATTGGCAATGACGGAAATGTCATCCCTTTCCCATTCAAATGAAACACAAAACAACAAAAGAACGAAATATTAAAAAAATAGCCTACACTTTAGAACATATTTGGTGCTTACGTTACATCTACTAGGTTGTTCAATGAGGCACTTTTAATCAATGTTTTCGAAGGGAAGAAAAGCGTCATAGAAACACAAAACAACAAAAGAACGAAATATTAAAAAAAATAGGATAAACATTGACACAAAACAAAAATATAGGTTGAAAAAAAAACTAGTTACATATATAAATATGACTTACAGTTATGATCGGTTTGTCTTTACTTTTCCCAAACTTCTATGACGCTTTTCTTCCCTTCGAAAACATTGATTAAAAGTGCCTCATTGAACAACCTAGTAGATGTAACGTATGCACCAAATATGTTCTAAAGTGTAGGCTATGTGATTCTTCTATTACTTTAATTTTTCGTTCCCGAAATATTGCTTTTCTAGATCCTAATTATTACCATCATGTCTTAATTGTGAAATTGATTGATTGATAAAGCTGAAAACTAACACCAGTGATAATGGTAACTTGGCCTGAACAGCCATAGTCAACATGATTTAACAAACGTTTAGGAGGGAATACGAGGTAAAGATAAAATAAATGACTTAAGTTAAGCAGGAGAATTAAGAGGACATGATCTAAGAGACTGCTATTAGAGCGCACTGTTACATGCCATATCTTGCTGCTCTGCAGTCCTCCCTTCCCTTTCATCAATAGAAGCCAAGCTGGTTAAATTTTCACCCAATAATCCGTCGGTCTTATCCAGGTTAGAAAACAAGAGAAAGCCCAATCTGACGAGGAAGATATCAGTAGAAACGAACAAAAAGGCCTTGACGGGATTGTTGTCAGATTCAACAGGGATCACATGACAGGCCGTATTGACGTTTGTTTATAACAGCCCCTATACACTTAATAAACACAAACCGTATTGAGGTCATGAGTTTCATTTGAAACAAGTAAAAATCAGTAACTTAATTTTTTTAGGATGTCTCTTGTCAACTGGTGAATCATAGAAATAGATCACTATCGCGGGAGATATCATCACTGATAAACCGTCTAAAAGCTATAACTTTCGCATAGAATAACGAAAAATTTATTTGAATACACGTGTCAGTCTTAGTCTCGAAATTTATATAAAGATTTGATTTCAAGATCACACTTTCATTGTTTCCTAACAACGTCAGGTCTGACAGGCCTAACTCGTACCAATAAATTTGGTTTTCTATAAACATAAAACTTTATGGTGACACATCGTCTTTTATTTATATATATTTTTTATATCTTATATTTACACATTCATATATATTCACAACTGCTTAGGAAAATCAATCATTTTAAAATAATAACCAGAAATAAATGCTGCCAGATTCTCTTTTTCTTTATGAATTTGAGAAGCAGTGGATGATCACGAGCGTATAACTTGTCGATCCCCCACAAAGTAACTTTTATCCAGAATACCTAAATCAAAAATGGTAGAACATTTTTCAACTAACAGAAGTCCAGTCTCCAGTACAATCAGACGTTATTCGTATCAAGATAATACCCCGTTATCAGATATCTACAAACTTCTAATAATCTCACTTTACTTTTTAACACCTGTCGCGCAAATATATTTTTTGACACACACCCACACACACGCGCGCATACACAAAAAAAAAATTAATCATGCGTGGCGTGTTTGAGTTGTTTTTGGCTGTGTGCGTTGAGATGAGACACTTCGTGTACCTAACGTTTTCATTTTTGTAACAGAAAAAGAGCATAACTTTCCAATGAACGAAAACATCGCAATACTTCACCTTAGAGAAAGAAAACAAAACCTTACTTATCTGAACTCAGACAGGTATTTTGTGGTCTATTGTCTAAATGCTTCTAAGCAAAAATTAAAATGCATCGGTGCCACTCTTGCTGTTTTCTCCCTCGCAGCCGTTGTTTGGTCTGGTTACACAACGCCCCCTCTTCCCCGCTGGCGAAAGGAAACGTTGCGTGACAAGACCAAATGACGGTTGCGAAAGAGACTACGCTTACCGCCGTCCCTCTAACCGACAGAAAATCAAAATTATTTGCCTACAGTTAGTTGCCTCAAAGTATAATTCCACGTAAGTTTACTACGAAAAGCAAATTGATACTCTATTGTATCTCCAATAGACCCTAACCAAATACTAATTGCGATCTCGAATAATTAAAGATACATTGAACGAGAGAAAAGGATAAAATTTCAAAGAGGGCTCATTGATTGGTTGTTGCCTATCTGGACTTTGCCCTCTGTGGGTGAAATACGCAACAAAGTGTAGGTTTTTTTGCAAGGAATTGATATGCGATTAGGTTAAGTCCAAGGTAGCTAAAAGTAAATTTTATTCGTAGAAACAGTCGAAACGCGGGAGAATTGCGTGTCAAATTCATGTGATAATATGCAGGTTGTTTACGAGGAAATGTCATGTGGTGGATTGGTGGATTCAAGTTCGTGAAAAATTGCATGTTCATCTAGTACAATGATTGGGTATGTTCTGATTGGACTTTGGGCATTGTCTTAAGGTACGTAATGGGTAAGGTGCGTTGTGGGTAATGGAACGGCAAAAAACGTTTTAATTTAAAAATGTTACAAAAGCTTACATGCAATCTTTTCGTATTCTGATATATCTCGATCTTAATCGACGAGGCGCTCGCGAAGGCCAAAAACCGTTACACTTATTAAATGAGCCCAAAAGTTTTGGTTATCGTTATTCTTTTTGCAGAGCCCCCTGATCCATGACGAAATTTTCAAGAAAACAATACCGAAACGCTGTGATTGGTGCAATATATCCATATGCTGGGATGTGATTGGTGCGAGATATATACCTTTATGCGGCAATCTGAATGGTGCGAAATACATACCCTAATGCGGTGATCTGATTGGTGCGAGCAGCATACAACTCTAGACGCTATATTTATAAATGTACAAAAAATGAATTCAAAAAGGAAAGAGGGAAAGCAGGAAACAAAACATGAAAAATTCTGGTTGCTCCCTCGTTATCACTTTGCATAGCGACTATATCAAACTCAGAGGGTGATGAGGTTGTTCTTTACCTAACAAGGATATATCCCATGACTTTTATGTTTTTATCTCCGTTGTCTCCTTCATGTTTTGCTTTGTTTCCACAAATATTCTCTCGACTCATTCCGAAACCAATTTTGGAATTACAGGACCCGCAATGTTTTTCATTGTTACTAAGGATGCCGATTCTTGCGCGATGCTTGCCACATGAGGTGTTGAAACCCTCCTTGTTGCAGGTCAACTGCAAGGAGCCCTCTGAACCAATCAGAGACTTCCACAGGTCACGACCTAGAGTGGTTTGACGATGCTGCCCGTCAGCAATTAGCGAGAATAGAGAATTCGCCTGTTTCTCTATGACAATAAAATTTGTCACATTTCCGATCCTCATCCCAAGACAGATCTTGGAGAAGGGTGTATCCCAGTAGGTCGGTAATTTGGTTTCTTGTGAATCAAATCCAGTCTCTCCTCCCGGAAGATTAAAGCTGTCCGTGTTATTCCAAAGTTCAGAATGGTAATTAAAATTTTGCTAGTAAGGAATAAAATACAAATATTTACTGATACGACGCCGATAAATAGACGTTATTATCTATGAAAGCTCGAAGACCTCCAAAGACATTCCCCTTACTAAAAGAATGGTCAATTGAATCACATGCACTTTCATATGAAAAGATATATTGTCTTGTTCTGTAGAACAGAAAATAATTCGAAGAGAATGGGTGAAATCCTGAGACTATCAATCATCCTATGATTTTTATTGTTTGTGATATTGTGTGCCGCGTTTTGGACCACGTCACAAACTTCAGAAATCGTTAAGAAATGGTTGTGGTGTTCCAATTCCAATCACATGTAGGGAGCACACATAGAGAGTAGATACGGGAATTTGCAGCAAATGAGTATAACAGATAAAAAAAATTTGTTTACACGGATGACATGGTCACACTATTCGCGACAAAAGAAGATTATGTAAAAGGGTTTACAATCACCAAAGACGTATTGCTCTACGGTCTTAATATATACCGCGAAAGAAAATTGAAAGTACAATTGCTCTCAGAAACACACCCACTCACACATCTCCCGTCCTATCACTGCCACAACTCGGCGGGAAAACTATCAGCAAAGCAATCGAATCCAAATACCTCAGGCGTTATGATTTCTTATACAAATCCTCTCACTTTAAGCGCGCACCGCATATCATCGGCCTCCTCAAAATCAACCAAATTTCGAGTAGTCCTCCAAAATCATAAGGTTAGCCTCAAATCACTCATAAAATACATGTAAGCTTTCATACGCACATGACTGACTTACAATGCGGTATCGTGGAGGCTAAGTGTTCCAACGCTCCAAAATCTTAAACGGGTTTGGAGAGAGATGTTGAGAATTCATTAACATGCATAAATTGAAGCAGAAGCCATTACCTTTGAACCGTTGATCTTCATAATCGGCGTCCATCCACCATTCCCACATCCAAAATCCCCCATGTGACAGAAAACTGAAGTTGGCTTTGAGTCGATATATAGTATAACCAGCCCACTCCTTGGAAAGCTGTAAATATATCAAAAACAAGAAAAAACAAAACAAAACGCTAAACAAAAGAAGTTCTAAGTAGTGGGAAGTAAATCAAGTAATCAAGAACTGAATGGAAGGATCATACTTTTGATGTCATAAATAGATGGATGCCGTCAATGTACTTTCGATCAAAGAATTTACCTATTACATCGATAAACACTTATTTGTCTATTTGTGTTTAACTAGGTGAAGGAAAGAGTAATAGGTTCAGTTCATCTAAGATGATCTGGCACTAAAGCTTTATTTTCCCATCGGCGATACCACCTCCAGTGTTGTAAGCATATGGTAATGCCCTAAAAATTTTCTATCTATTAAAGCTAGATCCAGTTTAACCCAGGGAGGGAATAGAGCGTAATGAGTGCCCTAGTAAACTATGGCAATAAGACCTTCAGGCTGAGACTCCAGAAAATCATCTACACTACTTAACTGTTTTTTTCTGGCTTAATCTTTACATCTTTATTATGATTACAACCTAATCTATTTGTGAAAACCGTTTATTTTTGTCGCCTTTTTGTTACTTACGTGGACGTTTCGTACATTTCCTGGCAGGTTGAGACTGTAGATGCAAAGAAAAAAAAACGACGTGACGCACTTAGATATTTGCACTGCGAGGAGGAGGAAGAACGTTACATGTCCCGGAAAAATGAAATGGCATAATATGAATCATCGCGCGTAAACAACAGTTTTTCCCATAGTAGTAGGAAGCACATTCAGAGTAGTATTGCCCGTGGGTGCTGGTCATATAGATATGATCAGAAGAACCTATGCCGGTGCTATGGCACCGCCATGACAGAAAGAGGAGACTAAGAGAGAGGAGTCAAGGAGTGAAAGGTATAACAGTGAGGAGACAAGATGTGAGGGGACATGGAGTAAGGAGACATGGAGTGAGGAGACAAGGAGTGAGGAGGCAAGGAGTGAGGAAGCAAGTAATGAGGAGACAAGGAGTGAGGAGACAAGGAGTGAGGAGACAAGGAGTGAGGAGGCAAGGAGTGAGGAGACAAGGAGTGAGGACACAAGGAGTGAAGAGACAAGGAGTGAAGAGACAAGGAGTGAGGAGGCAAGGAGTGAGGAGACAAGGAGTGAGGAGACAAGGAGTGAAGAGAAAAGGAGTGAGGCGACAAGTAGTGAGGAGACAAGGAGTTAGGAGACAAGGAGTGAGGAGACAAGGAGTGAGGAGACAAGGAGTGAAGAGACAAGGAGTAAGGAGACAAGGAGTGAGGAGACAAGGAGTGAGGAGACAAGGAGTGAAGAGACAAGGAGTGAGGAGACAAGGAGTGAGGAGACAAGTAGTGAGGAGACAAGGAGTGAAGAGACAAAGAGTGAAGAGACAAGGAGTGAGGAGACAAGGAGTGAGGAGACAAGGAGTGAGGAGACAAGGAGTGAGGAGACAAGGAGTGAGGAGACAAGGAGTGAAGAGAAAAGGAGTGAGGAGACAAGTAGTGAGGAGACAAGGAGTGAGGAGACAAGGAGTGAAGAGACAAGGAGTAAGGAGACAAGGAGTGAGGAGACAAGGTGTGAAGAGACAAGGAGTGAGGAGACAAGGAGTGAAGAGACAAAGAGTGAAGAGACAAGGAGTGAAGAGACAAGGAGTGAGGAGACAAGGAGTGAAGAGACAAGGAGTGAGGAGACAAGGAGTGAAGAGACAAGCAGTGAAGAGAAAAGGAGTGAGGAGACAAGGAGTGAGGAGACAAGGAGTGAAGAGACAAGGAGTGAGGAGACAAGGAGTGAAGAGACAAGGAGTGAGGAGACAAGGAGTGAAGAGACAAGGAGTGAGGAGACAAGGAGTGAAGAGACAAGCAGTGAAGAGACAAGGAGTGAGGAGACAAGGAGTGAGGAGACAAGGAGTGAGGAGACAAGGAGTGAGGAGACAAGGAGTGAGGAGACAAGGAGTGGGGAGACAAGGAGTGAGGAGACAAGGAGTGAGGAGACAAGTAGTGAGGAGACAAGGAGTGAGGAGACAAGGAGTGAGGAGACAAGGAGTGAAGAGACAAGGAGTGAAGAGACAAGGAGTGAGGAGACAAAGAGTGAAGAGACAAGGAGTGAGGAGACAAGGAGTGAGGAGACAAGGAGTGAAGAGACAAGGAGTGAGGAGACAAGTAGTGAGGAGACAAGGAGTGAGGAGATAAGGAGCGAAGAGACAAGGAGTGAGGAGACAGGGAGTGAGGAGACAAGGAGTGAGGAGACAAGGAGTGAGGAGACAAGGAGTGAGGAGACAAGGAGTGAAGAGATAAGTAGTGAGGAGACAAGGAGTGAGGACCTCCGTCATTTTTTCTTGTAACCTCTCCTGCATCCCTTATTTTATTTGAATTTCCTACGCCTTTATCACCAGGTCTTTTAAAATAGAAGATCAGGAAAAGGCCTAGAAAAAACACCTGTCATGAACTTAGAGTCGATGTTTCGTTATTTTGTGATGTGACTGAAGTTCGTTCGTTGTAACACTGTCTGCGGGCGTGTTAAGCTAAATCATCAAAATGATGTTCTCCCCTGAACACACCTATTGATTTATGATAGCGCGCATCCAGTAGTACATAGGTTAAATGAGATTTCTTGTTAACTATGTTCTTAACATTACACCTTATCAACACCGATGTATATCCTTGTAGCAAATCTCTCTAAACTTCTTTTCAAAGCATGTGCTCTTTTTCTAAGTTAATAACATACATGGAAAAATTACTCAGTTCTGATTGGCTAAGATAAATGCAGTTTTCAGGTAATTCAGTGCAGAAGAGAGTTAATTCAGTGCAGAAGAGGGTTAATTCAGTGCAAAGAAAGAAACAAACCAGACATTCTGATTGGTCAATAATCAAAGAAACTCGCAAATAGTCGATCAAATGCGAGCCTTGGATGTCGCAACAACAAACAAAAATTTGAAAATTTGAAAACTTGCGAGCGAAACAATGGCCGGCGTTTAAGTAGGTTTTCTTTCGCCACCGCGGCTGAAAAAATAGCTCAAACAATGAAAACACTGTAAAAAGCACTGCTTTTTGGTTGTCGGTTTGGAAAAAGTGGTGTTTAGAGGTAGTAGTACGGGTTCGTGCAATTTTGTTAGTCTTTGAAAAAATTTACTCGTGCTTATTTATTCCAAATTGCACTCGAAATCATGTGATTACCTATACAAACAATTCTTAGAAAGAAGCTGAACTTGACAATATTGGTGGAAATTAACATCTACTATTCCTTTGTAGAGGCCTAATTTGTGAGCGATTGCGTTACGGAAATCTGCTCAAAAGATTCGGGTATTGGTGATTGACCTATAGGGCTGGTATAGTTTGCTGCTTGGTATATAAGAATACTTGATAAATGTAATTATCAAAAATAAAAATATAATCATAAGCCTCACCAGTTTTGATGCAATCATTTCCATCGTCTTGGGCATGGTTTAAATATACAACGGAATATGGTTTACATATACAGTGGTATGATCCGTTGACATTGTGGCAAAGTGCATTATTACTGCACTTGTGTGTTCCTTTACCGCATTCATCAATATCTGCAAAAGGGACCTCAATCATTGCGTAAGTTCACTCGACTAAAGCCCTTCACTTATGTTCTTCGGTTGATCATCATGAATATCCTGTAGGGTTTTCTGAGCACGTACGAACTCACCTTCACACGTTTGTCCATCTCCAGAATATCCAGGTTTACATGAACAGTTGTACGCTCCCTTGGTATTGTTGCATACAGCATCAGTACTGCAGTTGGATAGTCTCTCAGTACACTCGTTTATATCTGAAAGATCCAACCTCGCTGTTTTAGTACGGGAATTTCTTGCTTGTGTTCTAAACAATTTGATCGTACCTAGAATTCACACGCAGCTGTCTCTCCTTTAATCTACACAACAATCCAAGCAAATCAACTTTACTATTGAAAATCCATCCAGATCTAGAATATCCCGGTTTACATTCATAATTGTAACATCAGCGCTGCAGTTGTGCTTTTCTAATGAACACACATCATCGTTTGAAAGTAAACTGAACTTTAGTCGAGGCTTTTATACCGATAGGCATGCTAAAGAAATCGTTGGCTTCTTGTTAGAGATATAAACAAATGTTTACTCCTCGTTTGCCATTTGAATAAGGCAATATTTACCCATGCAAGACCATCCGTCGCCAGAATATCCAGGTTTACATTTACAGTCGTAGGATCCCTTGGTGTTGGTACACAGAGCATCAGCGCTGCAGGTACGTTCTCCTACAACACACTCATCATCGTCTGAAAGTAAATTAAATGTTTAGTCGCAGCTCTTACATTGCTACACATGCTATACAGATCGTAAGCTTCAGGCTTATTATTTTTCTTACTCTTCGTTTGGCAGTTAAATATGTCTATATTTACCCATGCATGACCATCCATCGCCAGAATATCCAGGTTTACACGCACAGTCGTATGATCCGTGGGTATTTTTGCAGATGGCAGCAGCACTGCAATCGTCTGTTTCTTTGGCACACTCATCCACATCTATCAAAGAGATGTCATGCATCATTTTCAAATTACTTAACAGTCTAAAGGTGCTGCAGTTTTGGTCGTGCAAACCAATACTTGAGGTCTATTTTTTACATGTTATGTCAACATCCTGAGCTTATTTTTGTTTAGCAGCGTATAAGTATCTTCACGAACTGAGATGGTTGAGAACGCACGTTGAATACAAGAATTACCTTTGTCACATATCTGACCGTTAAATCCATCAGCACACAAACAGCGAAAACCTTTGGCAGTAAAACCACTTTGACAAGTGGAATTGTTCTTGCAGGGGTTCCTAACACAAGTGCTCTGGGATTAAACAAATCACAACTACAAAGTGAGTCAGTTTATCGTAAAATCTGCATGATTTGATAAAAACATGTGCCACTCCCTTTACATCTATTAATTCTCCACTTGTAGATTTTAGTTTTGAACTAGAATTTGTGACAATTCTCCTCCCATAAACATCTCCTTTGTTATTGGTCACTCACAGCCTCTTTTCCCAAACGGAAAAAAGTGAAACGCGAATGCAACTTCATGCGACCTAATTTGAAAATTTGCCGATGAGTTCTGTACCCCCCTCCCCCTCTTCCCCCACTCCGAAATAAAAGGGCGAACTTTACTTCCTAACGTCATATCTAATCATAGTGAGCATCAAAGCTCAGTTTTTTACAGTGAAAGAGCCAAGTCCTTACCTTAGCTCCTTGGTAGACAAAACTTGGGCTTTTCACCAGGTCCACTTCGTGTCCCTCATGAGTAGAATTATTCAATTCACATTTGTGCATTTCGTTGTTGGCACTTGGTTCTTTTTCAAGATTATAACTGATACAATTGGGCTCCATGTAACATAGGACCCCACAGAACTCTCTGTCCCTGACGTCAACTTCACGAATCAAGTGGTTTTTTAGACGTTCACTGTCAAATGTTTTTGAGGACTTGAATTCCAGATAACGGCCTTGGTCATGATCTCGACCAGGCTGATCTGAAAACCAATCTGGCACGGCTAAAATTATTATTCACGGATAATTCTTGTCCTGTTGTCAAAGTGTTCGAAATCATATACCTCTTGGTAAGTTACTTCTTATTTCATTTTAGTTAGTGGTATCTGCAGCCCTCATTAAACGGCGCAAAAGAAAAAAAACAAAATCAACGATTTAAGAAAAACATCTCTATGTTCTTAAAAAAATTGATCAAGAATACAAATTCAATCGCCTCCTAAAAATATCAAAGGCCAGGAAAGATACTGAGATGACGCTTTTTCCTTTTTTATGACATAAGTGAAGTTCTTAACTAGGAGCCTAAGATAACGGCCCGATCATATCTCTAGTAGCATGGAGGCCTTCTGGTCTGTCAGCAAACTTTCGATGTTCTGTGTGATTTAGGCCTGGCAATGAATGGGTTAAACCGTATACTGTCCGTTAAAGCTTCTTTAGAGGAGTATGAATACGCTATGATGTTTTTGAAATTCTACTAACAGCGCACAAAACATGACACATAATTTCCAGTGGGACTAGATTTATGGGCTTCGATCAACCTTCACGACATATACGAATTATTATTTGTGTGAGGTATTGGATATCATCCAATGGCAGTATAATACAAAGCACCCTTTAGTTACTCATTAACTCTGTCTAGATCATGTGCACGAGTTTCTTATTCCGTAGCACCACTTTTAGTTCGCTTTCAAGCTGGGAACTCGCCTTTAATTTTTCATTTTAGTGTCCAGGATTATTCTTCCCATAGACACGTTGATTTATCAAACACTAAGCAGCTACGTGGCTGATATTTACCTTGCAAAGTAAGAACCCCAACTATCATGCAGCAAAGCGCCAGGAATAGCAGGCAGAAATAAACTGAAGACATGGTATCTATTTAGCTGGGGAACAGTTATGATCCCGTCAGAGTTGCATCGAGTGAGAGAGTACTAAATGACACACACACCATTATACACATAAGACTCTCAACCCTTTCAAGCAATACAAGTTAAGTTGTCATTTCCATCCATTAATATTTTATGACGGACACAAAGATCCCTTTGTTCAAACAAGGCGTTTCTATAACGTGATAATTGTGATAATGGTCTCTTCGGAGTATCTTTGGCAAAAAAGTCTTTAGTTCCCTCAGATTAATTAATTATAAACGGCTTTTTTTCAGTCAGAATTTTTTGTCGAGGAAATGAATGGTATTATGGGTGATCAGCAAGGAATTTGTTTTTGCATAAATATTTCAACTAAATTCTTAGTTGGAATCTGCGTTTAAAAACCAAAACCAGGAAGGCGCTTGATTGTTTTGAACAAAATAAGCAGAAATCACGTCTCTTGTGTACAATTTGAAAAACTTCTCTTACAGGTCAGTTTTAGCTGCTTGGTGCTTAGGAAGTAGGCCATCTTCACTTAAGTTGCTGGTAACTGCAATTTACCTTTGAGACAATAAACAAGTAACCATCAGAATGAATGTAATTGATCACCTTAAGACTCTTTAGATCCAAAGCTTAATCAAGTGATTTTCAGTTAGTCGTTGAAATTGATGAAATGTATCTTCTCTGAAAGATCTTGATCTAAATATTTTCTTTTGAACAAAACAGCGGCTGTAAATAGAAAAAACCGCCAAATTTTATACTATAATGAAATTCAAACGAGCAGAGGCGTTTTCCTAAAAAAGAAATAACTAAATTGAAAGAAATAACGTGCCTGACATCTCTTATGTTTTATGTCTGAAACATAATTAGTCTCAAAAAAGTCCATCAATATCAACTATGGAAGATCAAATATTCAGCTCGTTATGTCTGAAACATTTTCTTATTTTAAGGTGCTCGAACACCATATTTCCATCTGATGAATTGCAAACTTCTGACACCTCCCTTAACTAGCGCCTCTAATGTTCAGTCAGAAATTAAAGATAGAAGAATGTAAAAACTGTTTTTGCTAACACCTTTTTCTTCGCTGGTAACAGATTAAGAGCTTTCTTAAACTACAAGTAAAACGAATATTAAAGTCCATTGTGATGGACAATCAAATTACGCGTTCTTTGAAAGGTTAGTGTTAAGTGGAAAAATAAGGAGTCGGAACCTTGAATAAACTTTAAAAATAAATGGTAAGAAAGAAACAAAATATAATTTGACCCGCTAATGAAATACAATTGAAGATATGGTCCCTGTAGATGAAGAGAAAACAATGAAAGATATCTGGGATTCGACGGAATCGTCACTCGAAAGCCCGAATTTTCCTGGAAGCTACGAGGCACATATCTTCAAAACTGTAACCTATCATGATCAAGACTTGGGTCTCTCAGAAGCGGCATCAGTCCTTCTAAGCGCTACTCTCAACCGGGGCGACCAAATCACAAGATCAAATTTGTCCCTCAGCTTTTCTTAAGGCTTTATTGAATTACAAAAGAGATTAAAATAGAGACTCTCTTAAAAGCCGTCCAACCTTTCTACAATTCACAACAATGAGTCTAGTCAACCACTTTCGCGGAAATTTTGTTTGCACTCCTCGGACAAACTCGGGGTAATTTTCGCAAATCAGTCCTGAACTAAAGACCACACCGGAAGGAAACGGACGAGCAGCCTGCTCTCAGCATCTTTAATGATTTACACAGAGCGGTTTTCAGAGCGTTGGACAAGAGCAAGGTGAAGAATGACGTAAAAGTACATAGAAAACCGCAGAAATTCAACTTCTTACCAACGTTTTTCACTTATTTTTGCTTTAAAACGGCAATGTTTGCATCAGTTTTGCCGGGGATACTAAGAGTCCTATTTCATCCATTTGTTCTGAAACCGCTGGGTTCTGAGTTTTACGAATGGGGAAAAGGTTTGCTGCATGAGCTTTAATTCTTTCTTCCACCGATCTTCCGATTTTCTGCGATGTCTTTGCTGCATTTACATGGAGTCTTCTCGAAGACCCTGCCCCGGGATATTTTGTAAACAAATTTAATCAGCCAAAAAATAGTTTGACGCCTTTAAAAAAAAAAGACAACTATAAGAAAAACAAAAAAGACCGATAAACGCTTCAACTTTGTTTGTGTATACATTTATTTTCTTACCAGCGTTTTACCGCAAATAACAAACGTTGAAGACGACTGAATAAAACACTTGATAAAGAAAGTGGCATGCTAGCTGAACCAATCGGCTATCGACTTAAACCGCAATGATCAAACGAATACTCACGAAATAAGGGGTTTAAGTGCTAGAGAGGGTGAATTGACATGTGTGTTGGCAACCATTTGTTTTCCGTCCCTGAGGAGGCAGTACAATTTTCGTTTAAAAAACAAATCACTGGAACTAAACGAGCTAGGTCCTGGAAGAACTAGCCACAATTTACGTAAAAAGGTAAGTGTCATAATGCTGACGTGAATTTGACTAGCGGAAAGCGTAATTTTAGTGTTTTACGCAAGTTGGTCTGATTATCAAGAGGTTAAAAAGATATTTGTTGTCGTCTATTGTATATTGAATGATATAAACAAACAACGAAAAAAAAATGCGATACTACAAGCGCTCTAATTGGTAGAAAACTTACCGCTTGCCGCATTGCTAAACCCGCAGAAAATTAGGTTTATTTTATCGAGCACTTTCTATCGGTTTACTGATCGCAGGAGTTTACGGGCGGTGAAAGGCAATGATCGGGCAAAGAGAAAAAATGCTCCGCAAACGTTGCCCTGACAATTATAACTGCAACCACAGTTTGACGACCGCGCACTTTTGGTTCTTCTCCATTGATCGAACCCTAAGCTTAAAACGGGCTAGCTGATCACTTACTAGATTATTTCGCGTGCAAAAATATTTTTCTTCTAGATAAATTCCATGAAAGTGTCAATTCGTCTTTCAGGCTTGATTTTCACAACTTGTTTTATGAATGTGACTACGAGTAAGGGGCAAAAACTGAAGACAAACAAACGAGGCAGAATTAACTTTACGGCCTTGGACATTTTAGCAGGCTTCAATTCTGACGCGATGAAACAGTTTAATTTGAAATTAACTATTGTTGACAACTTGACAGATAGAAAGAGATGTCATTTCGACGTGTCTCCGTAAGGTATCAAACATTAGACCTTCAAATTCTGTGTTCCAAAGCTCTATCACTGGGTCAAAGGAACTCAGAGGAGAGTTTGGCCACCACCAGATTGACCTATGACACGTGCCCTACATACTGCTTGGATCAGCAATGTCAAAAGAGTCATATGAGTAAACAGAATAAGAAAGATAGTAAATTTTGAGCTCGGTATGAAAAAAGAGAGAATGATGTTTTATCGTCTTGTCACGAGCGTGGGAATCCCTGTTAGGAATCGAACTCAATGCTTCGGATTCCGAAGTTGGGAAAATGTTCTTGAAAATATTACGTTTAACGAGCAAATACTGATCATGCTGTATCAAACTCCCAGATGGCAAAGGCTGCGAAGGCAGAAAAATTGATAATTCAGCTGGGTCAATCGACATTTTAGTCTTTAGTAATGATTTTCCGCAATGACTGAGCCTGCTGCCATCACCTGATTCTTGCGATCTTTTGTTCGAGCTGCAGAAGATTAGCGAGGAAGGAACCCTCGATGTTTTGATTTATACTTAACAGTATTATTAAGACCCACATATTGCCATGCTTCAAGGAATCGCTCGTCTCTCTCTAAATTACCGTTTCAACCTTCTCAATAAAACTCAAAACAAAGTGTGATCTGTTGATGGGAACAAAACAAATTGCTTAATAACATCAGGATACTTGAAAGCATTGGCCCATGTAACATGCGATTAAACGACAGCAATATAGTTGCGTGTGGACGAAATTGAACTTGTTGAGGTACTCGAGCAAAGAAACGCAACAGTCTTTCCCATATTTATGGTGATATAAGTGTGTTTGAAGCGGTGATAACCATCCCTGCAAACTGATCAGTACAACTATAACGATAAAGAACAGTTCTTATCCTAAATCTGTATGCGTATCTAATCTAATTCCTTTAGTATTATTAGGTATGCTTGCCTGTTTGCGTGCACTTTCCGATCCTTAATAGTCCGAATAACCGATATTGACCGTTATCTCCTCTTGCGTATCTCGTCAGTAGCAAGGCTATACAACATTTGTTTTTAGCATTTAACATTTAACATTTAACATTTAACATTTGTTTTCTGCAGAGAAAATCATGGCTGCCATCTTTGACTTTAATGGCAGCGGAAGGCTAGTAAAAGAAAGACGTATGCACTAAGGGAGTGGGTGACGGTCAAAAGTCAAGAGAGGGATGAGGTTGCGGCAATGAAAAATACGCCTTTCCCCGCCCCCTACCCCCACCGCTGTCCCTAACTCCAAATAAATATAAAGCATGACCGGCTGAATAAACGATCACCAGCTTCTTAACGTTAACTCGCCCTAATAAGACGCCTGCACTGCAGGCGAATTGATATTTCGCTCGAGCAAAATACGATTGTATGGGTAAGGAATTCCCTTGGCTGGACAATCACACAGCATGATTAGAAAAAATATTGTTTTATTTACAAGACACAGCATTGTCAGTCTTACAAAAGGTTAGAAAGGTACATTCGAAAGGAAAACCTTTATAGCAACAAACTAGTAAACAATTAAGTAGTGAACGTTAGCATAAGAAAGGCGTAGTTAACTGGGTTTTTTTTTTTGTGAAAACGTATAACCGATGTCTAGTTTATTTTTCAAATTTTGTCATAGTTTTGACTAATTGGTAATAGGACTTCATGTCATCCAATTCGGTCTGTAATCATACTCAGGATTAGAAATCAGACTTTCCCTTCGCGGTCGTCCGATTTTGTTGTATCAGGGAGGCGGGAAAGAAACAAGACCCTAGACAAAGTTCAGGAATGTTTGAAAAAAACACAAAACAAAATTAAGAAAACAAAAAAGGGGGAAAAGGAAGTTTTTAAAGGGTCAGAAACATAAGGACAACAAAAACTGTGTCTAAATCTTTGTTTGCATGACTGGGTTAATGGCAACTTATTTTTCTTTTTTATATTCAATGCAACATTGCTATAGTGGCAAATTTAAAATTCTGACGCAACGTTTCAGCAACTGTTGATTTTCTAAGTAGTTTCATAGGTTATTCTAAACATCTTTCTTTTTCCCACAATCAAGAGCATAATTGTTACTATATGTGTTTTCATTATTATAAAATAAACCAGGGCCGATGGAAACAAAGCTTACGAACTGGAAATTGAAGGCCAAAAGACTTAAGTGTACTGTCACATGACTGATCTTGGAGACTGTGGAGGAGGTGAATGGACCATGGTCATAAAGATGGACGGAAATAAGGTACAACATACGGTTATTATTATCGTAAACTAAGAACTGTGGTCTTTGGTAGCAAAGTAGCCCCTGATCTTTTGCCTTCTACTACTTGGTGATAATATTCTGAAAGCATTCTAGACGGTTTATAAATTTTCTTGTGATACGGAATATTTTAACATAAGTTTTTGCTTTTCGGAAAATAATACCACGTTGTTTGTTTTGCACGAGACTTTTCTAAGAAATTATGTGGGCATACTCATCCTCTTTCCTGTAGGTCAAAGTTCCTTTTGTTCTCCACACCATTTATCGGAGGGAATTCCAAATCCTTGAAGTTTATTCAACTCTCTCTTTAAAACAGAACCAATTGACTGTGTTTTGAATTTTCTAGCAAACCTTTAGCTTTGACGAAGCCTTGTAGAGTGACAAGAACACGTTCAAACCTCAAGGAGGAGAGACTGGCTTTGACTCAGAAGGGACCAAGTTAGCTACTTACTGGGACACGCCTTTCTCCAAGGTCTGTGTTGGTATGAAGGTTGGCAGTCGAATCAAGTTCGCCAAAATTGATCAAAAGGCAGACTCTCTGCACTCACTGATCGCTGATGGGTAACATCGTGCCACCTCACTGGGTCGTGATGCATGGAAGGATTTGATTGGCTCTGACGCTTCCTTACAAGTTAACTGCAACATAGAGGGGTTTAACGTTGAGGGAACCAGCCGTCGCCACTCGAGGGCAAGAATTGGTATCGCTACTAACGAGAAAAACGGCTGCAGTAGTTGTGATTCCAAGATAGGACTTGGTATTGGAGGTTATCCTGACGAAAACGTTTCTTGTGGGAACGTGGTACGACACGGAGGGGGTAATGGAGACAGGACCATTTAAGCCGTGGGTTACACGATCAATTCAGGCTAAATTATAATTCTAATTTTTTTTGTGCTCGTTTAAGACTAAAGAATGGTTAACTAGAGCAGTTGTAATTATCAAACAAAAGTAAAAACGCTTTCAAGGCTAAACAAGGGTTCAAGTTATTCTGTCTGATTCGATGAGCTACCTTCGTTTCCAGTGAACATTCTAAAACGGTTTCTTGAAGCTGCAGACGTGCAGGCTATCGATTGAATGCGAAGCACATCTAAAAGTGCAGGGTAAATTATTTTTCTCTCACCTGAGTGACTCGGCTAAGCCGATGTTTTTCTTCGCAAGGGGCAAAATTATTTATCTACCCCCCTCCCCCTTAGAAAAGTGGTCCAAGCCAACCATATTTATTTCGTAACATTTGGTAAAACTGGTTCAGCCAAGTCCCATGTTTAAGTGAAAATTTATTTGGATCGCTTTTGCCAACTCCATGTGTCAGAGGCGAATAATTGTCCGTAGTTGGGAAGTAAGCGACATTTGCAAGTGGAAGCCTGAGCAATACAGCAACGTTCTCGTAGCTCTTAGCCATGATCGGTGTTGGAAGCTGCATCTTATGAGCGTCCCAAAACCTTCTAATCCCTGAAGACACAACGCAAAGCGAAAGGTATGTGAAAATGTTTCATCACTGACGATGATAGGAAGTGTGAGAACGAAATGAAAAATTCACTGGCAGAAATGAGTAAGTGTTTATTTCGCTCTGTGACCATCAGCACCAAAGTCTCTGTAGAATGTGATGAGCGACAGAACTCTTAAACAATTTTGATCATGGTATCAGTTTTTGAGACTGTTAAGTGTCTATCTCTCTGTACAAGCTTGGAGTGATAGAATATAACCATGTAAGACTTTATCTAAGCAATAGCAACAGAGACAGAAGATTCGAACTTCCTCAAGCGTGAAAACTTACCATCAAAAAGCAAAATTGGGGATTAAAAACAAAGCGCACTTCATTGCTAGCTCTGATAATTACAGGTCTAAAAAAAAACGAGGAGCCAAATTCACATATCAAGGCGCGCAAAATTGCTCCAGCATCAGGTAACCGCTGCTGCAATTTAAGAATAATGCATTGCTTGCCAATTCAAATGAGGTTCATGCGAAATTAACTATGTCGGCTTCACGAACCAAACCTTATCCTTATCTTAGACGCAGAAGCAAATTTCTTTCTTTTGAGTACTGACGAGAGGTTGTTGAGAAAAGAACTGTGCTTGTTTCTTACAAATATAAATCAACCAGCACGAAGAAGACAAGAATCGAAATCAACCCCGCTGTAACTCTCATGAGTGACCAAGACAGAAATTCTCCTTATAACATCAATACAATATCAAGCAGACTAGTGATGAGAATTTTAAAAAATTGGGATTACCGGTTGATCCAATACTAAATACTCCAAACTAGTATCATAACACTTGTGTCAGGGTA
Source organism: Pocillopora verrucosa (assembly GCF_036669915.1). Taxonomy (NCBI): domain Eukaryota; kingdom Metazoa; phylum Cnidaria; class Anthozoa; order Scleractinia; family Pocilloporidae; genus Pocillopora; species Pocillopora verrucosa. The sequence goes on along the minus strand of NC_089318.1, from coordinate 14,708,438 downwards.
GACTGTAAGGGGAATAATTGATGAGATATTAGAAGTGAAAGGCGTGTTAGGGTAAAGTTGTCACTATCAATACTACTGACCCTTGAAACTTAGACAGAAGAATTTCTTGAGAGTGATTTTAGTTGCAACATTGTCGGAAACGTAAAACTGGACTAATTTTTGTATTTTATTCAAAGGTTGATCTAGTCCAAATACTGATAACATGAAGAATAAAATGATAAAAAATTTTTCAGATTAATTATGACCTAGGGATATACAATTCCTGTTTCTTTAAATTTGTTGGCTCCCAAATTGATCTCAATACGTAGTAAGGACTTAAAGCATTTATATATCACATAGAAAACATTTTCGTGTTTTCAGCCGCGCGATGGTCTGACAAATTAGTTTAACTGATAAAACTCCGCATTCCGCATTCCGATGGATGTTTTCATATTAAATACTTAATTAAGAATACATTACGTGATCGCGGTTTGTTTCTGAAGGATCGCTCTTAGTTATCAAGTGATGAGTGTTTCAAAGAGAAAAAAGAAAGTGTCTTGTATTGAACTAGCGGGAAGAAAGCATTTATATGATTTTAACCCACATATAATTACTAAAAAACGATTGGGCACGGTTGAATAAGTATGGGAGATACCGACAATTTTCCATTTTCTACGATAAAGGAGATCAATAATTCTCTTACTACTCGATCTTCACTGCGTACAAGTCTTTTCCTTAAATTCACAGTCGAGAGGTGAGCGCGCTGTCTAGAAGAAGTAAAGGCTAAGGCGTTTGGCTCCATTTTCGCTTCAGTGACTTGTTCAGTCGATTTCCCGTCGTATGTCCAAACAGCAGTTGTAGAAAGTTGCTGTTTCTTGCTTTACAACTTTCATCTTTTTTAGCCAATTCTTGTCGATTCGCATTTAATAGCTGGCAGAGCAAAAAGGCAATTTAGAATAGGTGAAATACCATTTACACAATAATATTTATGGGCGATTATTTGCAAGTTATGTTGTGGGCACTTGATCATTGAAAGAGCAGAAAACGGACATCGAATGTAACAATGATATCTGACTGAATAGAAAACCCTTAAGTAGTCACTGAATTACAGTTCGTTATCTTTATAAAATTAAACAGCTTTCACATCTATAACTGACAATAACCTTTAATCAGAAAAGCTAGATTCGTGGTAAATCGGATAACTCATTCTGGAGTCCAATATTTTTTTTATGCAAACTTTTAAACTGGGCATTGGTATCGAATGATCTGAAGCAACCAGTGTAGCTTTTACGCCAAAATACACAAACAAGAAAACAAACAAAACAACATAAAACCAACAAAAACAACCATATTGAAACGTCAAGTGGGTCATCAAAGACGGCCATTTAAGGCTGGCATCGCCTTTGACGATGTGCGATGCTCAAATGAGATATTTCTCCGAGAAAGGGAGAAAGAAATTTTAAAGAGGATGCCAAGCCATGAGAACAGTTTAATCAAATCAGGTGATCAATATTTAAATTCATCTGAAGGAAAAATAGTCTTCATGATGCAAAGATTGGAAAGGGAAATCATTCATGGTGGTCTAATACTGTTAATAACTGCAGACTTTTGTACGACGAAGAGTGCTGTCATTTTCCTCTTTCCCGCCCCCATTGTTTTTGTACGTCAACGTGTAAGTGACGTCAATTGAGTTATCCTGTGTGTTTTCCAACTCATGCAGATCAACAAAAGCATCCACCGAAGAAGCCGGCGTAATTTGTATCGCATACCTTACACTCGAAAGGATAAAAATTCACTGCTCTATAATTAACAATGGTCAGATTTTGGTCTTTCACTTTCTCGCGTTTAATTCCAAGTCTTCCATTGTTAAACCAAAATTGAAGTTTTTATAGTTTAAGTGTAATTTTGTTTTACAGATTATGCCGGCTTTTGGTTTTCCACATTTGTATCAACGAGAGTGAAAGTGGAACACGCAAGGAAGACAAAAGAGCACTCATCAGCTAACAAACTTTACATAAACGGAACGACATGGAAAGGGACCAGAAATCATTCTGGATAATTTTAAGACCCTAAAGAGGTGCTAAATAGTAGAGTGCAAGGAAATATGCATTGATAAACAAAGAACATAAGAACACAATTATCAACTACTAGACGTTTCCGGAAAGAGCAACGAAGAAAGAAGCCCGAAAATATCAGAAAGTATTTTTGGATCCTAAACAAAACAGAGCACCAAAGCAAGCTTGACAATCATTTTTTTGAGATGATCTACCTTTCAGAATCCTGAAGCAAAAATTAATAACTTTCAAGCGTCATTCAGCACAAGAAAAATAGACCACAAAAAGAGGGGGAAAGCTGCATGGAAGGTAGCTTAAATAACCTTTAAATTGTCGTTCCTTTTTCTGCGTGAATGTTTATTTCCACGCAGTCTTTGTTTTTCTTTTGTCTTTTTTGTTTTGTTTTTTTTCCTTGTCTTTTTTTTGTTTTTTTTTTAATTTTAATCACATTAATAGATGGATCGGGCCGAAAACAAAGAGACGATCGAAGCAGAAAGAATTAAACACCACCTCTGTAAAAGCTAGTTGCAGTTTTGGATTCAAAGCTTTTGTATCTTCCTATCCATAATTGGGTAAATGCGGAATAATCAAACAATAGGGAAGTTAATTACGTCAGATATTGCACGGTTTTTGTTCGAAATACACACGCAAATTTTCCGTGTAAATAACCAATTTATCACTGATTGGTTGATTTCGACAATTGAATTGTCTTACGCCCCTAATGAATGATATTGGTCCAAAAGCAACTTTTTCCTTGTTGGTGTGTGATAAATGCGGAGAAAAGCTATCATAGTATTCTAGTTCAATTCTGTAGTGACATCAGTTTGTTTGATCGTGATTTAGTAATCGTCGGCGCCTAACAGGTTAGTATAACTGCACGCAAATCATTTTTTTTCTTTATTCATGTACCGTTGACCTTCCATAGTAACCTTATCATTAATTTTTTCCCAAGTTTACAAACTCTAAGACTAATGATAATCATTTTGGTAAATCGATATATCTTTTTTTGCTACTTACTTATTTTCTGAGTAGTTAAGCTCTCCTGAACGTGGGTTTGGTAACAAAATTTAAGTTATCATTTTGCACAGAGTAATTTTTTTAGGAACGGCTAATTCCACAGATTTCAGCCGTTGTGAATACTACGTTGTTAATTGCGGTTACGTTGTTAATTGTAGTAAAACCGCATTTCCAAAATTTCCTCGATTCAACCTTAACGTTTTATTTTAAAAATGGCACTTTTGATCATCGTCAAGAAGGATATTTACATCAAACAAACCTCTTCTATCGAAATTTATAAATGCTTATTCAAGAAGTAAAAAAAAAACACTCGACTCCATCTATTGTTTTCCCTTACACTTCTTTCGTGCTCTGGCCGCTTCCTGTGTGCTTTACAACAGAGCAGGGCACAGTCTTTCACACATCTTTAAAAATGATGATTGCGTTGTCGGTTTACGTGTGGTAAAGCCTTAGAGTGAAAGAATCGATATCCACGTATTTCCATGAACAGGGATTAACCAGAAGAAACAAAATTCCTCAAGCGTGAACTCTTACAATCATAAGCGAAAACAAAACACGCCTCAATGCCTGCACTAATTAAAAGTTAGGAAATAATGAGCACGTGCCAAAATGTTTCGTAATCCTTGGACGTGACTGGGTGACCACAAATATCAGAATAGCAGAGGAACGTACGTTGCTTCAGTTGATGGTGACTCTGTGTCTTCCCACAAGCAATTTAAATTCGGTTTAACTTTGGACTTAACGTTGAACCACAATGAATATCTAGCTCATCCTTTTTAAAAAAAAACATCTTCTGAGTTCTTTCTGGATTTCTGGAGCTAACGCTGCGCCATTATTCTTACAGAAATTAATCTGATGATATATATTCGTGTTATCCATATGACAAAATGACTCCGTAGGAAGACAAATTCTGGTGAATAGAACTTACACTTTTCACCCTTTCACGTCCAGAGCCAATTGAGCCTGGATCATGAAATGCTATTTAAGCTTTCCAATTTATTGAACAAATGTTGTGATGTAAATATTCAAATAAAATCGCCTTCACAATATTTTAGGGGTTATGGAATTTTCTTGAATTTTGACCCTCTACGAGGTATTTTGATTGATATGATATTAATTTGATTTCTCTTCATTAAGTGCACAGATTCTAGTGCCTCCATAATGAAGGTTTGGTTAGTCGCAGCTGTGATATCTTCCATAGCTGGGTCTCTTGTTGCTGTTAAAGATCAATGCGAAAAGGACAGCTCGTCAAGTTGTTGTTCAGGAGGCGACTTTAGTCCTGTCAATCCTTTCAGCACGCTGGGTAAAAAGCTGGATGAGTTGCTGGATTTGATACGAGCACAAGTTCTTCAATGTGGTGGAGGTAAATGAGATTCTGGCCCCTTCTTAGTGCAGAAGGCACAGGACGCGTCACAATAGAACACAGCCTCCTTACTTAAAATATGCAACACAAGTTTATTGTGTCATGCGTTTAGCTATTCATGTGTGACATTACATTATAAAATGCCACGCCAGCTAATTTACAGGTACTCCACATGAATAAAAATTAAATTTATTAGTAAATACTCTAACATAAGAGTAAAAATGTTGAAATTTTGAAAAAGATGAAGTCAGGATCATAAAATACAATGTAAAATTATTTCATGTTATGCTAAGAAGTAAAAACGATAATCGTATATACTAAAATAATATAACAGTAATAAAAACGTTAGGTTAAAAAGCCCAAAAGATCGATGTTTTCATACTGTACTGAAGGCCTTGGAAGTTCTAACGGTTCTGTGCGACTCTAGTAGCACATTCCACTGCTTTGGCGCTACGTAACGCCACGATTTCAGTCCGTAAGTTGTGGCGTTGCAGCTTTAGAATGTTGGTTCTCCTCACATCGTATTTAAAATCTAATAACTTTTTTTTATGCTTTTAAAAATGATCGTAATAAATATCCCTAAAAACCGTACACATTACTTTTGCGAGTCTTTGATTAGTCAATGCCAGTATGCCTATCTTTTTGAGTTGTTCCTGATAGTGCATTTTTTTTCGTTAGAAACAAATCGGGGGGTCGGAGAGCACGTTCGTTAAGTGAAAAAAGAGCCGGTTTTTGTACTGGTAGTTTTACTGCAGAAGCGCCAGGTCTTAGAACAATAGTTGTAATGGAGAAGGATGAAAGCAAAATAGATGTTTTTTCTTGATTCAAAGGGAATTTTTTTTTCATAGGCTTAAGCACAGCAACTTGCTGAGAGACTTCTGGCTACTAACCTTTTGTTTCCATTGTTTTTCTCGTTTTTTGTCTTTCTTGTTCTCTGTTGTTTTACCTCATCCGTATCTTCCACACTAAGTGAGAGCCCTTTTTCCATAATTAGAACTATTTGACACATGGTAGCCTGGTGCGCTAGGTCGAGAGATCTGAGTTCGAAGCCTGGCCGGGTGTTGTGTTGTGTTTTTAAGCACAAAACTTAATTCCCACAATGTCTCTCTTCATCTTGGACTCTTAAAGAAAAACTAGGAGTTGATCTCTGTCGCCAAGAGAGCCACTTGGTTGGAGTGAAATCTTAAACAAAATTTTTTATACAGATGACTGTGTAAGACTATCTTGCGACTGAGGGACATTACAAATTTGTCTCCATTTAAGATATGTTTTCTGCTCGCCAAAAACTTTTAGAGGAACTTATGAGCAGGAGAGATTAATCCTAGATAGCCAACCCGCTTGAAGCCATGAGATAGTTCATAGTTTTTTTTTTCTTTTTGATACCATATTCCAGGTCGTGCACTAGAGACTACGCCCAAGTCGTGCAAGGAAGTTGTGGACAATGGAAGGTTAGTATATGATGAAGCTGAATTTAGATCAAGACCACGTAAAATAATTAATTGTTGTAATACGGAACACCTCTATAAGACACGGTGAGTTGAGGTTTGAGGCGGAGCTTCGTATCAAAACTGACTCTTGCTCAGTCAGACTACAAACAGTAACTAATCTTTCCCAGCGTAATCCGTCACGTAGTTAATATAAATCGACCAGAAATTAATATCTTTGCACCCTCGGAAGCGAGACGCGCGGAAGGAGAAACTGGTGCTGAGTATTGAAGACTACTCGAAGTCTAGTCCCTAGTCGTCAACATAACGCGCGCGGCATGAGTGTGCTAAGAGGAAAATGAGCCACCAAAAACTGGAAACATAATGAGTCAGCTGGGATCGAACTTAAAACACTCAGTTACAAGAAAGAACAATCCATACAGTACTTCTCTAACCTTCATTAGGAGACATTTTATGTGGACACCGGGAAACTCGTTTAATCGTAACTAAGTTTATTAGGACAAGGGCCACAAAGCTCGACCGCCCACTAGATTTTGAGTCTAACGGAGGATATTCCAATAGCAGATTACAATACTAGTTAACTTGGATTTAGTATAGGTATCTGGAAATAAGTATGTGGGGAGAAAATATTCCGGAGACCTCTCCTTTAACACATTCCCTAAAATATTTCTATGATCCTCAATTACAACTACCCTCACTATAAATATTTTCATAACACTTACTATTATAAATTACTATTACTGTAAGTATACCTTTTGTTATTACCATTGTTATTGCTAGTCTCATGAATACTGTTTTCCAATCAGATCCGATGGAAACAAAGCCTACACACTGGATGTTGGAGGCAAAAAGATGCCCGTTTTCTGTCAGGTGACTCCACTTGAAGGCTGCGGAGGAGGTGGATGGACGATGGTCATGAAAATAGACGGAACAAAGGTATCAGTTACAATAGCAACGATCACGAAATAAAAACTGTGGTCTTTATCAAAGGACTCAGGGAAAAAAGAGAGCATTCTATTCTATCTAGTACCCAGGACAGTTTACTTCATCTTTTAGTACATACCATACAGTTTAATAAGACTTTTCGCGCGCGCTGATTGGCTGATTTGGAAGTGATTAGCAAGTGTCATTCACTTCCGATCAGTCTAAGAAACAAAATTGCGCGTCAACAATTCAGTTTCCGACCTTCCTTTTTTTTTTTTTTTTAAGGATTGTAAGAATTGCTTTACAATTTGAATTTCCTATGTTGAAATCAAATTTGACGGCTGCGGAGAAAAAAAAAGTTTCTTGCTAAAAGACACTTTTCAGGGATTAAAAGTAAAAACTGGGGGAGGGAAGAAAAATCACAGTAGGTCGTGGATCACGTGTTGGGAAGGTTTTAACACATCTACGGGTACATCAGTACATTGATTATTTGATTGATTGATTGATTTATTAATTACTTCATTCGTGCATCAATTCATTCTCCTTTTCACTGATTCGTTTATTCGATTCACCGAGTCATTCATTAATCCATCCATCTATCTGTCCAGTTATTTATCAAGTGATGATGTTTTTCTGTTTTTTACCCTTGATTTATTTATTCATTCATTCATCGGTATTTTTTTTTTTTTTAACGTCATGTTAAAAAATTGATTTTTTAGAAACACTTCACTTATGATTCTGCCCTGTGGACCGACCTGATAACGTTTAACACTCATGGCGGGGAGACTGGGTTTGACGCACACGAAACAAAGTTATCGACCTACTGGAAAACACCCTTCTCTAAGATCTGTGTTGGGATGAAGGTTGGAAATAATCCAGTCAAATTCCAGGTCATCGACCAACAAGCTACCTCTCTCCACTCACTGATCGCTGATGGCGAATATCGGGCCACCTCATTGGGACGAGACGCGTGGAAGGATCTGATCGGCCCCCACGCCTCCTTACAGCATAACTGTAACAAAGAAGGGTTCAATGCTGAAGCCGACCGAGATGACTTTTCAAAGGCAAGAATTGGTATCACTAGTAATAACGAGAATGATTGCATCACTAATGATTCTAGGATTGGATTTGGTACTGCAGGGTATCCTGACGAAAACCAGTCGTGTGGGAACGTAGCGCGACATGGTGGTGACAATGGAGACAAGACCACCCCGGCCATGGGATACATCTTGGTTCAGTAAGATGTGCGCAACCACAAGCAAATAATCCATTTTTTTTTTTTGATAGAAATTCAGGTGATACTGAACGAGATTGCGACTGGCGATTTCACTTTTGCTGATAAAATTTTGACAGCTGTTGTTAAATCAAAATAAAGATCTTAAATTAAACAAAATAAACGCTTGGTTTTATTTAACTATGATATTCAGCTCTTTGAATAATAGTAACGACATAATTTACATTTTCCTAAAGATTTCATAAGAACCTGGAAAACTGAAAACTTCTGATCCATAATTAAGCAAAGAGCACAAGTGGACCACAATTTTACCAATTGCAGATTTTTATAATGAGAGCCTGAAAAATTCCAGCCTGAACGCGATTCGAGCCCGTCCCCGCCTAGATAATATGGGCCGGTTATTTACTCGAGGTCTGACCCCAATCAGTAGTCCTCAGGTTTTCTCTATGAGAGAGTTAATTTAACTCTTTAAAAGGATTGTTCTTCCATTGTTAACTTGTCGCCTTCCGGACACTGTTGAAGCTCTCAGATAAAAAGTCCAGCTTCACCTAACTAGTAGCGAGAGGAACTGATTTGTTCAGGCTCCTTCGATCAAACGCCCTAGAAAGCGCCTGCCTGGTAAGCTGCTAAAAATACGCAAATTATATCACATATTTTAGCAACCGTAACCGTAGGAGTCAGTTTTTAGCAAAATTAAGCGTCCGTCCCTCACCATTTCCTTTTGAGTTAAAGCTATTTAAAAAAATGCGGCATTGCACCTTTTCGTGTAGGATTCTTAACTGACAGAGCCTTGCCAATTTCGAGAACCAAAAAATAATCTTTTATGGGACAAGGACGGGTAAAGAAAGGATTAACACAGATCTCAGATATAGATTTTGATAAACTTAGGCTAAATGAAAAATAAATAATTCTTTAGGTGCATCATTACTTTGAAACTACTTACAACATCACGAATATTTATCTGTAGCTGGAGTTTTGAGAATTAGGCTGACCACAGAGTTGGGTTTTAATCATCCTCACGGCGGTCAAATCGAAATAAAATGCAGCGAGAAAAGAACAAACAATCTACTCCTCTTGAAAATAATTCCATGCATGTCCGGCTACTGCAATAGCGAAAAAAGAACATCGTTAGCCTACTGGTAAATGCCTCTGGCCGATCAAAGACTGATAAAAGAGATCAATAGGTAAAGCGAGAAGTTTTATTTTACGACTTTAGAGATAATATTGGAAGTCATGAACCATGACCAACCAAATGTTCCCTTCGCGGGAAAAGTTTGACTGCACATAGCGTCCATGACAACGGAATCGAAGTGTCCAATCAGGGTTCAGAACAGAAATATCCAAGCTTCGCTTCCCATACTTCGTCGAGCGTGAATGCAAGATGGTGTACAGTTCAGCCTACAGACGGGCCTATAGAAAACCTCTGTGGGATGATTATGGTAAGGAAGAATTTATTAGTAAGTTGCAGTATAGGTCAGATCGAAGGTCAATAGAACATCGCCATCAGCCTTGGAGATGGGACAGCGAAAGTGAAGAAGAAGATATTGAAGAGATTCCGGCACACGATGGCAGTTATGATGGGGGACGCCGTCAGTTTCATCCAGACGAGAAAAAAGCTGATGAAAAACCGCCAAAGAACGCATGGGAAGAGGAGAAAGATTTCAAAGAGAACGATCATGCTGAAAGAGCCTTACCTTTGCCCGAAAGACTTAAGTTTGACGAAGCAGAGAAAGAAGAAAAACCAAAATATACGCGTTCTGCGGAGGACGCGAGACTAAACGAACGTGAGTCTCGCGGTGGCAGAGATCACAGGCGTAAACATCACAGATCGTCGGGAGATGAAAAGAAACAGCGATCACACTCGAATTCACCGGAAAAGGATCCAATCTCTAGGGATAGAAGAAAGAAAGCGCCCTTTCTCCCTTATGGAATGGCTAACGAAGGACCTGTAGACATGTGGAAAACTCATAATGTGCTGGCTTCACAGCCCGAGGCGAGTAAACAAATAAAGATTTAGTTAATTTTAAAAACAATGTTGTCGGTGGAATATTGTCGGGAGGTAATCATAGCAGTAACCTTTAGAGCATATAGTTTGACCTATTATGAGGCAAAATTGTTAGCAAATGAATCTTATGCGGAGATGTACGTCTTCAAATCCTCCATTGAGAGTTTGTTTCTTTTTGTTAATTAAGGAACTAATTTTTGGAGTGCAATGAATGTTAAATAATTTATTTAAGTGCTAATGGCGGAAAAAAGCTTCTTGTTGTACTTAACAATTTTGCTTCCAAGATCTAATGATCAAGTCTCTGTACTGTCTGCTCATTTTGGCCTTAAACATTTGGCATTAACCTAAGAAATCACCCATCAGTTGATCTAATTCCATCTTCTCCTCACCTTTTTTACTAAAAATGTACTAAAGTTCTATGGAGGAATTCTTTCATGATCCTGGGACTGAATGGGTTACTCTTACTAATATTCCATCCATTTTTTTCTTTCTTTCTTTTTTTTTTTTTTGGTTGCTTAATGTGAAGTAAATAACATTTAAGGGAGAGTAGTGTCAAAATTGTGTCTCACTGCTGTTTAAGCATGGGAAAGGTCTTCTGATTGGCTCTAAGTTGGCACCATTATTAGACAAGCATATGGAGGGAACTTTGAAAGATAAATCTGAGTTTGCAGGGCTTGTTTTTGCCTTGCATTCTGTTACTTTAACAAGTATTTGTTTTTATTAGGGGTAAGGGAAGTGGAATTGTTTATCATTATCATTGTTTACCATTGTTGGTCTGAAAATGATATTTTGCCTTGTGGCACCTTTTGGCCATAAAAACACCACCTTTTTGCCCATGGTTGTACATTACTTACTACTGAAAACATAATTCACAGCAAGATAATATAGGGATGTGTGATGTGCAATATTTAAGACAGGAAACACATTTAGGATATGCTACACGTACTTTAAGTGACTGTAATATATAGATTTAGCCAAGCCTAAAAGCGGAGCTCATATTTTTTTCCCGCATGTCTCAAGGGCATAACAGGTTGCCCCTGCCAGGACTAGAACCTGGGTCATCTGACTCGGAGCCCAGTGCACTGACCACTGGACTACTGAACAAAGCCGTGGCGTTGGCACACCCATGGTACAGTTGACCACGCATGTTAAAAGTAGCACCTTGTGTAGTCGTACGGTCATACATCCAAATTTTTTTGGCTTGATGGGTTACTACTATTTTGTATAATTATGGGGTTATGCTCTACGAGCTCCGCTATTACTAACCTATGTGTACACATTGAAACTCTCATTTCTGGTAAGCCTTTGATGCATCAGAGTGACTAGCATCTAATTTCTCCTCACAATTTTGCCTCAGAATCACTCATCATTAGGCCATGAGAATGAAAGAAATGATCACCAACCAAAGAAGCTCTTGAATTTTAAACAAATTCTCCTTTTTAGCACCTTTGGAAATGAGCACAGAATAGTACAAAGAATATGCCTATTGATCTTAACGGGTAAAGTAAAGTTAATCAAGTAAAGTATTAATGGCCATGTTCATTATTACTGATAATTTGTTTACTGGGTGGTTAAATAAGTTTTGAAACTCTTCCTTCAGGTGTATCCTGCTGCTCTTCGTGCACAGAAAAGAAGACAACAAGAGATTAAAAAGAAAGCTCAACTGCGAGAAGAAGCAGTAAAAAAGAAGGAAACACCAGCACATTTTGATGTGGATGTTGCATTTCCAAAAACCTGGTGGATGACAGAGTATCAGAGAAACTTTTGTAAAGAGGAAGATGTCAAGAGACACTTTTTGAGATAACATGTACTGTACATTAAATGACCAAGTGCTTGACTTTTGAGTACATGCCAACCATCATAGTCAAAAGTGTTTGTTCTTAATTTTAGAGAGTGGTAATTATCACAGCCATGTAGTACTACTTGTTCTCAAACTCATGAGTAATTCATGCTGAGAAAACAAAGGAAATTACAACCGTGAAAGAGGTTTGGATATGTGGTCTTAATTATCATAAAATTTGGTGAACTTTTGCTTTGATTTTCTTCAAGAATTATTAATGGTTTGAGAAGCTATATCAAACATTTGAAAGGGTGTTTCATCTGATATCCAAACATCTTGAAGTTGGTTAAAAAAAAAACTCAGCTGCACCTCATTTTTTCAACCACTTCTCAGTGTTTAGATATCAGATGAAACACTCTTCCTCATGTTTGATATTTTACATCAAGCAAGCTCAAGTACAAAGTTCATTTACTACAAAATATGATTCATAGATTTGAACATTTTTTTAGTGTATAGTTTTTTAGTCAAGTTTGTGCTTCAGTAGAGTGATCATTTTTTAACTAGATTAAAGCATAAAATACTGTGATGTAATCTCATGTGAATTGTGTTCAAATGTCTGTTACTCCTGTTGTACTGCATTGGGTATCCTTCCTGCTAATCTTCATGGAAAGTTTTGACAGGAGCATTTTTTACAACTGAGCTTCCATTTACAAATCTCACTGGTAAGGTAAGCTGGGATCTTCTCATAAGTTCTGTGAGTAGTTCCCTCTCTATTACCTCAGGCCTCTAATGGAAACTGTGTTTTTACCAAGTAGAGAGCATTTCTGAATCAGCAAAATCCCATGGCTGTGCATGAGGCAAAATACAGTAAGATTAATTAAGAGATTGCCCATACCATACCTCAGAAACTAACACAGTGTCCTCCTCCCCATTTTTTGTAGTAAAGTATATTGCCTCTTTACATGTAACATTAGTGTGTGAGGTTTCAAGGGAAAGGTTGTCTGATTTTAGCAAATCACTTTCACCTTAACCCTTAATTGACCCAAAAGGGACAAGCATCTAAGTTACCTTCCAATATCACCCATGAATTGCATATTAAAGTCTGGAAGATATGATCATCACCTAAAGAAGCTCTTGATTGTGAAACAAATTCTCCTAGTCACTCCCATTGGAAATCTACCAAACAGTGTAGAGAAAATACATCCTGATGTTGGGGTGTAAAGCTAAGGGTGAAATCCACTTGCACAGGTCAGTACACATGCCTTAACAAGTTATCAGGACAAACTTTTCTCCATGTAGTAGATTTGGAAATTTGTGAAATCCACACTACAGTACATCCTTACTGACAACAAATTCAATTTTTTTTGTGCTTAATTATTTACACTGAAAATAATAATAAGCAAAGTTGTGTTGCATACATACCACGGATCAATATCAGTATCTGGGCAACTGCCCATCTACCCCTCCCCTAACCCAATAACAGTCAATTTATAACAACTAAGGGTTAATGTTGGGTTATGGAAGGGGTAGGTGGGCAGTTGCCCAGGTACTGATATTGATCCCATACCAGTACCAAAATGATTACAGGTGGCAAGGTTATTCTCTATTACTGATTCTAAATGATTACTTTTGTGCTGGTTGTATTTAGAGCATCTGTGTGTTTGTAATATTAAAAATGCATGTCAGCCCCATTTCACATTTGCAGCTACACCAAAAGAAAGAAAAAAAAATCAGACCAAAAGTTCATCCACTCCTATACCACACATTTTATAACTGTTGCAACAGTGGCAAAATGTCAAGCATGTTCTGGGGTGGAAAACTTTTCTACCAAAATTGTTGGGAGTTTTTCTTTTCTCATGCATTCCATTTTTATTTCCACTATTTTATAAGATCTGTGGTCTTTGAAATTGCCCCATGTGATTCAATGAGCTTAATAACAGTTTTAGCCACTATCAAAATAATTTTAGAAAGTGACTCAATTTTTCTTCTCTGCTGAATCAGTCTTAAAGTAACAGTTAACAATTGAACCTCACAAAGTGTGTCTTCAGCCCACAAAGAAAGAAATAAAGAAAAAGAACACAGGCTAAAATATCTAAAAAACCAATATCAACTATATGCAGCAATAACTACTGCAGCAAGGCCAAATTTAGACAAGCAAAGAATTTGACCCAAGTTCACATTAACTAAGGTACATCCCTATCACACAATTTCTTTCCACACAGTTTTTAACCCTTTCACTCCCAGTAATGACCAAGACAGAATTTCTCCTAACAATATTATACAATCTCAAAGACAAGTGATGAGAATATAGAAAAATATCAGTTAGTAAATTATCACTGACTCAATACCAAATTCTCCAAACTAAGAATAAGCAATGTATGGCAGACAGTAAGGAGAATTACTAAAGAGATCATGGGGGTATAAGGATTAAAACAGTAAAGTGACTACACAGGCCAAAATGTGCTTATATATCACAAGTGGTAATTGAATAGATTCCATGTCGTGGATGAGAACACTCAAACAGTGTAGTGTGACATTTCCATTTTAAAAATGAAGACTGAAACTGCATAACAGTTTTTGAAAAAAAGACTAACTACAGTAACTTATAATATCAGAATCAGGTAAAGACATCTTTGGGTTGTTATCAATGAGCACTCTCTGAGTGCCTATTTAGGCTAACAATTTAACAATATGGAAATTTAATTCAATTTCCAGACATCAGTAACAAACTCATCCTTGACAAGTTCCTCAAAGGACAATGTTACAGTGCATGTACCAAAGCCACTACTACTAACTTAAGACAATCACAGGACCAAAAGGCTATTTCACAGGTGTTTTTTAAAAACTTAGCCCCTGAGGGTAACTAGCATCTAGTTTCTCCTAAAAGCAGCATTCCTGAATCAAACATCAAGGTAAAAAGACTAGAGGCTGGCTTTCACTTAGAAGGAGTAAGTGTCATAATCAGAATTACAGAGCATTACAATCAAGAGGAAATCGAACTGACTGGATAGGTTTTGAATTTGCTGCCACTTGAACTGGCCTTAAAGGAAATAATTGCCAACAAAACAAGGTTATGACTGCTAAAAAAATTATCTTTGTCAGTTCCACAAGAAACAACTAGAGAACTGTATGAAGAATAAGCATACTGATGTTAGAGAGTAAAGCATTTGTATGCAACAATTCAAACTCAGCATGCACTTTAAAAATGCTAGTTACTAGGGGCAATTTAGTAACTGTGCCTTTGTTTAACGTTTTTTTTGTTCAGCCATTGTCAGGTAATAACTGATACCAGTGTATTCTTCCATTTAAACTCTGGCAACCTACAGGCATGCAAGAATATATTATTCATTTGAAAGACATAGGATCACATAACACTGAAGCATCAACAGGAAAACAGAAAATATGTCAATTGTACAGTTGAACCTTGCTTAGCCAAACCTCCTTTATCCAGACCTCGATAATCTGGATTTCATTTTTCAGGACTCATCTCTCTGGTTCCATTTTTTGTGAATATTCATACCTAATATGTGAGATCTGTCACAACTTTTTCACATCTAACAAAGCAAATGTAATGCTATTCTATTAGTGGAGCTCCATGGAATGATAAAATTAGCAACATACACACAAAAGCAGCTTAAAACAAACTGATTTACATCATCATTTTATGTCATATAAGGTTGATGGTTAACTTTACTGTCTTTTTAAAAATTTTTGGAAAATTCAAAAGATGATGCACAGTGATTTATATGATACACACTCAGTTGTAGTCTTGGCTCCTTAAAATTCATATTTTACATCATCTGAACTTTTGATTATCCAAACTTTTCAGCCAAATCCCCACGACTCTGGATAATCAAGGTTTGCCTGTACTACTTTGCAGTGATTGGTTATATTTGAAAATGTTGCAACCTTTTCTTTTACATCCAACCCTCTGATTTGCCTTCACTGCCTTGGTGGCAATGTGTTTCAGTAAATGTAGAAGATCTGTAATTCTAAGTCTAAGACTGCAAGACTCATTGGCAGCTAAGCTGTACACATACTTATTACAAAATGTTAACAAGGAATCAGTAATCTATCTTTACTTAAGAGCAAAGGAGTATTCAATAATATCTTGTAGGTTTATGTGTTGTATTCACCATGCAGGATTATTTATCAAGCTTTTAAGGAGATGATTATGCACCCACTGCAATTACAAGTCTATCATACATCACTTTTTTTAAACCACAAAAGTCTTGTATTCAACTAACTATGCAGACTTAACAAGGTTTCTTTACTACTGTAGTAAGATTGGAATGAGATTGAGGTTAGCATGCACATTTCTGCCGTTCTTCCTGTCTCCCAGGCCGTATTGATCTTCGGAGTGATGGATCACCATACTGAATTCCTGAACCCATCCTGTCTGGGTCCAATTCACCTGTAGAACACAGCAAAGAAAAATTGTGTTCAGTTATTGACATTTCATGTACTAGTTGAAGACACGATTACCGGTAAGTGATAGAGTTTTCAAAAAACATTGTTGCATTATACACAATCACTTAAGCTAAACAAAATATTGTGGTTGTACCATCCATCAATGCAGTATTCATAATGATAAACTACTTAGAAGACTACAAGTTTAGTAGACAGGTAACATTCAGGTGAAGTCAGGAATGTCTTTGACAGAGTGTTAATAGGAGACTTGAGACCCAGGCAGGTGGTATACCACTCCAAAACAATCCCTGGGGAAAGGAGTTACCCTAAGCAACTGGGTGGTCCTCAGTGCTGACACCTAACCACTGTAGAGGTATGTAAGTCACCTACCAGTTTCAATTTTACTGAGGATGGTTCTTGAGCACTTTAAAAAGGCCTCTTCAACATTCTCTCCTGTAAGAGCACTTGTCTCTAGGAACATCAACTCTACATAGAGAAAAAAAAATCAGACAGTCAAAAAACAAAATTTTCTGGTAACCATTTGTCTAACAATGCAAACAATCTATTTCTTTTGAGCCTTATTCATTTTCCTCCATGTATTTACTGACCATTCTCTTGTGCAAATCTGCTAGCTTCCAGAAATGTGACTTCTCTGTCGCTATCCAGATCTTTCTTGTTACCGATGAGGATTATGACAATGTTTGGACTGGCAAGGGTTCTGGCATCTGTCAACCAGTTTGTCAGAGAGTTGTATGTTTCACGGCTGCAATCACAAGCAAAAAAAAGATACTATATGCAAAGGTAATTGTTTCTGCCAACAATTGCCTTGAAAAGAATAATATATCATTATTTTTTAGTGAAAAATAACTGCAGCCATAACTTCCACCCTAATGGGTTTACCAGAGTTAGAGGAATTTTTAAAACCTGACAAATTAAAAGATAATAGATCTCCTAATATCTTTTATAATTTTTTTTATTTTCATTTTTTTATTTTTGCAGTAATATTTCTAGTATAGATCATCATTCACTGTTTTTTTTTTGTTAAAGCTTTTTCTTACAGAAGGCCACAATGTCATCAGTTCCACTACTGTCACATGCTCCCCTCTTAAAATAAAGTCTATAGATTGATTGATTGTTTGATTGATTGATTGAATGATTGCCCAAGACAATATTGTAGCATGATGTAAGTTGCCCAATCTCAACTCTTTGACTCTGGTGTAAACTTTCCTTATAACATTCTTACAATATTCAGTAAACAGGTGATGAGAATACTCAGACTCATCAGGTAGAAGTTGTTGTCTTGATCTAACACCAAATTCTCATAACTTATTCACAAGAAATTGTGTAGCAGTTAGAAGGGAGAATCAACAATCAGATGTTGGGATTTAAAGAGTAAAAGAGATGGGAATAAAGGATTACTCCTCATAAATGGCTCTATGAGACCGGGACTACAAGCGTAACCCCTTCGCAAAACAAATTAAAAAAATTCAAAGAAAAAATATTGCAACACTCTTAAAACTCAGAGAATGGAGGCTGGTGGGTAGAGGTTCCAAGAGTTCAAGCAGCACTTGACGTCAGCAGGAACTTCCCTCCTGGGCCCAATTGTTTGAAGGCCAATTAGCACTAACCCAAGGTAAAATTTTAATCTGGGTTTCTTTATTGCTTTAGCCAAAAGCCTTTTTGGGATAATTTTCCATGTTCTTTTTAGTGCATCAAATAGTCATATTCCAGACAAAAATAAATTAGACTGAATTTTCTTTTAAAGCTTTCAGATCTGGCCCAGGAGTCCAGAGCAGTCAAGTTGTACATGAACCATTAGCCACTTGTCTCTCCAAGTGTTCCCCAAGTACCTCAGTCTGCATAATGAGGTTATTTACCTTGAAATGTCATAAACCAGAAGAGCTCCTGCTGCTCCTCTGTAATAACTCCTCGTCACAGACCTATCATCAAAATAACAAAAATGAAAAAGATGCTTTGAGGGAAAGAGAAAATTTTTGTGAAATGGAAAGAAGCCATATACTTTATTAGTGACCCCTAAGCCTTGTTCCGAGACAAAATTTTAATTCATCAAATATAGGAGTAACAATATTGCCTGAGGTAAATAGATTCCAGACTGGGCCAGCAAATTTTCTTGCTCTCTTGTCCATTAGGCCAAGTCCCAGCCAAAACATACTTTCAGTTCTCAGTGCTGTCAGGAATTTATTATCTTAGATCCCTGAAAATATGTAACCAACTGCCTGAAACAGAGCCAATGAATTTGCAATCTATATTATCAAACTGTAGATAAAAATGCAGGATGGCACTAAGTAAAACTGAAATCTTGGTTGACATCTATTGAGTATTGTTGAAACTGTTACAGATGAATATCTCCATATAAGAACTTATCCTTAAAGGTTGCTACATTTTACAATTGAAAGGAGAAATGGTATCTCTATTTTTGTTAAGCTCTGTTGCTCAAAATTGTGTTTAACTGTATGTTAACTGTACAACACAACAATATGTGTTACATATTTATTTCTTTAGAGAATTTTTCACCTATAATCTTTAAGGACAGGGTTCTCCCTAGTTTTCAGCACAACAGGTAAGGGACCTTTTCAAACCAGTAAAGCACATTTGCAGCTTCAGGTAGCTGGTGATCCGCAACTTTGTCATTGCCTAAAGCATACAGTACATCACGCTTATCAAAAATTCTCCATCGAAAAATTTATAATGTGAATGATACACCTTTAGGTTCAGAGGTTGAACAAAACAAAGTAAAATTTTGTTTTAAAGAATTATATTTGAGTATGCCCTTTCCAAACTGCTTATAACGTAAACTGGTCTCCCTTCGATTTGGGTGATATCTTTGGCATCACTTACATGGCATGTCACTGAAAAATCAGCAGTTGCATCAAATCAATTGCATCGCTATGAAATCGAATCACATTGAATAGCTGAATTCATGTTCTAATCATCTCAAATTCAGAACTTTTACGCTGTTGAGAGATTTTATTTTCAAGACTTCTTTCAAACCGTTGTCTGAAACACATTTCAAGTAGAATTTCCTGATGAAGAATAGCTTTGTCCCCACATGTTCATTATACATCTTACAATTGTAGAGCTGTCAAGGCGGTTATTTCTGGTAATTGGCTGCTTATCCATCACTAGTATGTAATCTTTGTTTTGTTTACCCCTAAAATTCTTGTAAAGCTTACCAGCCACTCTTCATGACCTCTTGTTACTGGACAGAAACGACAGCATTGTTTGCTGCTGTTTCATCGTGGAAACTGAACAATGAAACAACACCACATTTGCACATGCAGAGAACTGACAAATGTTATGAGATTTAGCTGAAAGCCCGCAAAAAATCACTCTTGCTTCGAAATTCAAAAGATACCAGTCAGTTTTAGCTAACTAAAGCACACATAGATCTCAAATAGTGCACACTGGCTGCTTGTTATTACGCTTTCTTAGCAGATTAGCTCACCAAAAATGTGTATTTTTTAAGGGTTCTGAGCATTTGCAGAGAGTAATAAGTGCTCTTACAAGTGGTAGGAGTAAACAACTGGTTACCACCTGATAAGGAGAACCCTGTAAGGCTGAAACTGATTTTGTGAACGAACTTTGCCATAGTCACTTAAATGATAAGTTATCAACTTTTCCCACAAAAACAGAATTAAAAAACAAGATGTGGAAAGGCTATAGGATTTTGACTAATTTTAGCCATGTACAGCTAATGCCAAAAAAAAGGAAAAACACTTGCTTAAAATTGATTCGAAAACGTATGCATATCTCTTGAAGGAAGTAGAAAGTCATACACTGCACAAGCTAACAGGGATTTGAATAAATATTAGAAATTCGAAATCGTAGCGATAAAAATTTGAAGGATGTGGAAAATCATACACTGCACTGGCTAACAGAAGCTTGGATAAATTTACCTGAATCTTTCCTGTCCAGCTGTGTCCCAAATTTGCAACTTCACAGACTTGCCACCAACATTGACTACCTTGGAGCCGAATTCTACACCAATAGTGTGGCTGGAGTCTTGCTTGACTGCCAAACATACGAACAATTTTAAGATGAACATACAAACGAGTGCAAGCAAGAGACAAAAATCCAAAACAACAGAGAAACAAAAAAAATAAGCTCATCAAAGCAAAAGGAGTCAAGTAATTCAAATCTGCAAAACGTATCAATATCGACGTGTTATGTAAAAAAAAATATGCAACTTGGCATCTTTCAGGTGCACTGTGTTTTATTTGACACAAATAACGTTGTAACTTACATTTCCCCTCTATAAATTGATGTAGAATGCACGACTTTCCTGTACCAGCGCTGCCGATCACCAAAAACTTAAATAGGAAATCTGCGGGAAAAATAATAAAACAAAACAGTTTAAATTTCTTAAAATTGTGCTGACTAGCGATCGACTAAACATCATTTGGCTGGGAACAGCTACACTCACGCAACGAAAACACAGCTGATTAACAAAGTGCTATTTTCTGAAATATTAAGAAGTAATTTCTGCTTTACCATAGTTCTCTGACATGTTTCCAGCTGCTTGAAAACGAAAAATTTATGAGTTGAAGGAATTGTTCATCACAAAATGTCCGCTAAGTTGAAAATTTCCCAGGATTCTACATTGCTAAACGGAAAGAAGTTGTCATATTCCTCTAGGGCAGGCTAGGGAATATCTTGACATCGATTAACTTCATCACATATTTCTATTCAAGTGGACAAATATTTTAGTTGAAAATATCAAAATATATATTCCCCACGACTGATAATAACTTTAATTGAATTATACGTTAATTCTAAGAATTTATGCCCAAAAAACTTTGTTACTTACCCCTCCCTGTCAAAGGCCATTCCTCCCCATGAGTATGCGCAATCGGAAATTGCGCGGCCATTTTAGAAGTTATAAAAACGTTCGTAGTTCAATTTCAAATTACGCGTGATAAATTTCGCGTGATATGGAAGTGCGGCAAAGTGGCAGTAAGTTCAACGAGAAGCCCTTGATTGGACTATTGCAGTTGCATCCTTCAATGTTTTAATATTCTTTTAATAATGCTCGTTTTTAAAGGTAGTGACGAGACAATGACACAGACCCAGGAAGATTCGCACGATTTGGATTCAAAGTTATTGGGTCCTGTTCCAATTGTTGTGGCCACAGAAACCCACACCTTTAAGCTCGCCGAGAAGGCTTTGGAAGATATCTTGCTCGATGAAAGTGTTAGAGACAAGAAGGTCGCTGTAGTATCCGTTGCCGGTGCATTCAGGAAAGGAAAATCGTTTTTACTGGATTTCTTTCTCCGGTATTTAGACAGAGAGGTACGCAGTCTGTGATTCATGTACGTGTTTTGGCAAATTTTTGTACATTTTAGTCGGTGACAACTTCATCAAACATCAGAATAAATGGCTAACATAACAGTGGCTGATACACAGCATTGAAAAGTTATTTCTTGGTTGACATAGGCTTAATATAAAACCAGAGAAATCGGAGATTTAATGCGTTTCCCAAAATTTGAATTATTTAGTGTAAGAAACGCCGTTTGTGTTGATACAGGTGGAAAACAAAGGAGTCTTTCAACGCGTTTTCGAGACAATTTTTTTGGTTTGTTTCATGAAAATGTCTTGAGAAGGATTCGCTTTGTTTATGTCAGATATCATATCTTTTACATGTGTGTAAAACTTTATTTATTGATTATAGAGTAATCTATATTAGATCCCTAGCAATTTAGTTATGCTTACTTTGTTAAGTTTGTGCAAGCAAGGTCTGTGTAGCTGTGCATGAATTTCCTTTTGGGGGAAATTTATTTTCATTTTGGTTTCATGTTATACCATACTAAGCTGAAATGAAATAAGACACCACTTGTTGAAGGATTAATGAGGTTAATACTACTATTTTACATGTACAGTCAAGCCTGCACAGATATTTAAGATTAATTTAGTCATGAAACTCTGTATGTCAATGTGTACTTTGTACTGTCTAAAAGACATTTACCTGCACATGAAATTTCATCAGCAATAGATTACAATACTTACAGACAAGGAGGTAAAATAACCTAAGCCTGTATTTCCAAGGAATGGTAGGGAAGAAGGAGAAAAATAAAGCATACTTCTTTGGTTTTCCATTTTCTCAATTTTGAGGTGTACTTAAGTGTGTGTTAACCCTTTAACTCCCATGAGTGACCAAGACAGAATTTCTCCCTACAATATGGATACAATATCAACCAGATAAGTGATGAGAATAAAGAAAAATATAAATTTGGGGTTAATTAGTTGTTCCAATACTAAATTCACTGAACTAACATCATAAGAATTGTATGTTTGACAGTAAGGAGAGTTAGAAATTTGATCTGGGAGTTAAAGGGTAGTTAAGGGGGGAAAGATTACATTTAGTCTACAGAGCCAAAAACTGTGGTCATTATTAGATCTTTTTGGTTCAGCCACCCCATTTTTCCTCTTTTTGTTCAAGGCACCATGTTTAATTCTTTCAATTCTTCATTTAAATGAACTATTTTGGTGGCTCGCTGTAGTTGACACAGTTTAATTGTAGTAGTTAATCTCAGACATTAACATCTCTTTGGTTAATTAGGGAGCTCAAGATTGGATTGGAGGAGAGAATGAAGCCTTGAAGGGTTTTTCTTGGAAAGGGGGGTCTGAGCGTGATACCACTGGCATCCTTCTGTGGAGTAAGCCATATATAAAAAAGCTCCCCAATGGAGAAGAGGTTTGTTTGAAATGCTTATTTTTATCCCTTGCCTGTAAAGATCTGAGAGTCACTTTTCCTTGCTAATGCCTTTGGTTTGTCTGTCTTTGAGCATTAGAAAAGTTGTTCTCATCATATTAATGCAGAGTTTCCACTAGTTTTGATAATTAAGAGTCCTTGGGACCCCCAGTTCCAAAAAGTTGGGGTCCTTTTAGCATTTTAGGGGTCCCCTGCCTTTAACTTAAATTTGATTTTATAGTTTTTAACAGAGAGGTAAAATGAAGACTAGGTGGTAACACAATAAAGCTTTAATTTTGGAATAGTATGCTCATGTTTCTTAATACCAACAGTTCTAGTATTAGTTTTCTAGTAAGAGTCTCACCTTGTCTTAGTTTACAATATATGCTTAGGGTTAGGGATAAATAATAATTTTAATAAAAATACTCATAATTAAATGTAGTAATGATGTGAGAAATACATGTGACATACATATCAAGTCACAGTCAAGTGTCTTTCTACTGTTTTACTTTCTTCTTTTATTCATTTCATAGAATTTCTTTGTTGCTCTATCACAAACACTTTCCTTGTAGATCTACATGTGTTTTGGATGCATAAGGAACATACATCTTACATCCAATTGCACTTGGGAACATTTTATTTCTCAAAGCCTCATGAATGTGATTTTGTGCCAAAAACCCTCTTTCACAAGGCACAGAAGTGAGAGGAATTGTTTGAAAAACTTGTGCTAGGGTTACAAATGAAGGGAATATGTCTTCGTAAACACCTGGCTTTGCAAGAATTTCACACAGTTCATGAGGTTTGTCCTTGTTACTATTAAGAAAGTACTTAAACTGGATAAATGAATTTGCTTTATCAGCATCAATTAGACTCTCTTCTTCAGATGTATTAGTATATCCCTCAGTTAGTCTTTCTAGATTCTTGGTACCATGATTTCAAATTCCAGCTGCTATGCTGTGTAATTCGGCAGGGTTGAGAATGGGATTGAAACCTTTAGGTACTTGCACATCTTTTTCAGGAAATCTCTCGTTTACTTCGGCAATGCTGTTGTCAATGGAATTGTCCTTGATTCCATTGAAACAATTTTTTGTGCCAGATTGAAGTCTTTGGTTCCTTTGTGTTCACAATCACTTGTGTCCATGTGGGACAGCAGCTCCTCCAAATACTCACCAGGATTTTCTTTTATGTCTTTGATTGTGACACAGTTGCTACTAGTATTGATTGCATTTGATCAATGTCAATCATGTCCTTGTGAAAGACTTTGCTGCACTGATAACACCAAGTACATCAAGAAGGAAGCAAGTAGTTGTAATTAAAACAAAAGATTTCATTTTTTTAAAACCATACCCCTAGCTTTGCCTGCCCCATCATTGTTGCTAGATATTGCTTCATGATCCAGAGACAATATTAACAGTGTCAAGACAGAATAAATGGCCTCCACAGCTTTCTTAAGTTGACAGTCACTGTACCTGAGTAGGTTTCTTGAAACGTTGAACCTTTTGATTCATTAGGTTCTTTAATTCCTTGAGCTTGTTGTACCCAACAGCAGAATATTCAAAGAAATTGTAGATGCTTTTTACTATTTCTTCATAGCTAACCAGATAAGGGGCAGCCTTGGAAGCCCAGTGTGCAACTAAGGGCAGTTTGTGAGCAACACACCAAACGGAAACTGTTTTGGCATTTACCCTTTGCAGTCATACAGCAAACCATTGTGACAACCTGCCATCTGTTCCCAACCCAGAAAGCTTTTTCACTGGAATGTTGTTTGAATTAAGATAATTCAAAACTGCAGAATAGATGGTCTCTGCTTTACCATCCTTAAACTCAAAATTAGCAGCAAATTCAATCTTGGCTTTTCTCAGAACAAGTATCTTGAAAAATAAAACCAACTTTTTCTGAACTGCTATGTCAAGACTTTCATCCAACCTCAAGTCAACTAAAGGACTGTGTTTGATTCTCTATAGGGCATCTTCAATGCACACTTCAGAAATACAGTGTTGTAACTCAGCAGCAGTAGAGTTATGTTTAAATCCCATCACTTTTCTTCAGATCCGAGCAACCATTGATGATCTGTGAAGTAAGAATCAACACCACACATAAACAATTAGTAAACAAGAAAAAAGTTTCGAGTGGATTACCTGTCTCTTAAATGAAATCAATAGTCTTAACTAACCTGAAAATCAATCAGGGCATTGAATTTCTTGTCAGGAATTTCCTCTTTTCCCATGACAAAAGCTGTTCTTACTTGAACCTTCAATGCTGTGCTTGCCTTCTCTTGAACATGATGCACAACAGTCTCATGAGATCTTCTCTGTTTTATGATATTCATGGCTAGGATGTGGTAATTACCAGACTGATGTTGTGTCAGACTTGAGCGCTGGAAATTATTTGCTCCATGCACAAAACTTTGCAATGGTTCAGGTTGACAGCCATATGCATCGAGACAAACTTTATACTTTGTTTGTTTTTTTTAGGACCATCTAGGACAAAATTTGTGTTTCTTCCCTTAGGTATCATCCCCCAGAACTGTATCACTTTCAGGTTTCCTCTTTTGAGTATCAAATATATTGAATAAACTCTTTTGATTAGACATGCCTTTGACTTTGTCAAAATGGCAGGTCATAGGAAATGTAATGATGATCACAGTGATTTTTGGGTGGGGCCTGCCACACCCAGTCTCCTAACTAGTCGGAACTTTTTTCCTTCATTCCAAGGACACATTAGTAAATACTGCGCATCCTTTTCATTTTTTGTTTGTATAAAACGCACATCTGTGTATTGATGGGAACTCTGTTAATGATGGATTCTGTAACAGGTGAAGCATTCTCCTTTATTTGTATCACCTTTTTACTTGACTTTGCATCAACAATGGTTCATTTGTGTTTCACAAGATTTCATATCTTACTTTTCTCTTCAGCTTAAGATGTAGCTTAGAATTAAATACAGAGTGAGTGTGAAGCTCAGTACTCAAAACCAGTTTTCATCATCTGATTAAACCTCTAGAAAACTCTGTGTTCTTACTGATCTTCACATTCTGGAACAAACCATAACCAATTATTTCTTCATGTTTTGATCAAGTGCAGTTGGATAATTTGTTAGTATTATTTTTTCTTGGGATAACTACTGTTTAGTGTTTAGTGGCATATCAAAAGGTTGGAATACAAACCAAAAAAATACTTTGCAAGCAGCTCACACTCTAATGGCTGACTTTGTTGGTGGAGGTTTCAAAATCATTTTATCATTTGCTCTCTTCTCATTTTGATCATGTGTTTCTCTTGGACATTTATTGCAATCTGTTGAATGTTTCCGTTAAGGGAAATATTTGATGAAAATATTTTCCTTGTGGATAGATTTTTTACTTATCAGCCTTAAAAAATCAGATTAAGTGTGAGGGAAACTGCTGGAAGTTTAGTATGTACTTATTAATTGAGTGTGTGGGTCAGACAAGAAAGTATTTGGCTCTTTATCATGACGCACAGACATCACCACACCAAGTCCTTATATCATGAGCTAAATATTTTCTGGTTGAGCCTACCCTTTCCTTCTTTCTTCAACTTATCATCTTTGTGGTCATACAGCTTTGCTTATACCATGAAGTACAGTTATCAAAACTGGACTTTTTAACAATTTATTTTGAAAAATATATGAAGTTGTTCTCTTCCAACAGATTGCTGTTCTACTGATGGACACTCAGGGTTCATTTGACAGCTCATCAACAGTAAAAGACTGTGCAACAATATTTGCACTCAGCACAATGACCAGTTCTATCCAGGTGTGTTGGTTTCACTCATTGAGGAGTGCATATACCATAGGCTTGTGAATGATGGCAAATTCAATTGCAGAATTACTGACATTATACAGCCATATAGCTTTCAGAAATTTGCTCATATCTTTTTTTTTTTTTTTTTTTAATTGCCAAGATCGGCATAATCATTATGGGGAATTAGCTTTGAAGATCTGGAATTTATCTTGATGGAGTTTTTGCTTGTAAAGCAGGTGTTAACTTTTTGAAACTCTGAGAACTTCTCCCTGTAATATCAATATGATATACAATAAACAGAATACTCAAACTTATCAGGTAGAAGTTTTATCTTGATCTACCACCAAGTTCTCAAGTGATTATGGTGCATAGTTATTTTGTTGTATATCCTGCATGTGTTAAATTCTTTCTGCATTCTAATTGACTATTTTGATTTCTCTTTACCTGTAGATTTACAATTTAACACATAATATACAAGAAGATGATCTTCAACATCTCCAGGTACATTTAAATTTTGTCGTGTGTTTTAATTTATGTCTAAATGTCTGGCTGTCATGATGATTAGTGAGCAATGAAACTGGAAATAAGCTGTTGCTTAGACATTGTACATAGTGAATTTTGTGATCTGTTGATCAGTTCTGAAACTATTGCAAATTGGTTGAACAATTCCAGGGTAATACCAAGCATAAGTCTGAGTCATTAGAAATGATTTCCATACTATTCAAGCTGAAGTTATCAGTAGTGATTCAAAGTATTCTCTGTTTTCAATTTTAGTGAGTTTACACAGGTGTATGTTCCAATGTAATGCAACTTTCCCAAGACTCCATTTGCGATTTCTTGTGATATCTTTTCAAATACTTTTTATACATAATTTGAGTTTTGGGTGTGGCTTATCTGTGAGTGCAGCCCTTGACCAGTGCTTACTGTAATAACCACATCAGTGGGTGGGAGGCTCAGGCTAAGTGGTGATTGTGCTTAAACAAAGGGTGTAGTCGTTAGAATTGAGGAACTGGCTGGATTATCATGTTGTGTCCAATGAAGAGCATTGAGTTTTGTGGGAGAACTGACCAAATGGATGGGCAATAGATTAACTTTGCATTTAAGTTCCTTTTTGCAATTGAAACTGGCATGAACTCTGGAAGTTATGTACCACTTGACCTTGTAGACTTCACTTTTTTTTCCCTCAACTACTTTGGTAGGTAATAGTTTTGATATAAACAGTTCCTCTTGTCCCTCTCAGAAAGCAGATTTGCATAAGACATTTTTTCCTTTACTACCTGTATTCCTGAGTTTTATGTTTTTGTTTTTGTGCAGCTTTTTACAGAGTATGGCAAACTGGCAATGGAAGAAAGTGATATAAAGCCATTTCAAGTGAGAAAACTGCTTTGATTTATTTACCTAATGCATGAATGACCAATAAAAATGTTATGCCTGTGATTTTAGTGAATATTGATTGTGTAACAGGAAATTGTGATAAAATGTTTTCCCACTTAAAGAGCTAATTAAGAAAGAACATTGGCTTCGAAATTCATTGAAAAACAGCAAGAATGATTAAGACCAATTATAGGTTGTTTCTTTTCATCACTATTGTATGTATATAATTAATCATTAGGATGTTAGCCATTCCAAAAATAATTGTGGATGACGGTGCTATCTCTCTCTGATAAACATGCTTCAAATTGGCAAAATTTTCTTATTCTTGTCCAAAAGTGCCTGTTCTACACTCAGGTGTTTCAATAACGTTTTGTCATGAGTAGCTGCTGATGTTGTAATAGGCGGCTGTGCCCGGAAAAAGGGCCATTAGGCGAAGCCCAAACATGGTCGCTTGCTGGTAGGCTGAAAAGACGGCGGCAAGTGATCTTACAAAGGGCGGTAGACTGTCAGTATCCGGGTTTTATTGAAACCACTGGAAATCCTATGAAACAAATTGACGATAATGTTCCCCCAGTGAACCATGTGACCTCCCCCAAAAAAAGTTATCCTCCCCTCTCTCCCCTCCCTCAGGAGATAAACAATAACTGGTCCCTTTGTTAAATTTTCATATAAGTAGATCCCTCCTTTTCGGCGAAGTCCGTTGCAGAGTCGAAGAGCAGGTCGCCTCACTCATGAAGTTCCCGCGGCACATCGACATCATCTACGAGCTACCCGCAGTGCGCTAATATAATTTTTCCTCCACAGATTATTTTTTGACTCGCGCAACGGACTTCGCGGAAAAGGAGGGACTGCTCGTAGTCTGTCAGGGAGGGGTCGTTGTGCATTTTTACCCTCATCTGGTTTTTCAGTACCAAAGGGTTACATTTCTGAATTATCCTATTTTTCCAGAAACTGATGTTTCTGATTCGAGATTGGAGCTTTCCTTATGAACAACCTTACGGAGCTGAAGGTGGAAACAATCTTTTAGAGAAGCGTCTTCTTACGACAGAAAAACAGCATTCTGAACTGATTCAAGTGAGGAAGCACATTAAGTCATGCTTCAGTGACATTGGTTGTTTTTTGATGCCACATCCTGGCATGAAAGTGGCCACAAATCCCACATTTGATGGCAGTCTGAGAGGTTGGTACTGGTTAGGATTACATTTAGGTACTTAAAAGGCAAACCAAAAAGACATGGTGGAACAAGAGATCTTATGGGCAGAACAATACCTCAGCGTGTGCGTTTAAAATCTTTGTACATTTCTTAGCCGTCCTCATCAAAACAAAACTGGGATCTCACCAAAATTTGGATGATCTGAGAACGGAAACTCCGACGGCAAATAATTCATTTTCCAATTGGAAACTCAACGCTGCTAACATACATTTACGTTATGCCGAAGTTGAGGTTTGTCGCTTTAAGAGACGGTAAAAAATTTCTACCATTCACCAAATTCAATTTAGAAATAGGAAATAGAGATTTTTTTTAATCGTCGTGTTCCTTGCCGTCCTAACTGCCGATGGTCCCTATTGAACAGTCTTCATGCAAATAAAAAGAGACTTTTCTCCAAATATTGGCACCAGTAGAAATCCAATTGCTAAAATTTAACCTCGCAAGAAATCTGCATTGTGCGCTTTTCGATTGAATGTCATGAAACCAAAACCATAAGTTATCAAAACAGCCGATTAGAAGAAAGGAAACTACCTTTAGGAACCAACGAGAACTCGAAGGATAAAAAAACAACCAAACTGCCTAAGCGGGCGACCGTGATTGGTTTTAGTTCTGGATCTGATTGGTTGAGGGAGAGGCGCGAGGTTGCTGGACCAATCACAGAGCGAAGTAAAGCAAAAGCCAAGCCCGGAGTACTTTGATACTTCATTGAAATTGCTCTATATATGATTACCAACTGAACCCGAAATGCCTAAGTTGAACAACAGTTCTAAACTGATTTGTCATAACTGACTTATGCTGCTCCAATAACATCACGTTAAAATTGGCCAACCAATTAATTTCACGAGCCTGACTGACCACGCGGCTGAAAAACAACTCCTCGCTTCACTCTTGGAAAATAGCCTCTGGGCAGATGGTCGGAAAGTCAATAATTGGCAGAATTACTCGCACCTGGATGATCGGGAAATTGGGGTTAGGAGGAAAGTTGCTTTATTAGTCTACCACACAGTGATGAGGGGAATCGTTCGCGTTATTTTATTGTTCTGGGAATTTTTCTACGACACAATTGTCTGTGATTGACCAAATGTTTTGACTTGTTCTTTAGAAATTGAAGACGAATTTAAAGAGCAGTTACGAAAACTGACCCCATCAGTGCTTTCCTCTGAAAACCTTGTTGTTAAAAGTATCAATGGTGGAAAGGTGACATGCAGAGGGCTGTTGGAGTATTTTAAGGTTAGGGGAAATTACAGAATTGTGTCACTGGGCCTCTTTTATGTGAAGCCTTTAAGCTGGCGACCCATAAGGCGATTTCATACGCCGATCGTCACCGAAAATCGTGAGTGAATTTCTCGTAAGCGTTTATTTCACGCTGCTAAAAAATTCCCCGAAACGAAGCATGCAGCCCAGTGAATTGACGGCAAGAGTATGTCTAACTGAAATTCTTGTGTAGTTTTTGCAATTTAAATAGCTTGTGTCTTTTGCAAGATTCACTCGCGCTTAACTTGACAAAGTAATCTGCTTCATTCATCTACTGTCAGAACGAAAATCGCGAGGAAATCTTTTTATGACAACGATTGTATTGTTTTTAATTATTTTTGATGGTATATTTTATAAACACTAATATTTATTGTAAAATTCTAATATTGCGTGTGTTAACGTTAGTTTTTTGCAACTTTCATATAGCATTAATTGGATGTAACTTTGATATAACATTCAAATTATGAAACTTTTACATAACACTAATTTTATGCATTTTTTATATGAGATTTATGTAACTGCGCTCAGGGCTCCTATGGATAACAGGTTGCTTTCCAAGCACCTGAAAGAACAAACCTGAGTCTTTAGATTAAATAAAGGCGTCTGTCGTCTGTGCTTCTGTCTGCTTCATTTACCTGCTCTCAGAACGGAAGGGCTAGCACTCGAAGCGTCTGCGAAGAAACTCCTTTACGGTCGGTAATGAACATTATTGACTCAAAATTATCTGATTATTTCTGTCTGTCTGTTCGTTTCAACAGGCATATATGAAGATCTTCCAAGGTGAAGAACTACCGCAACCAAAGTCTATGTTGCTGGTAAGTTTTCTGTCAGTGAATAGCGAGGTTTTAGCGAGTGACACTGGCACAGAAAAGAGACATAAATTCTATTTATTTTTTCTTATTATTATTTATTTTTACTTTTCTTTCAGGCCACAGCTGAAGCGAACAACCTTGCAGCTCTGGCAATCTCGAAAGACTCTTACTCAAAACAGATGGAACATGTGAGTTGAAATACTTGAAAGAAAATTCGATTTATGCCGTTGACAGTAGGTCGACTCTGCCTTCGTCAGTGTAGTGTTTCTGCAATCTAAGAGGTAAAACGCAGCGTTTCAAATGCAGGCGGTGTATCGTCAAGTTCAGTTACAATTGTAAACAGAGACAAGGTTGGGTCGACGAAAGGGAAAAGCGCAGATTCCTGGACGTAGGAGAAGATTCTCTAATTTTTCATTTTCATTTTCCAAGATTTCAATATATCTTACGTAATTTCCTTTATTTCTTCTTCTCAGCTGTGTGGTGGCGACACGCCCTACTTAGCGCCGCATGAACTCGAAAAGAAACACCAACAGGTGATGGAAAACTCGTTAACGATGTTTCACGGCACTCGGAAGATGGGAGGTAGTGAATTTAGCCAGGAGTACGCCGAAAGACTTAGGAAGGAGATCGAAGAAGCATTTGGGAACTTTGTTAAACTTAACGACGGCAAAAACATCTTTAATGCTGCCCGCACTCCGGCCGTCTTCTTCACGCTAGTGGTTATGGGATACTTTTTCTCTAGTGTGTTCGGCTCGATTGGATTGGTGGCGTTTGCGCGCATGTGCAATCTGGTGATATGGTCTGGTCTGTTAGCTATTATTGTGTGGTCCTACATTCGATTCAGTGGGGAGTTCAGAGAATGTGGAGCCAAGCTGGATCACATGGCAGAAGTTATTTGGGACGAGGTAAGGCAACAAAATTAAGAATACCGGAAATCGAGGAGGAACTACACGCATGTTCAGAGTTGTCAACAAGAGTCGGTAGCCGGCCAAAAACGTTGGCCAATCTGCCTTCTTTAGCTGAGTGAAAGACCTGGATATGTAGCTTATGTAATGAATCATATAGTAAGGGTCGGTTACATCAACAGTGTGTAGCCGTTGTGTAACAAAATCGCGCTCTATGCCATCTTCAATTTGCCAAAACATTTATGTGAATATTTGTTTGTGTGGTCAGTGTCAAGAGAGCCGAAAGCTCATAGTGGAAGGGCATTTATTTAATTAAATCAACCCCCTCAAAGAGAATACCTAGGTTCAATGCTTGCGTAAACCCGCGGTTTGGGTTAGACCTCGTGTAAATAGCCTGCCCTGACTCTTTTACTTTGAATTTATAACATGAAATTTTCCTTTCTTGGACTTCCCTTGTAAATTGGTTGAAAGAATTGGTGCTTTATCGAGACACCACCCTCTTACTGACAA
Organism: Pocillopora verrucosa; assembly: GCF_036669915.1. Classification (NCBI taxonomy): domain Eukaryota; kingdom Metazoa; phylum Cnidaria; class Anthozoa; order Scleractinia; family Pocilloporidae; genus Pocillopora; species Pocillopora verrucosa. Next base: position 14,675,693 of record NC_089318.1, on the reverse strand, counting down.
GTTTGTCTCATCTCATCGCATGTTTGCGGGAAAATGTTTAGACAATGTTGAGAGAAGATACACACAAATAGCTTCTCCGTACTGAAGGGTTAACCGTTATTTGTCATTATTATTTACTTTTCAGGCATTTATGCCAGCATATAATGCTGCATTTCAACGCGGTGTGCAAGCAGTGATAACGTCACAGACACAATCATCCAAGAAAACGAAATGATTGAAAAAAAAATCTATGATATAAAATCGAATATTAAAGCAGCTCGACTCACGGGAAGTTCAACTGCTCTTACAGACTATGCTCTCGCAACTACAAAGAGTAATTATTGCGAATAAGTTAATCACCAGTTACGAAAAACTTGGAGATATTTTGATTTTTGTCACAAAATAGACCTTTTGAGCGGTTTCTAGTTGGGTGTTGAAACATCAACAAAACAATCTTTTTTCTTTTCATTAACCCATGTAAGTGGACTCAAAGTTGATTTAATTCGTTTGCGCTCAAGCTGAACTGCGACTAAACTGGGGTGGAGACGTAGTCACATACTTTGGTTGGTTGGTTTGTTTGTTTAAATTAACTCATGAAGTAATTTTGGCACGCGATTGAAAACCGCTTGATAGGGGAAGGGTACAGGAAATGCCACAATTTTATCAGTAACTGTTGCAAAGTTTCATGACCTCATTAATTAGTGACACTTTGCAGTCTGTATGTCCAGTCCTCAATTGCTTTTGAACAACTAGCTTTTCCCAGGATGGCTATGGTGCTATGATAACAGTATGAATTTTTTTCTTGCCCTCACTGGGATTTTCCGAATACTGCTCGGCTCATTGCGGAACGCATTCGTAAAAGGTTGCGGCTTACAGGAATTTCCGAAGCCGTCATTGGATATGGAAATTGTTTCAGTGAATTTCCAAAATCTTTTGCGTCAGTACTTTTTTGCTGATGGAAACTAAAATTATTTGAACAGTCAGACGACTTGTAAATAACGAAAATTGTTGGTGGAGAAAAAAAATTAACGTTGACCGTGTCGAGGGATTTAGAAATGACACTTTTGGAGAGGGGTGGTTTCAAACTGGCATTTAAACCTAGCACTTTTAAGTTTCTAATAACGCAATGTAAAATAATTTGCTTGACTCAAATATGTATTTACTTCAGATGGTTAGGAGTCTCTGGAAAATAAAACTCTTTATGCAACAGCAGCCTGATACTTCTCGTTGAGTAACCCAGAACTGGGCTGTACGTGTTTGAAGGACAGCTAGAGCTGTTGGGGCATCAGTTTGCTATATTACCTTTAAGAGTTAAATAGAATTAAACCGAAAAATAACAGAAATTATTGGTGATCGAGATTTCTTATCCACCCCTGAACACGTGGAACCAACATACTAACACAGCTGTTGCATGTAACGTATTTAGTATGATGTATATATATGATATGTTTTCTGGCCACCGGTCTTTAGGCCGCCTAGTTTGTAATGAATAGAATGCAATTTGTGGCGTTTCCCGCGCATGTTACTGCAGCTGATTCATCTATGGAAAAAATTGGGAATTGCTTCGCGGACAGAATGAAAGATGAAAAGCAGAATGCGAGCTCCTTAAATCGAAACTTATTTCATTTCAACAGGCTGTGTGCAAATTTTGAGTAAATGTTATTTGCACCCATTTTGGTATTGCGAAGTTTCTTTTGTATGTCAAATTTTGTGTTTGTCTTAATTTCCAATTTATTTTTTCATTTTGTGTACCCCTTAGTAAATCTTTCCATACTTAAAGAGAAGTTTTTAATTTCTCCAAGGGTTAACGTTAACTACATCAAAAATTTAGCGGAAGAACTTTCGCTGGTAGTCCTGGTTCCATCACTTCGTTTCACGTCCGAGCGGCAAATTATTTCACGAGGACAAAGCGTTCGCAGTACGTAACTCTACAAACTGTTTTCAACTTTTCAGCCAAGAGTACCACGATTTCGTGCAATAAAAGTGTGAGCTGTGTAACAGATTTTTGTTTATCTATTGACTTCTTTTATTGCTAACAATTGCAAGCTTCGAAAAAACTTTCTCCTCACGATAATGAAGTCAATACATTTCTAAGGGTTTTTGTTTTCGTTAGTATTCACTGGATAGAATAAAATCACTCCACAAATTCCTATGGAAGCAAAGGAGTGCAAGAATTAATTAGAATGAAATAAATCAAACAGGAAGACGTTGGCTAAGGTGATAATACTCTTTTTGGAATCCGTGAGTGACAGCTGTGCAAATTTTGCGCGGAGACATGTAGGCATGCCCTTGATTATTCCCTTAAAATTTTATAAAATATTCAAGTGCAATGTAATTTAATTTAAGACATTTGAAAACCATCAGATTCAATGACCACCTGCGCTTGAACTGGGCACCGAAAAGAAAGCTTCTTTACATTTGAGCATAAAAAAATATAACGGGTTCTATTCATATTTTTTCTCTGCGAACCAAATTTTAATTAAACCTAACAAATGTTGATGACACAGTGTTATTGAAAATTGAAATCACCATATTGATATGCCGGTTACCATGACGACATGTTGTGATACTTCTGAAAGATACAACTGGTATCTTCCGCACGCTCGTTGAATATATCATGTTTTGCACAGGACTAAGGTCTGGTATTTCATTAATATCTTTATAGAGATAATTATATCAATTTGTTCTCCGACTCTATGACTATTCTAAATTTTTATCAAATTATATCGATTCGTTGAAAACCGCAGTGTTGCGAACCCTAATTTAAAGAAATTAGATATTGGAAATTCGTTTGCCAAGAAGGAACACCTTGAAAAACTGTGTTAGAGAACCATGTAATGTTCGATTCTCAATACGCTTTCTACAAAATTGCATTTTTAATATCCCTTTTTGTTTTTGTTTTTCTTTCCGACGATGAAAACAAGCAAACTGTCGCTAAACTAAGAATTTACATACAGTCATGATATTAGTGTTTCAGCTTGTAGATTTGTTGTTTGATCGGTGGTGTCTGGACCTATTATATTCTTTGGAGCCACTCATAATCCATTCCTGTATTGAATTAACATTAAAGAAAACCTCTTTTTCTCTTATGAAGAAAGTGTTAGACTTATTTTAGCTTCACCAGCGGTAAGATATACCAGGTTAGCTAAATAAAGCAAATAAACAAGAGAAAAGGGGAAAAAACAACACTCCATCTCTGAGAGGTTACGCTCGCGCAATCCAGTAAATTGTATACGTTTAGAATAGAAACTCTTGAGGATAAGTGGTTGTTTGCTACCATCAAAATCTCATTTTCACTGATTACCAGATCTGTTGATAATTAGGTGCTAAAAGGCGGACCATCGAGCTGGCGCCAGTTCGCAATAACCTATAGAGACGGAGAAGTGATAAGTCAACATGACCACAAATCGAGATTTATTCGTCAAGAATTGAGCGCAAAAGTAAATACACTGCCGAAAGAAACGTGTGTGATGTTAATAAACAAAGTTGTAGCTACTTTTAATGACGTTAGAGCTATGTGAATCCCGCGCTTTGATATGTACGTGATCCGAATTGTGAAAGAGCGCCGCTTCGGCGCTTCTTTCAGATATTTCCAGAGGTTTATGTTCTCTCTGTGGCATAAGAAGCAATAAATCACTCTTTGACACGCTGTTTTCTGTCTCTCACTGGAGAAGTTCAAAGTTGACACCAAACAGGTCTACAAATCTTGAATTACTTGAACATGATTTGTTTGTGTGTTCTAACCGACGAAGTCTTGAGAAGGTACTTGAACACAGACGATTCTTCAGGGCCTGTTTTCGTAAAATCACTTCGTAGATCTTTGAAAAACGATGACCTAACCTTAAAACAAATCTTCTACACATCAGTTTCCCTCAAAACCTCTAACTTTGGCCATTCGTTAGGATAGAAGCTCACGTGTGATTCACGAATTGCAGTACTTCGAAAAGTCCAATCTCGCATTCTTTGCTTTCTTCGGACAAACAAGCGTTTGAAACCACGACGAAATTCCCTACTTACGATAGAATAAATAATTGGATTGAAAGCTGAATTCGCAGTCGTAAAAATAACCAGCACATTATACAAAACCCAAAAATATTCCAGGAAGAAAACGCGGGGCCAGTATAAAGCTACCAAGCGGAAGATGTTGATAGGAAGCATTGATACTGCAAACGTTACAACAAGCGGGGTTAGTATCCTCTTCGCTTTTGTGTTTTCTTTTAGTCGATGGTTTTCCTCCTTCTTACTCCGTTTGGCGCTTTTTCCGCGGCTAACAGTGCTACATTTTCGTTCAATGTCCTTGTGGAAGCCCGTACTTTGAGCTAGACGACTTCCGATTTGAACATACGTCCAAGAAATTATTCCAAAGGGAAACACGTACGTGAAGATTGTCAAAGTTATAGTATAAATTTGCTTCCAGAGAAGAAAACTCGGTTTTCTGAACCAGTTCACAAAGCAAGCCGATGTTTTTTCGTCAAATTCGATAACAAAGAAAAGAGGCAACGAAACAATTGCGAAGGAAACCACCCAAATTGCAACGATTGTTATCGAAGTGGTGGCCAGAGAACGACCGCGGTAGACCTCAATACGTTTCACAATATTGATATATCTTTCCACAGCGACGCATGTAACCAACCAAACGGAAGCCCCGTAAAATGTGTCAATAGTAGGGTATACATATAAACAAATTCCTTTCCCAAGAGGGAAATAAGTTTTAACTTGTTCCTGTAGTACAGCCATGGGAAACACGATTGTCAATACACCAATATCAGCGATTCCCAGATTGAATAAATAGCGATTTATGGCTGTTTTGGTTCGCAATCTAGAAATCACAACACAAACCAGGATATTGCCCAAAACTCCTAAAACAGCTAAGGAGGCTTCAAAGACGAGGCGAGCTATTTCCAATGCAGGTGGTTCGGAGTAATATTGCATTGGAATAAGAGCCGACGATATTGGATTTATCGTCGGGTTGTTCGAGCAATTTTCCGAAGAAGCCATTCGAACCGCGAGATCTTCGATTCTATCTCTAATGTCGTGCAACTGACGTGAATAGGCCCTTGAAATGGGCTCCTACTGTTCAAGAATCTTGCATCACCGTCAATTTCGTAAAGTGACGTGTATTTATGATTTGGGATTCGTAACTCGCCGCCCGATATCTTATTGGATTTCTGCTTTCCAGATAATTGTGTTGATTGTTCTGGGGCGTCTAATAAATCATCTTAAGGACAGCTGGCAAACACACCATCGAGATCTCTTGAAGTTATAACACCTTGTTGCTTCATGGTCAATAGTTCCTGAAGAGCATTGTTCTTTAAATAACAAGATTATTCCTAAACCGTCTTTGGTGAGTTAATTCTCTTTCGTTTGGGCGCTGGGAATGTACACAATGTTGCTTTTCAAGGTCGGACTTCTGTTTTCGCCGGTTACTTTCAGTCAAAGACGCATAAATTTTTTAGCGCGCCAGTAAACTTAACGTCAGACATTTCGGTGTTCAAGGGCTACGAAGTGTCACATACATGTTGCACTTGTCTTAAGTGGAATAAAAGTGATTAGCTCACATGGCTTAGTTGACATTGAACTCTTCGTTTTTTTTTCGCCGTTACATACGACGTAAATACATCTTAATCTGTTAGAATTAAAAGCTGTTTCACATTTTTCTCTTCGCAAAGGGATTAAGCCAACCTGGTTAAGCCGCAATTCGGGCCTTAGCCGATAGAGCAGATTAAAATCAAACAAAAGAGTTATATGAATATCAAAAGCAAATCCAATTAGAGGGATCTTGTTATACTTAGCTGTCCCATTAATGAAACAATTCATCTGGAGTCGCTACAATAGCGATGGTAATTAACAAGAAATAAACTGTAAATTGTATGTACTAAACAGTCATGAAAGGACTGCAGTCGACCTTGTTTACGGATGCCATTTGGCATCTCTGCAAAAAAGTCACAGTTATCTCGACCAACAGACAGTCATGAGCTTTGTTTCTCTCTCGACCAAATGATTCGATACCCCACTGTTCTCTGTTCAAATGGTATAAGTTTGTGAATCGTTCATAATTGTTTATTGTACTTGCGAAAAGCGCTCCTTCGATTAAAATGTTCTTTGAAGCAGACATGGTGGCGTAATTTGATTTGGAATTTTTCACCGTATAACCTATTGAGGAGTTTGGCCACCGTAACGAATTTCAAAGCTGACGTTTTGAACGTTAGCCTTCGTCATTCGCTCTGACGAAAGGCTAACGCTCGATACGTCAGCTTGTTATGATCACCCCTCGTGGTAGTTTTTTTCGCAGTCAGTTTTTCATGGTCCCCCATTTACGCCATGCTGGCAGTGAACGTCCTCCTCTATTCTCCTGAAAATCATATGACCCCACCCCCCCCTCGAAAAAGAAAAAGAAAAACATCTTCCACCCCTCCCCCCGCCGAGAACTAATTACTAGTCCTTTATCATGATTTGTTTTTCATTGTCTCCTCCATTCTGTCTCACAGTACTATAGTGGGTGAGTTATAACTCGTATTCAAGTTTCGTCCAACAATAAGACTGTTCACTAGGCGGACTAGGATTTGAAGCTATTAAAATCATGTTCAATTCTTTACCTCTACTGTCGCTTTATATATCTGCCCTAATTATAACGAATTATTATACATGCTTAATCATAAAACTACGATTTCCTCAGTCGTGATTGGTTTAAAAAACTCCTATTTTCTAGTTATTCACTTTCCAAGTTGTTATTGGACAGTACAATAAGCCAATCAAATTCAAAGGTGTAGTTTAAATCAACCAATCACAAACTCAGTTTGAATCACCATATAAATAGTGTACCGACTCCTAAATTGCAACAGTAAACAACTGACGCATCCTTTATCAGTCCTTTGATTGGTTTACGTTTGGAATCTGATTGATTCAGAAGAAGACGCAAGTTTTCTAGAACAAGCACATGGTGTATTAAAGTAAAGCTAAAGTAATAACGCATTGCCTTCGACTCTGAGCTGAATATTGCTCTTATGATACCGGTCATCGGTCCTTGCGCCTGAGTCGTTTCGCTGACAACCAATTCACTAACGTCTTAGGTCGTTTCGCCAAGGTCTCGGGGCAGCTCGCGAACGTCTCATGGGCCGTTTCGCTAACGTAATAGAAAACGTTTACCGATTCCATAGGTAGAACTTGTGGGAGAGTGAGATCGTTTCAATACAAACTGAAAGTTGAAATGAAGTAAGTTGATCCACGATTTGATATTCGGAGAAAGCCGATTTGATAAAACTCTTATCAGAGTTCAGATCGATCCCAGTTCATTTTCACGGTCCGAACTTACGCGTATGCTCATGGTACAATATTTCATTTTTCGCAGCTTCGAAGACAACAAAATTAAAAAGAGACGTCAACAAATAGCCTAAAATGTTAACAGAACGACCTATGACACGTTACTGAACTGACCTGAAACGTTAGCGAAACGACCTAAATCGTAAGCGAACTGGTCGTTCGTTAAACGACTCCGAAAGACGGGATGAGAAAGATGTGGAGTTCAGCAAAGAGACGGCTGACCGAGTGCAATCCACGAAACGCACTCATGCGGAAAACGTAAGTGATAGCAGTTGTAATTCTGAGGGCTGCTGTGATACGAGTGACAGGAAAGAGGTATATTACCACTATTAACACCTTTCTACGTTTCAAGAAAGTGATAATGAACCTCTGTTTGGTTTTTATGGATTCGATATATAGTGCTTCCTTCCTTTTCTACATCTGCATTCAGCGTGATCAGTAAATTACCGAGCACGCAGATATATTAACGGTAGGATCGATAATATAGGAACAGAAAGAATATGGCTACCTTCGGAAGTCTTATTACCAATTAATCATAAAAATGACAATTTTCGAGAAAAGAGAATAGCCAAGCCATGAAAGAAAGGAAAAATTTGCATCAAAAGACCGAAAAATCAGGCGTAAATTACTTTGATATCGCTCTGAAATTTCAGATTCTGTACTCCGGTGATTGAAACCCAGGTTGCGATTGGTTGATTTAAACTACAACATTGAATGTGATTGGCCAACTGAACTGTCCGATGACAAACTGTCCGACAACAGCTTGACCTTTTTTCATCAGCCTACCGGGTGCAGAAATCTCTTGCGTTTTTTAAATTTTAAATTACAAATTTTCTCCTCCTCACCCCTCTCTGAATTTTTGTTTGTTTTGTTTTGCATTTACGCGCGGCGTGCGTGCTTTCACGAATTAGCCAATCACGTCAAAGAAATATAACCTTGACATTGGAAAACTGAAGAACATTTTTTGCGTACTTTTGACGTTTGTTTTAACGGAGTTTGAGCTTTCGTTCGCGCGAATTTGTTACCCGTTTGTTAGGAATTTTAAGAGGACTCCAGCCTCTTTTTCGTTGATGGATTTTTTACACCAGCCTTGATATTGAAAACTGACGTAGACATTTTTCGCGTACTTTTGTTGTTTGTTGTACGGTTTTTCCTCTTTTTTTTTAGTTGTTTTGAGACCTCGTTCGCGTAAATTTGTTACTTCTTGTATGGAACTTTAAGAACTTTCGAAGTTTTTATTTAAGCCAAATGTTGTGGTTCGTTTATCAAGTTCAATGCAAGACTGAATTAAATTCCTACTCGAGAATTCGACATGGGATGAACCTAAGAATGAGCCTAAGGGGAATTGAAAATATAGAAAAGGAGGCTTTCCAGAAGATTACTGTACAGGATCAACTATTACCAGAGCCGGATTTATTCTCCTTTATAATTGGGATATAACCTACTGCAAGATAATTGGAGTATTTTACTACAAACTGATTACCTTAGAAACTGAATATCTGTTTTCGGCATTTCAAATTCACGATAGGAGAGTGAGGAACTCAATTAATTAATTAAAAATCCCCTCCCCCGCCCCCTACCCCCACCGTCCACTCTAACTGCAAATCAAAAATGGCCGGTCGAACAAACGATCGCGAGCTTTTAGCGTTAGCTCGCACTAACAAGACGCCTGCACTGCAGGCTACATATTATTCCAAATTTACCCAGTTTGAAGCAAACGTGTTCGTCACGCAACGACTTCCAATCTTGGGAGTTACTACATCACTGGCGAGGAGTGGGGGAAGAAGAAAAGACCGAAATACGAGTGGTCAGCGGGGAAAAATGTTAATACTTCATATAGAGACATATCAGTTGTAGTTGCAGAAAACAATAGAGTTGTAAAGCCAAAATGTCAACGGTATACTTCACTAAATAAAATGTTAAACAATTTTCCAAAAGTGCTGATGGCACACATGTTTTTTTCTACTGTAATAAACAATGGAGGCACCAGAAAAGGCATCGGTGGCATCCGGAAAGGCACCAAGAAGAATTATATTTATGTTTTGTGACTTGCTGCGTGACGTGCGTGACGAAAAAAGAAAACCAAAACCGTGATCCCCAAATCAATACTCCCACCTTGCCCCAAAAAATTTTCAAATTTTTCGCAACTTCACCTGTTCCTATTGTAGGTCCGGCCAAGCCTTTATGGTCACTGGCCCTCGTATAGCCGCTAACTATGGCTTATAAATACAGGTGTTTAGTGTTAAATTGTAAAACTCCTCGAAAAAGTCTACGACAGTTAGACGAAAGGCGTCGGAGAATAAAGAAATTTTAAAACTACTGTTCGTAGAGTGCTGCTCACCAGTCTAGTCTTAAAGATTCTTTTAAAAATTTGGTGCGATAGCTGTGGTCAGTTTTTCCATGCAGGTTGTCTGGATATACCTTTCGCAGAGACTTGGGGGGGGGGGGACAGAGACATAAACACAACATTCACCTGCCGTTCGGTTCGAAAGTTAAGTTTTTATACCGAGTTCATTTGTTAAATTAAATAGGAAAAAAAAACACTTCGAAATGAGGCAATTGAATATATATAATAAACACTAAAAAAAACTACAGCTGATGGAAATTTTACATTTCTTATCTGAAGGCTGCGGATACAAACTTATTAATAACACTAAAAATATAAAAAACTAGAGCGAAATTTTTTTAGAGTTGCTTAGCTTTTCATTTTTCCGGTATCGAAAGTCGAGATTGCAAAATTCAAGTGAAAAGCAAACCAACTGTGAGTAACGCCTTAAACAAGTTAAGATACTTTTTTTCGTCCTACAACAAGTTACATATCGTAATTATCATTCTTCCTGATACCTTTCCTGGTGTCACCGATGCCTTTCCCGATACCTCCGTTGGTTAATATAGCAGTAAAAATATTGTTCCACTCAAAGCGTTTGGAAAACTGCTTAACTTTTTGAGTAGCGAAGTAGAACCTGGTAAAATTTTGGCTTTACAACACGATTGTTTTTTGCGGGTTACAAAACATAAATATAATTCTTCTTGGTGCCTTTCCGAATGCCACCGATGCCTATTCCGATGCCTCCATTGTTTGCTACAGCAGTAAAAGATATATGCGCCATCAACACTTCTGAAAAATTGCTTAAGACTGATTTTATTTAGCGAAGTATACTGATCACATTTCGGCTCTACAACACTACTGTTTTCTGCAACTACAACTGAAATGTATCTATATGAATTATTAAATTTGTTTCCCCGCTAAACACTCGTATTTCGGTCGTTTCTTCCTTCCCCGCTCGTCGCCCGTGATGTAGTAACTCCCTTACATCTTGTGCTGCTGTGCGTTACATTTGCTGTAGTTTTCTTTACGCTGTCGCTTTGAACAATGACCGATACTCAAGAAAGAGTCGTGAGAAACCAAAATACTAATGGTCAGAGATTTGAATTCTTAAGGAGATTGGTGAACAGCTGTATTGCAAGTGAAAGGTTTATTTACGGCACCATCGCGACAGTGGTTGTTGTAGGGGCGGTTTTGTACCATTATCACACCGTCAATTCCCATGAAGCCCGCTTTGAAACAACTGTGGAGGCTATCCAAAGGCTCCAGGAAAAAATGGTCAAAGAGTTCAATGTACTTAGAGGACCTTTAATAGGTAATGTAAAATTGAAAATTATAGCGCCAGGTGTTCTTTAACAGCAAGCATTTAAAGCGAAAATATCTCAGGGTACTTGTTCGCATACGTTATCTTCGATTATCTATTCCGAGTAGCGAACAGTTTTCCGATTCGGATATCGAACCTTGATTTCAATGACAAGCTCCTCGTAAGTATGTTTCTGTTCGATAAGAAACCGGCGGACAAAGTCTTTATCTAAGACATTTTCTACCGCCGCCATCTTAGTTTCCTAAATATTCCCGCTTAAACAAAGATTGTCAGTTTCAATGCCATAAGGCGAAAACAAAAAACCAAAAACCAATCGTAATCCGTTTTCAAAATTCCATACGAAAACAAAAACCGAAAAAGAAAATTAAAATCCGTTTTTTTTAGCTACAGAAAAAGAAAAACGGAGAGCATTAAATGAATTCGAATTCCGTTTCCTTCCCGACGGGGGAAAATGGAAAACGAAAATGGAAGTCCAATTTCGTTTTTTTACTGCAAAGAAAAACGAAAAACGGAAATAAAATTTGAGTTTCATTTTCTTATAAAATTGAAAATCAGTTGACATTAAGGTACACGGATTCGTGACCCCGGCTGAAAGTTGTAGATGTGGTCTAGGTCGCATTTCAGTCAAATACATGTCGGAGACCATGCAAAGCTCTCCGAAAATATGAAACCGCAGACGGAAAAACCAAAATTTTGAGAACATTTTTAGGGTCGCACTGCCACAAATACAATAGTACTATTATATAAATCATTGATCAGATTTGAATTGCAGATTCAGTCACGCAAATCCAAAACATAGTCGAGCAAACTTAAAAGAAATGTGGAAAACAAAAAGACCTTGAGAGTAACACAGACTGGTTGAATGTCTGACAAACACGGGCGAATGAGAGAAAAAATTGAAGGATACCAGCGCGAACAACTCGACAAAATTTAGTATTCTGCCAAAAAATGTCCCGTTTGAGTTACTGAAACAAGATCTTCGTGGACGTCTTCAATAGCTCCGAGACAAAGATCCTCTTTACCTCGCCGTAATCGTAATCGTCATCTCGTTACTACTGTTTTATAACTATTATTATTAGTAGTAGTAGTAGTATTATCAATAACTTATTTATTTATTTTTATCAGTGGGTAAGAACTGTGCTGAGGTATACAAATCTGGTGGAATAACCAGCGGTGTTTACAGAATCAAACCGGATGGTGCTGGACCTGACTTTGAAGTTTTTTGTGATCAAAAAACTACTGGCGGGGGATGGACAGTGGTCCAAAAGAGGCTGGATGGCTCTGTTCTTTTCGATCGCGGCTGGTCTGACTACAAGAATGGCTTTGGTAACCTTGATGGCGAGTTTTGGCTCGGACTGGAAAAAATACACCACTTGACAAAATCCCCCAGCAAGCTTCGAGTCGATCTGGAAGATTTTGACGGCAAAACTTCTTACGCTGAGTACGACTTAATTGTGGTAGCGACTGAAAGTAAGAAGTATCAGTTGAGCGTTGGGAAATATTCAGGTAAATTGTTTGAAACAAATAAAAGTAATCGTTTTAACTTAACGAATTCTCTTTAGTTATTCTCAGAAAAACTTAGAAGTTTTTTATTTTAACAGTTTTTCAAAATTTTGACTTAGTTTTCTCGACCAAGAGTAATTTGTGTCTTTGCTTCTTAAGTAAGGTTGGATCATATGACGTCTTTGTGAATATCTTGCAAGAGCTGATTTCGAGTTTTACTTTATTCTAGGAAGAGCTGGCGACTCCCTTACTCAACATCACGGCTATCCCTTTTCAACCAAGGATCGGGACCATGACAGCCATAGCATTAACTGTGCTGAGAAATATAAAGGAGGCTGGTGGCATATTGACTGTTATTACTCAAACCTTAATGGTGTCTATCGTCATGGAGAGCACTCAGCTACTACTTTTGGAATCAGATGGAATAGCTGGAAAGAAAAGCCCCAGTCTATGAAGAGGGCTGAGATGAAAATCAGACCGGTGAACGTTTAGAGCATATATGCTAGCTTACTCAAAGAAATGACATTTTAAAAGGAATTTTGATTGTAGTTCCAGTTACACGGTATGATCTGGTTTGATTAACTATTAGCGATCACAATCTTGTCTACATCTCGCTGAAGTTAAAAAAGCCAAGGATCAAGTCCTGTTACGTCACTATTAGAAGCTATACTAATTACAGCGCCGACAATTTCCTACGTGATTTGTCATTTGCGCCTTTTCACATAATAAGCCTATTTGACGATTTCAACGATCAAGTTGATGTATTCAACGAACTGTTCTTGGAAGTACTAAGTCAACATGCTCCAGTCAAGAGGGTTAAAATTAGATCTAAACCTAACCCGTTTATAACACCAGAAATTCGTCAACTAATGAGAACGCGCGACCAATGGCGCAAACTTGCGGGAAAAACAAATGACCCCTTCCACTGGAACGGATACAGATTTTTTCGTCAAGAAGTGAAAAGGGAAATTCGTGTGGCCGAAAAAGTTCACGTCAGGACTCAGATCCTGGATAGCAATGGAAACCCTAATTCAATTTGGAAAATCATTAACCGGTGTCTACCACGTAAACAACAAGATAGTTTTATGGCTTCTGAGGATCCCACTAGGTTAGCTAACGAATTAAATGATTTCTTCACCTCCGTCGGCAGTATTACTGCTCAAAAAGCCAGGGACTTATCTTTACATCATGGACTTAGTGTAAATTTGGACGTGCCGACTCCTTTACACATATCCACCGACGTTAGCCCCGAATTATTCGTTCTCCATCAAGTCACGGAAAATCAGGTAGAAAGGGTGATTAGAAGCCTACCATCTAACAAAGCTCCTGGAATGGACAAGATATCCTCCAGAATTCTTAAAGACAGTTTACCCAGTACGCTAACAACAATTACCCACATTGTGAATAACTCCTTTGTTACCAACACATTTGCACGTGCATGGAAAACAGCAGAGGTTACACCTATTCTCAAATGCGGTAATCCAGATGTCCCTAACAACTATCGCCCCATCTCATTATTACCAATAGTCTCAAAAGTCACTGAAAGGTTGGTACATGGACAACTTATGGAGCATCTAATTAGAAATAATAAACTGGCAGCAAATCAGAGCGGAAATAGAAAGCTTCACTCGACAGAAACAGCTCTGTTGTACGTTACAGATCAGTTGCTCCAGGCTATGGATAACAAGAAAGTTTCCATCATGGTCTTATTAGACATGTCTAAAGCATTTGATAGTATTCGACACGACATCTTGTTATCCAAGCTACAAAATCTCGATTTTTCCCAGGGTGCGTTGAATTGGTTTCAGAGTTACCTTTCTAACCGACAACAGTGCGTTCGAATAGGTGACGCAGTTTCTAAAGTACTCCCACTTGAGTTCGGAGTTCCGCAAGGCTCTATTTTAGGTCCGGTTTTGTTTACAATCTATGTTAACGACCTCCTTTCTGTTCCTAAACGTTGTCTATCTGCCTCCTATGTTGATGACTGTAAATTGTACTTGTCCTTTTCACCTGCCGAATTACCCACGTCCATCCTCGCCTTAAACGAAGATCTTACGAGAATATCTCAATGGTGCTGTAAAAACTCTCTTTTGATTAATCCGGACAAAACTAAG